>NC_142068.1:92140000-92440000 GCF_059756535.1 Pantherophis guttatus | reverse complement strand
TGACATACTTTCCACATAAATAGAAAATGATATCCTCGCATTCATAATATTCGGGGCAAGGAAGGGCTGAGAAACATCAAACCTGCATACTGGACTTCAGAAAAAGTGGATTTAGATGAACTTGGAGAATCAAGTAAGGCATATCCAGTCATCCTTGAAAAATGTCCAATAGGGATGGGAAATCCTGCGAAATAAGATACCATGAAGCTATTATAAACAATTCCAACAAGAAGGAAAAGTTGGGAGAAATCTATAGAGACCAGCCTAGATTAGATTAGATTAGATTAGATTAGATTAGATTAGATAGATACTGTAGATAGATAGATAGATAGATAGATAGATAGATAGATAGATAGATAGATAGATAGATATGAAAGAAAGATAAGAGAGGGAGAGAGATGAGATGAGATGATAGAAAGATTAGATAGATAGATAGATAGATAGATAGATAGATAGATAGATAGATAGATAGATAGAAAAGAAAGATAAAAGAGATGATAGATTAGGTAGGTAGGTAGATAGATGGATAGATAACTAGCTAGCTAGCTAGCTAGCTAGATATTAAAGAAAGATAAGAGAGAGAGATGATAGAAAGATTAGATAGATGATAGATAGATAGATAGATAGATAGATAGATAGATAGATAGATGATAGATAGATAGATAATAGATAGATGAAAGATACCATAGATAGATAGATAGATAGATAGATAGATAGATAGATAGATAGATATTAAAGAAAGATAAGAGAGAGAGAGATGATAGAAAGATTAGATAGATAGATATGAAAGAAAGATTAGAGAGAGAGAGAGAGAGATGATAGAAAGATTAGATAGATAGATAGATAGATAGATAGATAGATAGATAGATAGATAGATAGATAGATATGAAAGAAAGATAGATAATGGAAGGAAGGATGCAGAGTAAAAAAAAAATCCGAGATTATCTCCAAAAATTATACAAGGGGGTGGGGGGGGAAGAACAAGCCAACCATTGGTGAGAATCCAGGGTTTATTTTATTAAAACTGGCAAGTTATAGTGAATCTTTACTTTCCTGTGGTTAAGACTGAAGCGTGTCAGAGATTGTTCAATGTATATGTATATTGACCATTGACAATGAATTGTCTTACATCTGAAAAGGAGCAGGAGTACACGGAAATCTGGAAATAAAACACTTCATGATGGTGTAGGACCTCCTGCTCGAGCTGCTGTGATGCTGCGCCACCAGCCTGTGCGGCTGGCACTCGAGTCGGACAGTGAAGAGGCTGGAGAAGATGTGGTGCCAGAGGCGGGGATTCAGCCAGGGCCTTCAGAACCTCCAGAAGCTTCCTTCAAGTGGAGAGAGCGAATTGGAGGAGCCTCTTCTTGATGCACGGGCGTGCAGAGCTGCCAAAAGGCAGGAGTGGCTCCTCAGGAGGAGGTCTCCTCAAGAGTAAGGTTTGGGGTTAATTGGCCACTCCCTTAGCCTATTTAAGGAGGAACACCAACTGAAGCAATTTGCAGGGAACAACTTCGTTCACATACCTTCGTGTCTTGTCTTGCTTATCTTATCAGCTTCCTGAAAATTGCTTCTGGGCATTCTGCCAACCATAGTAAGTTTTCAGTTATTATTCTTTGAATTCTTGATGGCTGTTAATGCAGTTAATTAACAGCCATTGTTGTAAAAGACTGATTTATTTAGTAAACCAAGGTTTGAACAGACTTTGTGTGTACTACATTCTTTGGGGTCCGTAGCTGGGGCAGAACAATGATTCACTTAATAACTGTGGCAAGGAAGGTCATAAAATGGGGCAAAAGTCATTTAATGACTGTCTCGCTTAACCATAGAAATTTTGGGCTCAATTGTGGTCGTAAGTCTAGGATTGGCTGGCCTTGGATTTTTTACTAAAGTGAAGAAGCGGTTAACTGGCTACGAGAATTTGGAAAAAGGCAATCAACAGCTGATGAGAATAATCATAACATAAAAAGAAACTAAAAGACTTTATTATATATAGCAAGAAAGAAATATGGTTGCCCTTTGCAACAAGTAAACTATTGCTCTGTAAATAGCCATGGTGTTTGTTGATGTACTTTTAAACAGGAAATAAAATTATATTTGATATTAATTCTTCATACAATGTTGTTAAATGAACTTTTAATTGTTTATAAAAAACTGGTATGTGAATTCATAAGAGAGAGATAATTAACCCCTCCCCCCTTAAAATTACTGGAAATGTCAACATAAGAACTCTAATGTTTGGAGGTAATGGAAATCTTTTAAATTACATTTATTTATCCTCAAAATAAACTTAAATTGAGATTTTTCTGACCAACTAAAAATCTGGTTTCATCATAACGGCCATCAGCGTTCCGGTCCAGTTCAAAGAACTGTGAGCAATTCAAGTTTACAAATATCCATTTATTAAAGGATTGAGTCAAGAAGGTTCCAAAATTGGCTTAATTTTATTTTGAAAAAGTTGTATTGTATTGTATTGATGTTATTAAGCTAAGTCAGATAATTTGTAGAAGCTTGCCTCCTTTTTACTGAAATTTGTTGTTCCTTCCTGTTTTGTAATATGTTTACATAATTGTGTGTATATGATAGGATATGTATATGTACATACGTAACAGGGACACGGTGGCTCAATGGCTAAGACGCTGAGCTTGTCGATCGAAAGGTCGGCAGTTCAGCGGTTCGAATCCCTAGTGCTGCATAACGGGGTGAGCTCCCGCTATTTGTCCCAGCTTCTGCCAACCTAGCAGTTCGAAAGCACGTAAAAAATGCAAGTAGAAAAATAGGGACCACTTTTGGTGGGAAGGTAACAGCGTTCCGTGCACCTTTGATGTTTAGTCATGCTGGCCACATGACCACGGAGACGTCAGCGCTGGCTCTTTGGCTTTGAAATGGAGATGAGCACTGCCCCCTAGAGTCAGGAACGACTAGCACATATGTTCGAGGGGAACCTTTATCTTTACCTACGTACATATGTATATATATATATGTGTGTGTGTGTATACACACACACACACACACACACATACTGTACATATACTGTATATGCATACACACAGAGACATCTATATATCTATATATCTACATCTATATAGAGAGAAAAGAATGATTTGAGAAAAGTAATATTTGTCATTGTAGCAGATAACCCAACCTGAAGCAATTTTGAGATGTTCTAGATTAGCCAGCAAACAAAAGAAGCTATTAAGCACCTATTGTTTAGAAGAGGTACATACATTTTTCATTCCTTTCCCCTGCTGAATGTTCACTTGTGCATCCTGCTGGAGGTAGTTAATTGGCTTCAGTTCATAGAAGTAATAATGCAATAAATTATGCTGGTATTTCTTGTCAGAAAAGGATCATCTTGCCGGTTCTTTCTAAAGCATGGCTAATAACAATGGAAGATTCCTCATTTGGAGCTTGTTGTGTTAACCTTCAGCCTTTGAAGCCCTCTTAAGAAACTGAATTTTGGGGTGACTGTAATGTATTTATTAAATGTGTATGCCACCCATCTCGCTAACTCAGGGGTCGGCAATCTTAAACACTTAAAGAGCCATTTGGACCCGTTTCCCACAGAAAAGAAAACACCGGCAGCCACAAAAACCTTTTGAAATCTCAAATGAAGACAACGCTGCATATTTCGTTTTTTACCTTTATGCTATGTATAAAAAAACTACAGTGTGTTGCATTTATGTAATCAATGAACTGCTACAGAGAAAACAAATTTTTATTTCTGCATGCAACAATAACATTTTTAAAAAAAATTTGATTTATATGCCGCCCTTTTCCGGAGTCTCAGGGCAGCTTACAGTGCGTTAAGCAATAGCCTTCATACTTTTGTATATTTATACAAAGTCAGCTTATTGCCCCCACAAACTGGGTCCTCAATTTGCTGTTGCCTCCCAGCTTTCAGACTCAATCCGATTAGGATAGACACGAAAAATTTGAGCTGTTCCTTGATCGCTATTCCACGATCTATAATTTGGTATTTCTATTAATTTTATTAAGTTCCATTAGATTTCTAAATTTGTTAGTTGATTTGGACTTAGTCTCCAGCTCCCGATCGGTTGAGCTGCCAGCGAGAAGGGCTTCGCACCCAAAACCGCTGGGGACCGCTTGGCGGTCTGGGTCGTAGGCTCCCTTCGGTTGAGCCTCCCCTAGCAACGAGTAGCTGAAACCGTTGCCATTGGCCGTTCCGAGGCCGTTGCAGCCGTCCCTAGCCAAGCCTTCCACACGCCGCCTCAGAAGAGGCTTGCAGCCGGGATCTCTTCGCGCCTCTTCAAGCGGCGATCTCTGCCTCTTCGCGCTTGGGAAGCGCCCTCAGGTAGCCGGCGACCGCGTTTGAGCGCGCTGCCTTCAATCAGGCTATTTGGCTCCGCTACTTCGGCTGCTTCAGGCGCGCCGCTCCTTGACGCCTCTGCGGCCGCGCAAGGGCTCCCTGACTGCCGGACGGCAGACAAAGCGTCAGAGTCTCCTGGAACGAGCCGGAGACGTATTAACAGGATCTGGCTATTATTTGGCGTAGAAATAGAAAGGATGGAAGGCTGAGTCAACCTTGAGCCTGGGGAGATTCGAACTTGCAGTAATTGCAGGCAGCTGAATGTTAATAACAGGCTATTAGTCTGCTGCGCCACCAGGCTCTTGAACTCTTGAATTTTGAACTCTGAAGCAAAAAATGAGTCGAAAAGCTTAATAAATCGCGTGCCGGCGGGTGTCGCACATTGGTGGTTGTGACGCATGTTTTGAGCGACAGGGAGCCGCAGCAGAAGGATAAAAGAGCCACATGCGGCTCCAGAGCCATGGGTTGCAGACCCCTGCGCTAACTCAAAACCCTTAATTGAGACCCTCCATTAAGATCCTTCTGAAAGGCCAAGAGAGTGGAGATGGGGGGCTCATTTCAATAGGCATGATGGATCCATTCTCCTGGATCTCACCAGCTGGAATTCCTTGACCAATGGGGTCTGAAGCATGGAAGCCCTCCATGCTTGCTGGAGAATTCTGGAAGTTGAAGTCCACAAGTCTTAAAGTGGCCAAGATTGGAGACTCCTGCCCTAAAAACACCAAACTTCAGACTAACCCTGAATTTTTTTACCTCAGCCACATGAAGATGGCTCCAGGTAGTCATTGACCTAACAATTGTTTGCTTAGCGACCATTCAGAGTTATGATGGACTTCCTCAGGGCTACTTATGAGCCAGATTAGAAGTTCCAATGATTGTTCTCCCCTCACATGGTTGCATTTTGGGCAT
Organism: Pantherophis guttatus; assembly: GCF_059756535.1. Lineage (NCBI taxonomy): Eukaryota > Metazoa > Chordata > Lepidosauria > Squamata > Colubridae > Pantherophis > Pantherophis guttatus. The sequence continues at coordinate 92,434,764 of NC_142068.1, read as the reverse complement.
TTAGCGACCAGTCCATCTGTATGACTGTTTGTGGTATCCCGCAGTCATGTGACTGCAATTTTATGATATATTTTGGTTTGGACTCTGACATTTACTTCTGGTTTGCAGCAAAAATGCCCATATTGCAGATAATGGATTTGTTTAACGACCATGGTGCTTTCACTGAATGACCACCATCAAATTGGATTTGGTCATATAAAGGTAAAGGTTCCCCTCGCTCATATGTGCTAGTCATTCCCGACTCTAGGGGGCGGTGCTCATCTCCATTTCAAAGCCGAAGAGCCAGCACTGTCCGAAGACGTCTCCGTGGTCATGTGGTTGGCATGACTAAATGCCAAAGGCACACAGAACGCTGTTACCTTCCCACCAAAGGTGGTCCCTATTTTTCTATTTGCATTTTTTACATGTTTTTGAACTGCTAGGTTGGCAGAAGCTGGGACAAGGAATGGGAGCTCACCCCGTTATGCAGCACTAGGGATTCGAACTGCTGAACTGCCGATTTTTCGATCGACAAGCTCAGCGTTTTAGCCACTGAGCTACCGCATATATTACCTTTGGTCATATAGTGACTTATTTAACCACCGTCACAACTCACGATTGTAATTCTGGGCTCAATAAAAGTGGTAAGTTGAGGACTACCTATAGATTTCAACTTCCAGAATTTTCCACATCTTCAAGTTGTTGAGCTGGAGAAACACTGGGTAAAAATAATGACAACTTTTTCATATTCACACTAATGCCAGTGAATGGTTTCTTTTTTTCCCCTCCCTTGTTCGGTTTTTCAAAAGACTCCTAAACTTTTTGTACTTAATTTTTTTTTTAATTTAAAATATATTTTTTTCTCCTGCACATTTCATTGTTCTTTTTAATGGGCTCTGCCAGGAAAATTCCCGAGCAACAGCTCCAGATCTTGAACGTTATTATCTCATTGTCTATCGTTCGCATTACAGCCTTACTATGACTTCCTAACTAATCAGTTATTTCAGCTCCTCTTCCATAAGCTTTATGTCTGAGCATAATTAAATCAGCATTAAGCCTTTTTTTTTTTACTAGCAAAGCTTGAAAGTTCTGATATTACAGTAATAAGTGTGAACTGAATTTTGAATGGCATTTACATCCATTCATGGGCTTTAAATGTTTGATTTGCATAACTAGTTAAAATGATATCCGAGCAGCATATTGATTTAATTCCATCTTAGAAAACTGCTAATTAATAATGATAATAAATATGTCAGTTCTTTATTATCTGCTTTGAATTGGGAATGATTTCTATATTAATGCCACTTCCGTAATAGACCTCGGCTGGCTATTGTTGGCACAGCTTTGATGGCTGGAGGAAATGGCAATCTGAATTTATAAAATTTATTACAGTTCAAAATTGTAGCACACTCGCTATATCCTCTCTGTAATTCTATTAACACCTAGCATGGAGCTCATTTAAATTATTAGGCTCCAATGGAAGAGGATGGAATGGGGGTACTGCTGTAAGTGTGCAGTGTCCATCTTCCCATATTCTTTAGTTTTAATTGAAAACATGAATAAACCTGACAGGGTAGGTCAATTCGATTGGCAGTCCGATAGGTTGGTCTCACAAGAATAGCTAGTTTATCTGTTTCTGGAATATTGATGTCATTTGTATGCCTTATGATGCCAGTGTAGAAAGTCAGCACCTTTCTGAGGTGGCATTCAGCAGGTTCTGACTAGTTCTGGAGAACCGGTAGCGGAAATTTTGAGTAGTTCAGAGAACCGGCAAATACCACCTCTGACTGGCCCCGCCCCCATCTATTCTCAGCCTCCCGAGTCCCGAGTCCCAGCTGATTGGGAGGAAATGGGGATTTTGCAGTAACCTTCCCCTGGAGTGGGGAGGGAATGGTGATTTTACAGTATCCTTCCCCTGGAGTGGGGTGGGAATGGAGATTTTACAGTATCTTTCCCCTGCCATGTCCACCAAGCCACGCCCACCAAGCTAAGCCACACCCACCAAGCTGCACCAATAGAACCAGTAGTAAAAAAAATTTGAATCCCACCACTAGTCAGCACCCACCCCTCTCCTAGAAGAATGAAATATTTTGAGGAATATATATTAAAAAAGGCAGAGTATTATATTTCCCTAAAGGAGAAATGGGGAAACCTGCTCTTGGAGGTAGAAAGCAGCCTCCAAGTTTCTTAATAGCCACAGTAGATATTGAGGCCAGCTTTTAGAAATGCAGATTTGGTAATCCATTCAAGACAGGATATCTTGAAACCGAAGGCAAGAATGGTAGGATTAGAAGCAGCCCCTCACCCATTAAGCCACAATAGGAATTGCCCAACACCCTTTCAGAACACAAGACCCCTCATTGCATCACCCTCAGAAACTTCAAACGGAACTCAGACAAACACCTAGGATTTGTAGTTTGCCTATAGAGCCAACTATGACCGCTACATGACCCCATAGGAATCTGACAACAGCCAATAGAATACATGTTCCTGCACAGGAACAGGAAGCTCAAGTGCAAAGCCAGCTGCAGCAGAACCACCCATCTGGTTCTGTTCATCATTCAACCTTCTTTCCAATCAGCCTCCATGTTTCCAGTGTCTTTCTCCCGGCTTGGAACTGAACCAGATGGATATTTCTACTAACACCAACATCATCTAGCCGGGGGTCCTTGGTGTTCTCTGAGTTTGATTGTTTTCTTGCAGACGTTCCATTACCCAACTAGGTAACATCATCAGTGTAGTGATGACATTACCTAGTTTGGTAATGGAACATCTGCAAGAGAACCGTCAGTACCAAGGACTCCACATTCAACCCCGAGTTACAAATATTGTCTTCTATCAGCTTCACCTTTTTCTTGTTGCTGACCTGAAGGCCAGAATATGGGCTCCCTAACTTCTATTAAAAAGAATATAAGTTTCATGTTTTCTGTTCCTAGTTTTACTAACATTGTTGGGTCGGGAAAAACAATTTTTGTGACATCTCTATCCCACGATGTCTACTTCTCCCATTCTTTTTAACTAGCCTTCAGAGTCGGTTTAACGTTAGGATTCCAAGTCATACACCCATAGCAAGCAAAACTCCAAGGCAGGTAGATTCCTCAAAGAATAGTTTTATGGCATATATCCTATTGGCACAGTTCTGGTGAAAACCGACTCTGAAGGTTCCCGTGGTTTTCATCTAATTAAAAGTAAAAGTTTTCCCCCTTTCCCAAAGAATCAGTCACATGGTCCAATCAAGGTGCCTGGTAAATTTCACTCCTCCTCTCTCTCTGACCACCTGTGGGAATGTCCTTGGTTCCCAGGAGAAAATATTTTGTTTTGGCTACAAAGTCCCAACTATCTCAAATCCCCCCTCGCTATCCCTATATAGCTTCAGGGTTGACAGACTCTTTCAGAAGGCAACGAAACCGAGTGTGGTTGTCACCCCACACACATTTTCTGTTACTAAACTGGTGATTCCCATAATTGTACTCTGGCGGAAAGAAGTGAGCAAACATTTTGTAGGTAAGTGCCATTTGTGTGCAGCACTGAATTACCCTCCTCGCCCTCTGCCAGTGTAATTTTAGCAACATTGTGAAATGAAGATGCATCAGGATATGGCAATAAAATGTGCATTATGCCTGAACAGACATGAAGGAATTAAACGTGTGTGAGAATGGGATGAAATAAGCACTGTAGATCTTTCAGTGAGGGGAGGTCTGTGAATCTCTGAGGTAAATTCTGATTTTTTTTTTTTGAAGCTAAGGATCTATATATGTCTTCTTCTGAGCCAGAAAGGGAACAGAACAGAACAATAGAATAATAGAATTGAAAAGGGACCTTGGAGGTCTTCTAGTCCAACCCACTGTTTCGGCAGGAAACCCTACACCACTTCAGGCAAATGATTATCCAATCTCTTCTTAAAAACTTCCAGTGTTGGAGCATTCAGATCTTCTGGAGGCAAGTTCCACTGATTAATTGTTCTGTCAGGAAATTTCTCCTTAGTTCTAGGTTGCTTCTCTCCTTGATTAGTTTCCACCCATTGCTTCTTGTCCTGCCCTCAGGTGCTTTGGAGAATAGCTTGACTCCCTTCTTTGTGGCAGCCCCTGAGATATTGGAACACTACTATCATGTCACCCCTAGTCCTTCTTTTCATCAAACTAGAATAGAATACTTTTATTGGCCAGGTGTGATTGAATACACAAGGAATTTGTGTCTGGTGCAGAAGCTCTTAGTGTACATATGAGAGTTTACCCACGATTGATGTAGGAAATTCTTCCTTTTGTTGGAGTCAAAAGATCCTCAATTTCTGAAGAATGGTACAAGATGGGTGTGTTGCTGGACTTTGTGTGTGTGTGTGTGTGTGGGTGGGTGTGGGTGTGTGTAAAGAAATTTATAACAATTGTGGAATGGTTTTAAATTTTTTTGCTGACACTCATATTGCTTGGGAGATAGTAGTATGTGGAAACAGCCCAGAACTGTTCTAAAGGATTGATAGTTTCAGAGGCAAAATTTGATCTTCAAATACATTCAAAGGCAACTGATTTGGTTCCAAGATTCAGTGATGGTGAGATCGCAGTTGTAATTCTACGTCCAATTCTGATCACCAAGATACACACACACACACAAAAAAAAAGATGTTGAGGCCAGGGGTGAAATGCTACTGGTTCAGACCGGTTCAGGCGAACCGGTAGTAAAAAATGCTACCGGTTCAGGTGAACCGGTATTTCCGACAATCAGCTGGATGATGATCAGCTGTGATGCATGATTTGTATTAGCTAGAATTGTCAGATTTCCTGCTTTCTAGATAATCCAAATCGTGTGGGACAGTGGATTCCCCCCCTCTCCTGCTGCTCTACTTACCTTTGCACACTTGGAAGGTTTCAAAATGTTCCTTTTTTAGTGCTGTGCGGGCATGCCTTAGGCACGCGCTCGGAAGCAGACTCACAGAACCAATAGCAGACTTCAGAGGATTTCACCCCTGGTTGAAATCCTGGAAAGAGTGCAGGGAAGTGCAACAGAGATCCTAAGAGGTCTGGAGGCTAAACCATATGATGAATGATTGAGGGAAGTAGGTATGTCTAGTCAAACAAACAGAAGGACTAGGGGTGTGACATGATAGCAGTCTTCCAATACTTGAGGGACGGTCACAGAGAGGAGTGTGTCAACCTACTCTCCAAAGCACCTGAGGGCAGGACAAGAAGTAACAGGTGGAAGTTCATCCAAGTGAGATCCAACCTAGAAGTAAGGAGAAACTTCCTCTAACAGTGAGAACAATTAATCAATGGAATGGCTTGCTTCCAGAAGTTGTGGGATTTCCATCACTGGAGGTTTTTAAGAAGAGACTGGACAGCCATTTGTCCAGAATCATACAGTCTCCTGCATGAACAGAGTACCTCCATGGTATTTTGCAACCCTGTTATTCAGTGTTCTATGATTTCTACATAGGGGTAAGCAACGGTGGCTCTCACATTTTGTTACCACTGGTTCGCCACATGCACGCACCTTCCGCACATGCGCTCGGCCTTCTGCACATGCACTTTGCTCATGCGCACACCTTTTGCGCATGTGCTCAGCCTTAAAAACATGCCTAAATAGGACGGCATAGAGCCAGGGCGGGTGGGCTGGCCCACCCACGATTACCACTACTGGTTCACCTGAACAGGTCCGAACCGGCTGAATACCACCTCTGGGGGTAAGTCCATTGAATCTTCAAATATATTCAAAGGCAACTAATTTGGTTGCAAGCTTCAATTTTGGAAGAGTGGATCTACAGAAAAATCCATATTGGCACGAATGTGTTGGGTAGCTTCTAGGACAGTGATGGCTAACCTTTTTGCCATCGTGTGCCAAAAGCGGGGGTGGGGGGTGCGGGGGGGTCATGTGCGAGTGTGCCCATACCCATAATTCAAAGTGCACCCCCATGCTCCCCCCACTTTTGGCACGCGATGGCATGGTGGGCCCAGTAGACCTGTTTTTGCCCTCCTCAGGCTCCAAGAAAGCCTCTGGAGCCTGGGGAGGGCAAAAACAGCCTTCCCCATCCCCCCCGGAGGCCCTCCGGAGGCCGGAAATAGCCCGTTTGCCAACTTTCAGTGGGACTGGAAGTCCCATTTCTTGCCCTCCCGGGCTCCAGAAGCTTTCGAGGAGCCTGAGGAGGGCAAAAACAGGCCTTCCTCATCCCCACCCCCAGAGGCCAGAAATGGCCCATTTGCCAACTTCCGGAGGGCCCGGAAGGCCCGCAAATCAAATGCACACATCAGAGCTGAGCTAGGGCAACGCACACATGCCCACCAATATGGCTCCGCGTGCCACCGGTGGCACGCGTGCCATAGATTCGCCATCACGGTTCTAGGACCTTGACATAGGGAACAAGGATCCTAGAGACAATTACCTAGTCAAGGCACCAATTCTGGAGCCAGATAGACAGGGTTAACAGGGAGAGTAGTATTCTAGTAGATGCCAGTATTCTCATGACAGTTAAATGAGTTATTTTGGATTTTATAGTAGATATTAAGAACTGGTAAGGCTTTTCAGTAATTGAGTATGTTTTATTTAAACGTTAGGAGGTCACTTTAATTAGATAATCTTACTGGCAGTGTTCTGGTTACGGTTTGAACAAATTATTATATTTTCACCCCCTTGGATATTCTTATTGTACTGTTTCTCCCTTTCCCGGTGTTGAAATCTAGTATTTCAAAATCAGGAAGAGCAGCTAGAGAAGCGCCATGATATTATTTAAACAATTTCCTTCGGAATGTTTGTGTTTCCCAGTTTTGCATTTATGGCATGCAGTTTATACTGATGTCCAGTGATATTTTACAACTGGCTGTGGTTTTGTAATAGTTGAACCATATATTACTGTGATCAATATTGTGACTGCAGGGAAATTGCTTATATAATTATAGAAAGTTTACAGTTGTAGGACAAGGAAAGAGGGAAATACATCACGTTAAAATATAAATATGTTTAAATTACATTTAAAACTTGGAATAGGTCCTTGCTTGTGTTTTACAGAGTAATCTGTGATTTAAATCAGGATTAGTAGTGTGTGTGCGTCCGTGTATGTGTGTATTTTTTTTTAAATTGGGTATTATAAATCATGAGTGGTTGCTACATATATAGCACACAAGAGGATTTCTTATACATTTTAATGTTTGCATAAGTAAGAAATACCAGTAGTTCAGCAGTAAAATTGCAAATGTAAGCAAAAGTGAAGATTTTTCTAAATTTAACTAGGTTGCATTTGTTTAGTAAACTCCAGCTATAATTCACCATTTTATTGCATTTCCCTAGGAGGAATTTGTGGGCTTATTTGTAAGAGAAAAATAGGGAAGCCACTAAAATATAATTGCTTTAGAACAAAAGAAGCGAGCAAGTCGGTGCAAGGTAAGTTAAAATAGCAAAATAACAATCGTGACTAGAGGTTTGCTGGAGTAGCAGAGTGGCTATTAATTCTCTCAGAAACACCCCCCCCCAATGCAAAAGTCACCTAAGCAAGGAACAAGGGCAATTCTCTATTTGTTCATCTCCCACCCCCCTTTTCATAAGAATCAGGCCTTAGAGCAGTGATGGCTAACCATTTTGTCGCAAACGTGCTTGCACCCATAATGCAATGTGCCCCCTGCATGCCCCACCCCCACGCATGTGCGCGTGACCCCCCTTGCATGCACATGACCCCCCCATGCTCCCCCGTGTATGTGCACATGACCCTTCCCCACATATGCCCGTCCCCCCTCACCCATTTTTGGCTTCCAGGTTGGTGCAGGAGGCTTTCCTGGCCCAAAACGGGGTGCGGGGGGGGCTCACTCAGTGCCCCGTGCCCTGTTTTGGCTTCTAGGTTGGTGCAGGAGGCCTTTCAAGCCTAAAACGGGGCACCTGGGTACCGCGTGAGGCCCCAAAATGCAATGTGGGTGCCCCCGCACATGCGCCCCCCCACGCATGTGCACATGTGTCCCTCACATGCGCCCCGTGCATGTGCGGCAGAGACCCAAGACTAGCTGGCTGGCAGGAGGTGCATACACATGCACGGTGGAGCTGGGCTGGGGCGACGGCTGGCGTGCTCATAGAGAGGGCTGTATCCTGATCCTATCCTGTTGACTTGCACCTGGCTGATCATGTTTGGTCTGAAACCTTTGAATGACTTGGTCAGGATTGGCCAGAGTTACCAATTGTCTCCTTTTTTAAATCTTCATGGCCTCCATCCAACTGGCATGGTCTTAAAATCAAATATTTTTTTTGAAGTGGTTTGTTGTTATTTTCATAATGGTAGTCTTGGGAACTTTTGTTTATTGTTTTGACCAGGGGTGAAATGCTCCCGGTTCGGACTGGATCGCCCAATCCAATAGCGATGGAGGCGGGTGGTTCGGAGAACCGGTAGCAAAAATCCCTGCCCCCCCAATCCCTGCCTCTCATGCCCAGCCCCCCAATCATCAGAGGCATTTTTTTTTTTACTTTTAAAAGCATTTTTTCTACAACCTCATCGGCCGAAAAAATGCTTTTAAAAGAAAAAAAAAAAGCTTCTGATGATCGCGCGGCTCGGGTGGGATCCTCAAAGGGTTTTAAAAGAAAAAAACCCTTTATTTCTTTTAAATGCCTCTGACGATCCAAGCTGAGTTGCCTGATCGTCAGAGGCATTTAAAAGAAAAAAATGTCTCTGCCCAATCAGGCAACTCAGCTAGGATCGTCAGAGCCTTTTGAACGCATTTTTTTACATCTCTTTGCTGAAGAGGTTGTAGAAAAAATGGTTTTAAAAGTTAAAAAAAAAAATTGGACACACCCACCCAGTCACATTACCACCACCCCCACCAACCCACGCCCACAGAACCGGTAGTAACAAATTTTAGATTTCACTACTGGTTTTGACTCTTGTTACAATTGACCTTGTAAATTATCTGTTCCTTTCTCTTCCCTCATCTGTTGGTAGACTCCGCAGTCTAGATTTGTATTACTTAATTTATTTCATGATTCCAGAAAATCGGCTTCAATCCATCCCCTTCAGATCTCTGTAGATCACTGTAGTCTGGAGATTATAGGACTTGTCCCATATCCGTGAAGGCAAACCTATGGCACATGTGCCACAGGTGGCATGCAGAGTCCTCTCTGCGGGCACGCCAATTGGGACCCCAGCTCAGCTCCACCGAGCATGCGCACGGGCCTCCCTCCAGCCAGCTGATCTTCGGGTCTCTGCTGTGCATGCGCGGGGGTGGGGCACATGTGGGGGAGGTGCGCGTGCATGCACGGAGGGTGGGGCGCATGCACAGGGGGCAGGGCTCATTGTATTTTTAGGGTTTGCGTGCACCCTGCACCCCAAGTTGTGTCTGGAAAGCCTTCTGCACCAACCTGGAAGCCAAAATGTGGTGTGGGGGGGCCCCCAGGGTGCATGCGTGGTGATCGCTTGCATTCCATTTTGGGGGCCCAGGCACACACGCCTGCATTCATGCGTACATGCTTTGGGCCCTTGGCACCAAAAAGGTTAACCATCACTGTCCTATACGTTTGTAGGATGAAATTTGAAAAGCGGGCTGTTGATTCTACAATATCATTAGTGCAAAGTCTTTCTGATTCTGGAAAAAATAACTTCATAAACATGCAAGGCCTAAGAGTGTTGGGGTTTTTTTTGCAGATTTTCATTGCAATTTTTGAGGGGGAAATTACAGAAAAAGTTCAACAGTGTGTCCACTTCCCCTACCCATTTTGTTTGTTTGTCCATATCCTCCTTTGCCCGTTGAGATATGTGGTAGACCTCGGCTGTGGCTAATAGTTGGATGAGAGCAGGGGTGAAATCCAGCAGGTTCTGACAGGTTCTGGAGAACCAGTAGCGGAAATTTTGAGTATTTTGGAGAACCGGCAAATACCATCTCTGGCTGGCCCCAAAGTGGGGTAGGAATGGAGATTTTGCAATAACCTTCCCCCAGGAGTGGGAAGGGAATGGGGATTTTGCAGTATCCTTCCCCCGGAGTGGGGAGGGAATGGGGATTTTGCAATATCTTTCCCCCAGGAGTGGGGAAGGAATGAGGATTTTGCAGTAACCTTCTCCTGGAGTGGGGAGGGAATGGAGATTTTGCAATATCCTTTCCCCTGGAGTGGGGTGGGAATGAAGATTTTGCAGTATCCTTCCGCTGCCACACCCACCAAGCCACACCTACCAAGCCACACCACACCACACCACACTACACCCACCAAGCAATGCCCACAGAACCGCTAGTAAAAAAACTTGGAATTCACCACTGGATGAGAGACTTCTGAGCAATTTCAGACTGATATGCTAAATTGGATGAGTAAATACATCCAGAAGAAGAGAATGGCCAACTACTTCTTTCTTGTTTGCCAGGAAGATTCATGAATGCATCCATGAGGTCATTAGCAATCAAGCTGAACTTGAAAGAAACTTAATTTTAGGTTTTTTTTTTTTGACTCATCGGTGAAATGTGAATCATCATCACATCTTCACTGCCTGAAACACAATGACTAATTCCCCTTCAAGCATATCAAACTGAGAATTCGGGAATATGAGAGACAAGGTTGGTTTACATCAGTGGTGGATTTCTACCGGTTCGGCCCGGTTCGGGTGAGCTGGTAGCAGCGATGGTGAGGTGAGAGCGAACCGGTTCTTTATGACTTTTTTTTTTTGGAGAATGGTCCAATTTGCAGAAATAAACTTGTCTGGCTCAATCCTGAGAATGAAAGCTCAAGAGTTTGGTTGACATGCACCGTCCTGAAAGATTGCTGTGACCAAAAAAACCCCCAAATGTTGGCTTCTTTTCAGTGTAGTTTCCAAGAAGGAAACCTCCTGATTGGTTGCTTGATGTTGATTAATAGACGTGGGAGGTTGAAAGACTCCAGAGCCAAGGAGTAGGTCCATCTTGGTGGCATCTGATGTTGATTGGCTTTGTCCTGCGTGGCTGCACTGGAAGAGTGGACATTAAGATTAAGTGATGCTGTCGGGTACAGCCGAAGTGCACTGCATCATTCTGCGAAGGGACAGCTGTGGTGGTTAATCCTTCATCACCAAGGGAACGGCTGCCAGACGAAAGATATACCATCAAAGATAACCCTCCATAACTTGTGCTAAAGATCAAAAAACTTTGAATTCACATCCATCTGTTCGGGCGAGGGGTGAAGATGAAATATAGGTAGCATTGGAGGAATATAGAGAGAGAGACTTTCTCTGTCCTGGGATTAATCCGGAACACTGTATACCGCATGAAAATGAGGGTGTGGAGCGCTGGAATGTGAGAAAGCTTTCACATTCCATACCGTAAAGAGATCGACTTATCCGGCTGTGATTCATTTAATTGTTCATAGTCGTTTGATGCGATGGTCATTTCATATCTTTGCTGCCGTTTCTCCAAGGAAGAAAATGAAGAAATCTGCAGCAGCCGTACGTTGAAAGCAGAGAACAGCATCAAGAGTGTATAGCTTCACTTGTCTTTCATAGCCTTTCCTTCAAAAATCAGGGGCATAACTTCCTTTTATTTTTCCACCCTGATTTGTAGCTGCCCATGAAGTCTCAGTGATTGCAAAGAGGTTTCTGCTCAGTTTGTTAGCAGGAAAACTCTTTTAACTGTTTACTTCCATGCGGAGGTTTCAGAGCTGTGATGGGCAAACCTTTTTGGCATTGACTGCTGAAAAGGAAGCACTTCGCGCGCTCGTCTGGGACGCAACCAGGAAGAGGAGTTGCCCAGGGGACAGGAGCATGCCAAAAAATTGGTTACTGCTGCGCATGCTCACATGCTGATCAGCTGGTTGGCGCTGATGCTCATGCCGGAAAACGGAAGACCAGCTCTTCCGGTTTCCAGCACTGCTGCACACACAAAGGCCAGCTGATTGAGTCATGTGCATACGCACCAGAAACCCGGAAGAGGAATGGGTGATGCCATGCGTGCCAGGCAACATGGCTCCATGTGCCACTTCGGGCACACGTGCCATAGATTTGCCATCATAGTTTTAGAGTTATCCTGAGGATAACTCTCCTTTCTTTAATTTGATCCCTTCAATGCAGAATAAGGAAGTAAGGATACTGGAAGAGGATGGAAACCTCTTTGAACAGCTTGCCTTCAGACGTTGTGGGAGCTTCTGAGAAGAGTATGGACTGCCATCTGATGGAGTAGGGCAGGGGTGTCAAACTCGATTTCATTGAGGGCCGCATCAGGGTTGGGTTTGATCTTGGGGGGCCAGGGTCAGCATGGCCAGCTCAACGTCACTCATGTCGGGGGTGTCTGAGCGCTCTGTCAGTGAAAATGGGCTGTGATGGCCTCCTGCAACCCTCAGCCAGTGAAAACGGAGCTCGGGAGGGGCGCGCAGCTTTCCTGAGCTTCGTTTTCGCTGGCAGAGGCACCATGGGCCGGTCCTTTGCTGGTTCCTAGGCAGTCCCATGGGCCAGATCTAAGCACCCCGTGGGTCGGATCCAGCCCTCCGGCCTTGAGTTTGACATTCCTGGTGTAGGGTCTCCTGCTTGAGCAGAGGATTGGACTAGATTGGGTGTCTAGCAACCTGTGGCTCCAGAGCCGCATGCAGCTCTTTGGGCCCTCTGCTGTGGCCTTCCTGTTGGATGATCCCACCATTGGCTGGCCCAGGGGTGGGTTCTACTTACCTTTACTACCAGTTCGCAACGGGGCCGCGCACTCGTGCTCACTTCACTTGCGTTCATGCACAGAAGCATTCTGATGATGTCGGGGTCAGTGGGCGGAGCCTCCCACCGGTTTTACTACCGGTTCTATATAACTGGTATGAACTGGGGGCAACCCACCACTGGGATGGCCCCACCCCCACCCTCCCCTCCCAGTCACTCCTCGCCTGGCCTGAGAAGGTAAGGACAACGGTGGGAGATGGAGAAGCAGCCAGGGCAGAGACAGAGAGATACAGAGAGAGGGGGAGAGAGAAAAACATAGCGATATACAGAGAGAGAGTGGGAGAGAGAGGGAGCGGGGAGTGAGTGAGTGAGAGAGATGTCAAAAGGGTTTTGTGGTTCCCGTTGTTTTTTAACAACTGGTTCTCTGCCCTAATGACTGGCTGGGTAGGCGTGGCTAGGGGGGGTCATGTGACTGGTGAAAGTGAGTGACGTCAAGTTGGCCATGCCCACCGAGATTTTGTGGCTCCCGGTGTTTTCTTTTCAGTGGGAAATGGGTCCAAATGGCTCTTTGAGTGTTTAAGGTTACAGACCCCTGGACTAGATGATCTACAAGGTCCCTTCCAACTCTGTTAATCTGTTAACCTTCCCAGCAGCTACGACGGTGGATGATGGTTCTGTGTAGTTAATTAATTAGAACCAGCATGGGGAAATGCAGGTGGTGGATTATGTCATGGTTTGAGGTGTCTGAAAAGGCGGTGAATTGTTCAAAGTTTACTTAAAATAAGGGAACCTGTCAGTTTTCAGGTGTACTTTGCAAATCATGGCAATTCACAACAACTTTGTCTTTCTAAAAAAAAAATCTGGATTAACCTCTTTCTTGGGGTCACATTTAATTCCAGTTCATATTAGGTAATGAGTGTCTATTATTGGGGAATTTACAGTTCCTGACTGACCTTCCACAGAACCATAGAATGTAAATGTTGGAAGGTCCTGTGAAGGTCATCTAATCCAACCCTTTGCCCAAAAGCAAGTCTCCACTACCGGAGCTTGCCATTTTAGCTTTTGCATATATTCTTGGCTTTTACACCCTGTCTTGTAATGTGAATGGAGCCCATTAAGCCATGGTTTGTTTAAACGTGGCATATTCAAGAAGCCATTGTTGGTCAGGACTAAACAGACTAGCATGTTCAATTTTCACACAGTCTCCTCTCCCGCTCCCTTTTAAAGGATTCTTGTTGTTTAGCGAAGACCTGATTTCCTTTCCTTGTTTTTGTGTTCAAAAAGCTTCCTGACAGATGGTACTATTTGTCTTTACATTCTTAAGTTTTAGAACGCAGAACACAGAATTCTTATTCTATGGTTGGAAGGGATCTTGGAATCCAACACCCTGCTCAGGCAGGAGACCCAATACCAGGGGTGAAATGCTCCCGGTTCGGACCGGATCACCTGATCCGGTAACTATGGCGGTGGGTGGTTCAGAGAACCGATAGCAAAAATCCCTGCATGTGCCCCCACCATGCCCAGCTGAGCTGCACGATCATCAGAGGCTTTTTTAAAAAAAACTTTTAAAGGCATTTTTTCTACAACCTCTTCCGACGAAAAAATGCTTTTAAAAGTAAAAAACAAAAAGCCTCTGATGATCGCGCGGCTCAGCTGGGATCGTCAGAGGCTTTTCAAAGCATTTTTTTCCTGCAACCTCTTGGCTGAAGAGGTGGTAAAAAAATTGCTTTGAAAAGTCTCTGATGATCCCAGCTGAGTTGCCTGATCGGCAGAGGCTTTTCAAAGCATTAGAAAAAATGCTTTGAAAAGTTAAAAAAAAAAAAGTTGGCCACGCCCACCCAGTGACATTACCCCCCCACCCCACCAAGCCACGCCCACAGAACTGGTAGTAACAAATTTTACATTTCACCCCTGCCCAATACCATTTCAGACAAACAGGGCCCAGTCTCTTTTTGAAAACCTCCAGTGATGGAGCAATCCACAACTTCTGGAGGGCAGCCCTTACACTGGTTAATTGTTCTTACTGTCAGGAAAATTTCTCCTTAGTCCTAGGTTGCTTCTCCCTTTAATGATCTTCTATCCTTTACTTCTTCCCCTTAGGTCTTTCTAAAAATACTTTTCTTCTAAAAAACAAATAAAACCCTTTACTATCTGGTGGATCGGAGTTGTTTACTTTCTCTTTTTAATACTCTTTTCAAACAAAGCTCTCAAGAAGGTCAATCTATGATTGCCAGTCTAGAAATTCTTCAATAAAATGTGAAACGGGCATAGATTTTTTCAAAGGACCAACTTCAAAATGGATACACAGCTTCAGGGGAAAGAATAGGCTAGCCTCTAATTAGCATTTTTTTTTAAAAAAAAAAATCATCATGACCACTTATGAATAAATATTTTTTTCCAAAATTCATTATAGAAGAAGTGCATAGGAAGCTCTTACAGCAACTTAGTTATTTATTAGCTTTCCAACTTTACGTGAGAAGGCCTTACAGAAAAGAAACCTCGATTCTGGGAAAGGAGAAAACATGAGAAAGGAACTTCAATAAATTGAAGTTGAGAGGAGTTGTGATAGGCTTTTAAGATCCCATTGTAAGAAGCCTAACAGTATTCAAGTGTTATGGCTTATTTTTGGCCAACGACAAAGAAGAAAAAGAAGAGGGGAGAAGGGGAGAAGGAGAAGGAGGGTTAGGAGGAGGAGGAAGAGAGAAGGAGAAGGAGGGAAAAAGAAGAAGAGGTGGAGGAAGAAGAAGAGGAAGGAGAAGGAGGAGGAGGAGGAGGAGGAGGAGGAGGAGGAGGAGAAGAAGAAGAAGAAGAAGAAGAAGAAGAAGAAGAAGAAGAAGAAGAAGAAGAAGAAGAAGAAGAAGAAGAAGAAGAAGAAGAAGAAGAAGAAGAAGAAGAAGAAGACAACGACTCACAGAGACTGTTCGCCAACTTGGAAGGGCGAATGGGCACCAATATCGCCCACTCAACTATAATGGCTGAAGATGGACTTCTGTGGGGAAGAACCAAAAAGTCAAAAATGCTGATCTCAGCACCATGATCGTAGCCTCTTCCCCTTTCTACATTTGGACCAAAGGGGTGGTACTTCAGGGCATTGCTGCCATGTTGACATCCCCCACCCCGATGTGGACAATCCTGGTCTCCCCTGCCCAAGTTTGCTATCTTAATCACTGTACAGTACTTTATTGATGTGCTTTATTTTATTTAACAAAGAGTAAATAAGTGATTATTGTGTTGGCATCCACCAGTTACTGTTGATGTTAATGCTTTGTGCTTTAGTTGGTTGTCAGACGTTGGCTTGATGAGAGTCTTTTGGAGTTTCAGATTAATCAAATAACGGCTTTTCTTTATTTTCAGCAACAGACACCATCATTTTTTTTTATTAAAAAGTTTTATCAAATATTACAACAATTTTTCCCATCCCTCCTCCCCCTATCTCTCCTCCCCCCTCTCCCCAAGCCCCCCTCCCCCCCATCCCGGACTTCCCAGAGCAAATACAGGGTATAGCATTTAACAAACATAAACTAAAATATGCTAAATTTCTATAGACTCCAAACTCCCTCTTACTCTTTAACTCCCCTTCCAACTAACAAAACATAATTCAAAAACAAAAATTAATTCTGTTTTTCTTTTTTTTTCATTCATAAGCTATTTGAAACTTTTTAGTCCGATATTTGTTTTGAATATAGTCAATCCATCTTCTCCATTCCGATATATATCTTTCATTTGAATGGTCCTTCAAGTATGCTGAAATTTTTGCCATTTCTGCTAAATTCACTACTTTTGTCCATTCTTCAATAGGCAAGTCTTCCTTCTTCCAGTACTGCGCCACCAAAAGTCTGGCTGCTGTTATTAAATTTAAAATCATTTTGGTCTCTATAACAGTACAATCTTTATCTTTATCTTTATCTTTATTTGATTTATATACCGCCCTACTCCCGAAGGACTCAGGGCGGTGAACAGCCAAACGATAAAATACATAAATACAAAATTTAAAAACAGAATAAAATCGAATTAAACAATTTGGCCCAGACAGATTTAAAACACCCCAATCATTTAAAAACAGATTAAAATTTTCATATTAAAAAGAAAAAGGGAAAAGATTAGGCCAGGGCCGCCTGGTGGAATAAAAAGGTCTTGAGAGCGCAGCAGAAGGTGCGCAGATCCAGGATCCTCTGTATCTCCGGGGGGAGCTCATTCCAGATAGTAGGTGCCCCCACAGAGAAGGCTCTCCCCCTAGGGGCCGCCAGTTGACATTGTTTGGCCGATGGCACCCGGAGGAGCCCCTCTCTATGAGAGCATACCAGCCAGTGGGAGGCTATTGGTGGTAGTAGGGTAGTAGTAGGGTATAATCTGTAATTATACCCAACAAAAAGAACTGTGGAGTAAATTTTATCTTCTTCTTGAGAATATTTTGAATAATCCACCATATTTTTATCCAAAAGGCCTTAATTTTTTTACATGTCCACCATATATGATAATACGTGGCATCATCACATTCACATCTCCAACACTTAGGTTGCACACTTAGATACATACAGGCTAGCTTTTTAGGATCCAGATGCCATCTATAAAGCATTTTATAAAAATTCTCTCTTAAATTTTGGGCTTGCGTAAACTTTACATTTCTAACCCATATTTTTTCCCACGTTTCCTGCAACAGGCACCATCATTGTTGACTATATCACAAAACTAGTCGAGAATTTTAGTGCAAAAACCTAGCATGCTTTTACTCAAAATTTTCCTCTCTTCTGTTCCTATTTATACAACAAAAAAATATAAGCCTTTAATCTGATGTGTTACAATTAATGGATTCAGGGTAAATTTCAGAAGTGTGGGTTGGCACAGTAAAGGCTAACACACTGACTAATGTGGTAGCTTTACAAGGATTGTTCCTTTTTGTTCAGTTTTATCATGCACATCTATCACATTCAACCTGGCAACAGAACCCAATGGCTGTTTAAGTTGTAAAAATGAATCATAGCATAATTTCATGAACTCCATGCTATGCCCAAGCTGAATAAAAGTATACAAGGCAACTTACAATCTCTTTTGATGCTGTATTGGCTTTCAGCGCGAATCTCTTTTTTTCTCCTTTCCTTTCCTTTCCTTTCCTTTCCTTTCCTTTCCTTTCCTTTCCTTTCCTTTCCTTTCCTTTCCTTTCCTTTCTTCTCCATTTACTTCCTTTCCTTTCCTTTCCTTTCCTTTCCTTTCCTTTCCTTTCCTTTCCTTTCCTTTCCTTTCCTTTCTTCTCCATTTACTTCCTTTCCTTTCCTTTCCTTTCCTTTCCTTTCCTTTCCTTTCCTTTCCTTTCCTTTCCTTCCCTTCCCTTCCCTTCCCTTCCCTTCCTTTTCCTCATTGGCATACAAATGGAACCACAACTTCCAAACACAAAAGGAATGCGTTCTGTTCAGATTATTAAAAAGTTGTGTGTGCACACATCTGAATAAAATGGATTAAAATATAATCTAGATCATTGTACAATCATTCCACTGTCTTAACAAGTCCAAACCGGCCTATTTTTTTTTTTAAAAAAGCACGAGAAAAGGAATTAGAGCATAGAATAAATATGTTTTTGTCTGCCTTTCAAGGGGAGGAAGAAGGGGACTGATGTCCCTCCCTCCGCCTTGCCTACGTGGCTTGAATTATATATATTTCAGACCATTGCGTCAGCATATTTCAGACTGCTGGCTGTGCATGTTTTGTCACCATTTTTTGCTGAATTTCTCAAGTTGTGATTGATGAGCATCTTCATTCTCAAGTGTAAAAGAAAACGTCTCGGCAGCGGGGAATGTGATGAACTGACACTTGGCTGCGTGGATGGGGACCATTTTCCCTACTCCAGTTGTCCTTGCCGGGCCTTCTAGAAGTCACCAGGAGCTGCTCAGCTTGCCTTTTGCTTTGTGGTACCCTGTGGTAGTTGTCAAATTGGATGAAATGTCAAAATCCATGGGCTTCCCCCTTGAAAAGATACATGCAGTACAGCTGCCGCGTACCTACCGAGTCCCTCTGACACTGACATATTAGTTATGCTGTCTTTTGCAATCAGATATCTTTAAATTTGCCACCTTGTTAAGTTTTGATTAATGTGATTCCATTTCACTAAAGTAATTGGCTTGGCCTGTTGTAGAAAATAATCAGGCTTTCTATGGAACAAATGCTAGAACATGCTAATGAGGGAGAGAGTTCGTTAAATTGATGGCGTGGAGTGACAGTTATTAATGATTGTTATGATAAACAGACGAGTGAGAATTGGGATGAGTCGGGCACAAGTGACAGTTTAAAAATAACGTATATTGGAAAGTACTAACGAAGTAATATACTGTTAGGAAAACAATCATGGAAGTTGTCAAAAGAAGAAGTGTAATTATACAGCTGCACAAGCCGCCGGAGAGGACAGGGACCTGGTTGATAATAATGGACACGTTTTTTGTTGGCAAGTGGAAAATATGTTATGGCAGAGAAGAGTGCAGATTGATAAATTAATTGGCCTTTCCTTTCTCTTCCAAGAACATAACTTGGTTAGGAGTATTAAGTGAATAAATGAAGTAACCAGCACTTCTGTCTCTGCATTTTTGGGAGTTCTTCTTTTCTATACTTTTCGTTAATGTGAAACGGGGCTTTAAAACAGAGGGGCCTTAAAGACAGGATTTTCCTTCAAATATAACATGGTTAATATTGAAGATTCTGGTGTTTTGGGACATCCTGGAAAGCTATGGATTTTGGGGTTAGAAGATCAGAATGGGTTAGGGCGCTGTTCCTTAACCATGGCAGCTTTACGATGGGTGGACTTCAACTCCTAGAATTCCCCAGCCAGCCCCATGCCCAATAATTATTTGGACCTCACGAGGCTACCTTTATTATTAAGGCTGGCATTATGCTGTCTCTCTCTCTTTTTTTTTTGGCTTTCTGAGACTTTCCATCAACAACAGATACATTAAAACTGGGATCTGTTCCACAAACTGGTGTTCCATATCTCCACCATATATTCTGAACTATAAATGGAAATTCAGAGTGGTTACGCCACGGAAAAAAACCAGGGATCATCTAACCTTTATTGGAGACCACTATTAAAATATAATGAAAGTAGTTTTATAGAAGTTTCACAGAAACTAGCAAGGCCTTCCAATATCTTGTGCAATGAATGTGATGTTTCTCGTAATCATCTCATGGTATCTTCTGCTATACTTTGGCCAGAGATTCAGAAGAAAACTTGTTTAAGTCCCAAACATTCATAAATATTTAGCCAATGTCATTTAAGTGAGACTATTTATTAACATGCTTGTGATGGAAATTTGGACCCAAAATTTAAAACTTAAAATGTTTGGGATCCAGTCCGGCGAGCGAGCGAGCGGGTGGGTGGGGGTGGGGCCAGCCAGAGGTGGTATTTGCCAGTTCTCCAAACTACTCAAAATTTCCATTACTGGTTCACCTGAACTAGTCCGAACCGGTTGAATACCAGCTCTGATCCAGTCCCTTTCTATGGTAACAGTTACACTAGCAGTTACTCAACTTCTTAGATTTCAATCCTAAGCATCTCTTCATGAAACCATCTTTCATGGCCTTCTTTGCTGTTCCTTCTCTCCTATCCTAAAGATCTCTTTCCTGGTTTTCCATTTCTGCACTCTTTGAAGTTCTTCAGTTTGATTCAGAATTGTTCTCTTCAAACTGTTCTTCCTAGCTGCCTTCAAGATGCATGCTCTCTCTGGAGCTTTAATCTTACAGGATGTATAAACCTAAAGCTTTAAGTAAGAATGACACAGCTTGGGCTGAGATTTAACTGAGGTATTTGATTATAAGCAGTCTTCTAGATCAGGGATGTCAAACTCGATTTCATTGAAGGTCGCATCAGGGTTGTGTTTGACCTTGGGGGGCCAGAGTGGGTATCGCCAGGGTGGGCATGGCCAGCTCGATGTCACTTGTGTCAGGGGTGCCTGTGGTGGCCCGAGCACTCTGCCAGCAAAAATGGGCCCCCAGTTCCGGGTCTTTGGTGACGGGAGGTGGGGAGGAATATTAATAAACCCACTAAACCACAGTTACACATGTTTGTGTGTGTGAGCGGGACAGCATATATGGGTCAAAACTCATTTTACAACCGTCTTGCCTAGCAGTGGAAATTTTGGGCTCAGTTGTGGTCGTACGTTGAGGACTACCTGTATAGAATAAATATAAATAATTATTTCAAGGAGAACATATACGCTCTGTCCTTGTCTTGGGGGTAACACTGACAGCCTAATGGATAAGTCAAATTTGCTTTGAGGCTTGCATTTACTTTGAAGAAAATCTGCTTTCACTGTCTGACTTTTAACTTACTTGAAAGGTTCTTTTTTTTCTGCTTTGCCCTATCCGCTGAGAGTATCTTTTGTTTTAAAACACAAAGAAAACAACTCTGGATCTGATTTTGATTTTTTTTTTCACAAATCCATTTTTTTAAAATCTCAACAAGGGCCTTTATTCATAGGACTGTGAATTAACTTTCTCAGAGGCTATGAAGAATACAGGATTAAATTACCAATAATTCAATTCCCAGTTTGTTTTGAGCAGTTATTTGTCTATCTTGGTTGTGTTCTCTCAACCATGTTATTTAAAAAGTGAGGCCTGCTGCCTTTGGGTATTGAGAGGGGTGGAAATGCTGCAGTGAAGTATAGTGGTTAGTGTTGTGGCCTGCCAGACTCGGACAATGAGGAGGTTGGGGAGGAACTTGGGCCAGTCCTGGAGTCTGGGGAAGGCTCTGATGGATGCTCTGCGTCGGACACAGAGATAGAGCCAGGGCCGTCCGACATTTCCCAGCCACCAGAGAGGCAGCTGCCTTTGGAGGCTGAGATGAGCGAGGAGGAAGAACAGCTGGGGCCTGTTCCAGATGCATGTATGCGCAGAGCAGTTAGGATAGGAGAACAACGGAGGACAAGGAGTCGACTCAGGAAGCACAGCACACATGGACGCTGAATGGCCTCTCCCTGGCTGGGGAATAAATAGAAGGAAAGGAGAGTGGTGGTTGTAGAAGACAACCGTTCGGATTTCTTTTGGAAGATTTGCTCATCATGTTTTGTGCCTTAGAGACTGATTGCCAGAGCTTAATTTACAGCTTTGCTCCTGGCAATTATCCCACGGAACTGATAAGGACTGTTACTGCAGTTAACCCTTTAAAAGATTATTGCCTGGACTTTTCGGTGTGTGAATGCCATTAATTCACAGTAGCTAAATAAAGAGGGTTTTTTCGGGACAAGGAGTCTGTTTATTGGTTCTGCTAAGGCTGGGTCAGAACAATTGGCAGTGTTTTTCTACCTTGGCCACTTTAAGAGATCTGGACTTCAACTCCCAGAATTCCCCATCCAGGAATCCTGGGAGTTGAAGTCCAGACCTTCTTAACGTGGCTAAGGTTCAGAAACACTGGGTTAAAGTATTAGACTAAGAATGAGGGGGACTTGTGAGCCCATCTATCCTCAGCCATAGAAATTCACCGAGTGCTTTGAGCCCATCATCCTTTCTCAGCCCAATTCACTTGGCAGATTGGTTGTTGAGAAAAACAAGTCTTCTATCACAATCAGAAGGTCATACTTTCTTATAAAAATATTATGGAAAATATTTCTTTTTGGCCACTCAGTTATATATGATGTATGTTTACAAGACCGTTTTGACAAAGTTGTTGGTTTATTTTTTAACCACAAGGGAGATTGGAGCAAAGAAGCATGCCCTTCTTTATGTATTTTGGGTGAGGAGAGCAAGTCTCGACTAAATAAATCAGTTGGAGGTCATTTGGCAAAAAAGACGGCTTTTTTTTTTTTTGGGAATACTGTTTTTTCACTGCCGTAGGGTTCTGTTGAATGACAACCGAGAAAAACAGTCAGATAGCTGGTAAATCTCTCAGGAAAAAAAAAAAAAGTCCAGAAAAGAAATCAAAATCTCCACAGAGAAATAATCCTTCAAAGGTCAAAAGTTCCCTATATATCATTGAAAAGATTTATATCATCTCAAGTTGGGGAAGGCTGAAGTCAAGAGGTTGAATTTGAGGCTATAACATTCACTTGGCAGCAGGTATCCTAATTCTGGGATGGATCTCAAAAACTCCTATAGATATTGTAAATCAGCACATTGGGATGAATCATTTAGCATACCCCCTTATTATTCTTTTTCCCTTTAAATAAATTTAGGGAGTTGTTTAAAAAGCAAAAATGAACCATCATTTGAAGGAGTGAGAAGGATTCACCTTGAATTAGCAGTCAATTTTTGTGGATGTTACTTATTTTGGCCACCTATCAATATGCAAAGCTTGGGAAGAAAGTCTAATTTTTTTAAAAAGTTTATTTATTTATTTAGTCATGCTTATTTAGTGTATATTGGAGGTGGAGACCCTTTGAGAGCTGTATGCAATGAAATTTCATTTTAATGTATGCCAAGTAGTGTACATTTAAAGTGATAATAAAGTTATTCTAAGTCTAAAAAAATAAATAAAAAAAATCCAAGTCTAATGTTGTGAAATCTAGCTTTCTACAGGATTTCCTGAAAGGAAAATAGCTTAATAGTTTTCTGTTTTGGAGCTGACCATTATTTCACTCTATTTGTGAAAAAGAGGCCTAGAACTGTCTGTTTTAAGTACTGTGAAGTGTGCTTTTAATTATCACTGGAAACATTTGTTTGAAAACTGAAAAAAATGCACATATTCAGTATAAATCGAGATTTCCAGAAGCGGTGGCTGGAGTCTCAGAGGCAAAATTCTGCAGCTGACTTGTCATTTTCTTAGTAGATGCTCTGACTTGTATATCTTAATTTATTGCTACCTATCACTCTGGGATGTCTGTTGACTGAACCTGTGTAAAATGATTAATATTAATAATAATTCTAATAGGTTTTAGAATGGCACTTTTCAAAGACAGAAGTACCTTACATAGAACTGTTGACATCTCTATTGTTTATTTTTTTTCTCAAATATTCTTTTACATAAAAAGGGATGGCTTTTGTTTTCTAAGATTGTCATTGTGTGTCAGCATTCTTAGATTTTGTTTGTTTGTTCTTTCAAGTCAAAAAAACTTCCTGAAGTTTCCTTCACAAGGTTTTTCAGAAATGGTTTGCCATTGCCTGTTTCCTAGGGCTGAGAGAAGGTGACTGGCCCAAGGTCACCTAACTCAGGGGTCCCAACCCCTGAGTCACGGCCCACTACTGAGCCACGGCCTACTCAGAATGGGGCCATCAAGCTGTCAAGCTTGGGGACTGCTGACTTAGTTGGCTTTGGGCCTCAATGGGACTAGAACTTATCATCTCCTCGTTTCTAGCTTGGTGCCTTTAACCTCCACACAAAACTGGCTGAGGAGAGATGAAGCACTTTTTATTTTATTTATTTATAAAATTTGGGTGGCCGCCCATCTCACAAAAAGCGACTCTGGGCAGCTTACAACAATTGAATAAAACAACAAGTGCATAAAAACAATCATTACCAAATATTTAAAAACATTATTAAAAGATGGAATATTATTAATAATTCAAAATATACACATTTGCACAGAGGGGGCGAATATATCAACCACAATGGAACCATCTAAAAATGTATTTATAGTATGCATAAGGAAACATCTGCATTCTGTTGGAGGATTTATTAATTGTATTGAAATGTTCTTTTATGAAACATAATTCTGAAACTATGAATTTCATTTGGTTCTTGCCATTTTCTGCGTGGCTTTCTTTTTAAGAGTTCCAGACATAAATCGTGGTGGAAATATAACACTTCCGAAAGCTTTGTAAATGAAAAATTTCAAATCTCATTCCATTGCTTGGCAACTTTTGGGGGAGCCAAGTACAAAGTCAACTTGACATCTAGAAGTTTTATGCAAGGACATTAGAATCCACTTTATTTATCCAGCAGTTAAGAAAACCCGGAAAATATGTTCACTAAAGCTTTCCACTTCTCTCTCTCTCTCTTATTTTTTTTTTTAAAAAAAGGGGGGGAACGCGATCTATTGTACTAATAACAACAACCACTTGGAAAACTGAGGCTGTTTGAATAAGCAAGAATTAAATAATTAAAATGAGAGATTATGGCCATGCAAATCCTTGAGAGGAGGAGGGGATGCTATTGTCCTTGGGAGTGAGCATGAAGCATCTCTTTTCAAGTTGTTAAAGCAACCACATCTTTTTTCAGGCTCCGATGATCACTCACGTGAAGCCGCTTCTGGCTGTCAGGCTTTACCCAGATGGTTACTCAGACTAGAAAGCTATGAGGCAGAAATTTGACAACACGGCTCTTTTAAAAGAAATGTTTATTACAAATATTAGAAGGTGCCAACTATACACCTCAAGGCGTAGGAAGATCAATTCCTCTCCCCCGCTTCAAATCTGATATGTATTTTTTTCCCCCTTGGGTTGTCTAGATACCCAAGTTGTATCTCCATTGGAGTTTGATTGACATCTCTGTGCTATAACAGGCTTGGAAGTTACATCTGGCCTTGTTTCTTCCAGCTATTGCCTCATGCCTAATTGCCTATGCCTGCATGGCCATTTTGCTCTGCTGAGGAAAAAGATGCAGGTGCTTTAATGAGACAGAACAGTATTTTGTAGGTTTGTATATTTTGTATAGAGGGATGCAGTGGCTCAGTGGCCAAGATGCTGAGCTTGTCGATCAGAAAGGTCGGCAGTTTGGTGGTTCGAATCCCTAGTGCCGCGTAACGGAGTGAGCTCCTGTTACTTGTCCCAGCTTCTGCCAACCTAGCAGTTCAAAAGCATGTAAAAATGCAAGTAGAAAAATAGGGACCACCTTTGGTAGGAAGGTAACAGTGTTCTGTGTGCCTTCGGAGTTGAGTCATGCCGGCCACATGACCATGGAGATGTCTTCGGACAGCGCTGGCTCTTCGGCTTTGAAACGGAGATGAGCACCGCCCCCTAGAGCCGGAAACGACTAGTGCACATGTGTGAGGGGAACCTTTACCTTTTACCTTTATCTATATTTTGTATACGTTTTACACATTGGGAAGGATCTCTTTCAAAAGATTGTCATGGTTCTTTTAGAGATGTTTGAAGAATTCATTATCTGGGACTGAGCGATGCTCTCCAACTTTCCTGGACTAAAATCTCCAGTCTGCTCCTGTCCAGATGTTGCAGTGCAGTTCTCAGCTGAAAAAGCAAACATCACCCTCCACCATATTAAATTTATTATTTTAGAGAATAATGTACTGCTCTTAAAGACCTAAGTGCTGAGTAACAATGAAAGGGAGAAAGTAGTTTTAAATTATTTTTGTGAAGTGCAGGATTGGAACAATACCCATACCAACCATTATAAATTTTCAGAGAATGTTCTGTAAGTGAGTCCGCCAGGAAATTTATCAGAATATTGATAGCATCTGGCAGAGTTTTAATGCAGCCAGTGATTAAATGATGTAATGGTTGGAAATTATAAAGCTTTGATCTAATTTAAGGACTCTTGAACTGATCTTGATCTCTGTTTATTGTTGCAAGACTTTTTAAAAAACCTGTAATTTGGATTGTTCCCAAGAAATCAGAATAGAGGCAATATACTTTTCCTTTCAGTGGAAAGTCAGAGCCCTTCGTATTTCACAGCAAATGTGCTTCTTCCTTTGATTGATAATCCCATCCCTACCTACATTTTACCATGTAAAGGTAGTGATAGCAATAGCAATAGCACTTAGACTTATATACCGCTTCACAGTGCATATTGCCCCTGTTAGAAGAAATGGCCTTCTGGGTCAGTTCCAAGTGGAACCGAGAAAGACACTGGGAACATGGTGGCTACTTGGAAAGATGGTTTAATGGTGGACAGGATCACATCAGAGGTGGGTTTCAGCAGGTTCTGACCAGTTCTGGAGAACTGGTAGCGGAAATTCTGAGTAGTTCGGAGAACTGGTAGTAAAAATTCTGACTGGCCTGCCCCCATCTATTCTCTGCCTCCCAAATCCCAACTGATCGGGAGGAAATGGGGATTTTGGAGTAATCTTTCTCTGGATTGGGGAGGGAATGGAGATTTAACAGTATGCTTCCCCTGCCATGCCCACCAAGCCACGCCCACAGAACCGGTAGTAAAAAAATTTGAAACCCACCACCGGATCACATGCCTTGAAGATCTTGGGTGAAGCAAAAAGGGCAGAGATGCTGAGAGTGCCTGAGTTTTATACCCTCTCTCTGAGCTTTTGAATTTGAGCGTATATTCTGATTGGTTGTCAGACTCCCATGGGGCCCTGCAGGGGTGACTTTGTAGGTTGTGTTTTTGAGTCCCAAGCTTGGTTGAGCCTTGCTGGGTGATGATGTAATGAAAGGGGCTTTGGGCAATTCCTATTATGGCTCTGCTTGAAGGAGGTAGATCTTTGTTATGTAGAATGGACTGGCCCAGGCCTTAATGGCCCATTGACAAAGGTGGGGGGCTGAGTTTCTGCCTCCCTTTTAGGGGAAATATTCTGCCCTTTTAATATTTCCTAAAATATTTCATTTTTCTAGGAGAGGGGTGGGTGCTAACTTCCTACACCCCCAACAATCTGGGTCCTCATTTTACCCATCTCGGAAGGATGGAAGGCAGAGTCAACCTTGATCCTTCTCTTGTGGGGCTTTGCAGTCCTTCCAGGGTATCTGTATTTCTAACCTAGCGGCAGTGATTCATCACACAGTCAACACTAAGTATATTCACATACCCGACCCAATAAGTCAATTATAATGCTTAGCAAATTAGTATTAATGTAATCTTCTGAGATCACGATGCAGTCAGGCCTTGTCAGCCGCGTTAAAACCTGACTGTCTAAATTCCTCTTCCGTAAACATGAAAATATTAAGAACTTGCCTGAACAGGTTTTCACTGTGGAAGATCTTAAGATCATCCACAGCTAGCACATAACTGAAATCTTTCTGTCATTGTCAAAACAAGCAGCTCTAACTTTGTGTATTTTTGGTTAAAGCTAAAAGCAGTGTGACAACTTGAAGTCTGGCTGAATCAATATAAAAAGCAAATAGGCTTTAATTTTACTTCCAAGATTCATTAGGAGTCTTGACGTGTTTTCAAGAGGCACTTCAAGTGTTTTCCAGGAAATATTTGTTCTTTATAGAGGAGAAGAATCAATAATGGACATATGCATATTTCCTTTTCACTCTCTCTCTCTCTCTCTCTCTCTCTAAAAAATGCAATGTGGAGAACCTGGACTTGGATCACATGTTGATAGATTCTCAAAATATAGATGAAGCATACTCTGAGGAGAGTAAACATACTCCATTATAACTGACCACTTTGGTTCGTTTTCTCATGGAACAAAGTGCTAAAACACCTTTTAAAGATTTCGGCATAGTATTTTGACACCAGGTTGGCTCGCCTTATAGATTAATTGTACGTATTTTATGGGATCTTCAGAATGTTTGTGATGCCATTAGATCTTCTAGAACAGGGGTGTACAACTCAAGGCCCGGGGACTGGATCCGGTCTGCGGGGTGCTTAGATCTGGCCCGCAAGGCTGCCCTGGAAAAAGCGAAGGACCAGCCCATGGTGACTTTGCCAGCGAAAAAGGAACTTGGGAGGGCTGCACACGATCCTCCCGAGCACCGTTTTTGCTGGCAGAGGGTTGCAGGAGGCTGTCGTAGCCGAAAATGGAGTTTGGGAGCCCGTTTTTGCTGGCAGAGCGCTTGGGCCACCACAGGCGCCCTCGACATGAGTGACATAAAGCTGGCCACGCCCATGCCAGCCATGCCCCCCCACCACCCGAGGTCAAACACATCCCTGAAGTGGCCCTCAATGAAATCGAGTTTGACGCCTTTGACGCCCCTGTTCTAGAGGGAGAAGTGCAGACCAGAAATCAGATTAACCTACAACTGTTTGATGGCTGTCATTGCTTTATGGTCTAGCTGTCAGTTGTCAGTTTTGTTGATGTGTGGAACAACACTGTCCTGATGTCTAAACTCACTGACAATTAGCCAGAACGAGAGATGCTCCTGGCTTATGCTTGGCTTAGAAAAATAGTCTAGGGAAGAGAGAAATAGTGTTCCTTTCCATTCTTCAATCATGATCATGAGAATGCAGTATGCTCAAGAAGAAATAAATAAGACAATTAAAAGGCATTTCATTTAATACTACAGGCTTGTTTTTATCACACTGCCAATACCTTTTTTTGAATTTCCTTTGTTATTGAGGGACTACAAATTATGCATATATATATTTAAGTATGTTATTAGAAATAATTTTAAAAATGAACCTTTTTTTTGTGGAGGACATGTTTCTTTCACTTCATGTTATTTCCTCATGCTCCGAAGTATTTGTTAGCAACATCACATTTTCTCCTCTGATTTCCAATGATATACATCTATTTTTAAATTTATTTTATTTACTGGGGTGTTATATGCTGTTTCAATCCAGAACACGGGTGTCAAACTCGTGGCATCACGTGACGTATTGGGACTTCCCCCCCTTCGTTAAACCGGGCAGGGGCAGAGCCAGCACATGACACATCCGTCCCGCGTGCCACGAGTTTGACACCCCTGATCCAGAAGGACTCTGAATAGCTTACGTTCCACTCTTAAATATTAGATTAAAATAAACATAAAAATAACTACAATAACTAAATTTTATAGCAAATAATTATCTCAAAAAACTAAAGACATTGATAACAATAATCACCCAAGCACAAACCAAAATGGGGATAGCAGTGAATAAATCAATCTGAAAGTTTTTCTTTAAAGTTTTTGGCTTCTACTCTGTTCATGGAGAGCTAGACAAATTTGTGGTTAGACATATGTCTATTTAATTCTGTTCTTCTGGAGGGATGGTGATGTTTGAAGGAAACATTGTGTAGCAGAACGAAACTTTTGCTGGCAGAGGGGTATTTTATCATTGTTTGTCATGGTATGAAATAACATAACATAACCAAAGGAAATCTGTATTTGATCTGGAAATGAATCTACATTTAAGACACTTGTAATATTATAAAAAAAGCAACATTTCTTATATGAAACAGTACATCTATGTTCAAAAAAGATTACCTGAAGGTTTATCAAATTATACCTTCCAATGTTAGAGGGCAAACCTAGAATTTCAAAAAAACCCTATATGATTGCTTACAAAAATATGAAAATGAAGCAGAAATATGCAACAGCCATGCCCACAACTTTAACTAAAACGTTGTAAATAGTTGTTCTTTAGGAGGTAGTTGTGCACCGATTTCTTCACAGGCAATTGGAATGCTTTCCTTTGACAATAGTTTTTTTTTAAAAAAACACCCTTAAAATCCTTTTCTTTGATGCCATCAACAAGGGATTTTGTTGGTTATTTTTTAGTAAAGTTGTTTGTCTGTGCTCGCCCTTCAGTTCCACAAATATAAAAGGCTCGCCTACCTTTTTTGGTGTGGAAAGAGGCAATTTTACATTTTTCCCCGGTATTGTAAAACATTACGTGCCTCTGTAATTATATTAGTTTTAAAAATAAAGCCTTCATCGCTCCTAAGTTTGTTTGATGTCCTTTCCCTACTGACTCTATTTTTTTTCTTCTCTCGTTTCCCCTTTACGTTAATGCGAAGAGACAGTTGAGTAAATGCACAATGAACTTCAAAACCTAGTAATTGTTTTTCAGAAAGAATGAAACTTGCGAATTAGATATGGATTGTAAAAGAACACCAGAGCTGATTAGTGTGTGTTAGGTTTGCCTGCTGGACCATTCTGACACCTGTCTTCCAGCTTTCTCCATAAATACTATAGCTGATCCCTCTATAGTGCCAGTCACACGGCAGCGTACGAGAGCTTGTGGGTGGGAATTAAAAAGATTCCCAGTGAACTTTGTCAGGCTTAGAAATTCATGGAACTCGACATAAAAGGCAACGTTAAACAAAGATGAGTTGAATCCATTTACATGAAAACTCTTAAGTTATCTGTGTTTAATTTTTTTTTTTAAACGAGAAGGAGAGAGACAAGCAGGCTGGAATTGGGAGAAGGTTTAAGGAGGCTCTTGTTCCCCCCCCTTTTTTTGGTAAGCTGTGTGGATAATAAGCTTTTCAGAAATTGAAGCTTGAGCAAGGGAGTAAGCCAACTTTAGGAGGATAAAATAAAAAATTGCTTTCCTTCACAGTCTTCTTTTTTTTAAAGAAATATCTCTTTCATCCTAAACCTTCTGGTGGTATCTTGCTTTACAGCACATGGTCCCCTGTTTGTGCTTATTCATCATGCTTACACAAGTCTCTTAATTACTCCCAACGAAGCTGCTCTGTGTTGAACTCCAAAAATGACCTTTCCCTTTTTATTCCTGGAAATCATTAATCATACGCAATCAATGACAAAGGAGACACAAGAGGGATCACTTGCATTCAGACTCCACTCACTAGGCCTGTGAAGACCAGGGTCCTTCCACGCCTAGTAGTCAGACGTATCTTAATTAATGATCCGTGAGTCCATGTAGGGGGTTATTAAGCTACTGTGGTGGTGGTTTGCGTTGTTGAGAGGTGTGCAGATTTGCATACTCCCAGAAATCATGGATACAACATTCCCATCTGTGAGGATGGTGGTACAGGAATTTCAACCTCTCCCATGTTCTCATCCTCAACCCTGCTTTCACACAAGCCCTCTTTGCTTTGGGGTAAATGATCCCCATTTCTCTTTTCTGTGACTACTCTGTTTCCCCTAAAATAAGACCTCCCCTGATAATGAGCCCAATCAGGCTTTTGAGCACATGAGCTAAAATAACCCCCCCCCCCGAAAATAAGCCCTCCCTGAAAATATTTAACCGCATGCGCAGCAGCTCTCCGCCATTTCCTCTGGTTAGGGAGACAGAACTGGAAATTAGGTAAGACTGCAAGAGGGGCCCCGTCTTGCTCCACACACCCCAAAATAATAAGACATCCCTGAAAATAAGGCCAAGCACTTATTTCAGGGTTCAAAAAAATATAAGACAGGGTCTTATTTTCAGGGAAACACGGTACTTCTACAGAAAATTCATCCTTATGTTTATTTCAGAAATTCACTTCGCCCCTCCTCAATGTAAGGAGGATGATTTAAGCAGATAAAGATTAAAAACCATAAAAGACACACATTGAAAACCAGCAGAACCTTAACCGTAGAGTTCTGCAAGAACTTGAGAGAAAGAAAGAAAGAAAGGAACGAAATGAATAGAAACCATAAGAGAAGCTTAGCAGAGGTCTATTCAGGATGTCATAATGTATCATAGAAAAAGAAACTCTGGTCTGGTTAGAAGACCACACTTTCACATTTCTAGAGAAGCATTCAAAGAGTGTTAAGGTCATAGATGTTAATTCTACTAGAGTCCTCACTGTTTCCTAGCACCAACACCAACACAGAATAACAGAATAATAAAATAACAGAGTTGGAAGGGATCTTGGAGGTCTTCTAGTCTTCAAGCGGAAGACCCTATACCATTTCAGATAGGTGGCTGTCCAGTTTCTTCTTAAAAACCTCCAGTGATGAAGCACCCAAAACTTCTGGAAACAAGTTGTTCCACTGGTTAATTGTCCTCACTGTTAAGAAATTTCTGCTTAATTCCAGGATTCTTCTCTCCATGATTAGCTTCCTTTCCATTGTTACTTGTCTTGCCTTCAGGTGCTTTGGAGAATAGGTTGACCCCCTTTCTGTGTGGCAGCCCCTCAAATATTGGAACACTATTATCATGTTGTCCCAAATGAGACACAGTGCTATTTCTTAGGGGGGGTGAGGGACCATTTCATAAAAAAATGAACATTTTCAGGACTAGATAGGCAGTGTTATCTTTACCATCATGATTTTCTCCAAATTATATGGAAGACAACATTTCTATAAGGCAGTGATGGTGAACCTTTTAGACACCAAGTGCCCAAACTGAAAGCTGTGTGCCCATGTGAGAATGCACACATGCGCTGACATGCGCACATGTGCAGCAGAGACCTGAAGACCAGCTGGACGGTGGGAGATGGGACATCCCAACACCGGCAGCGTGGTAAGAGGTAAAATCTTTTTCTTTCGTGAGCTTCTGTTTTGTCGTTTGCAGGGAAACAGAAGGTCATGAAAGAAACACCACGGAGATCTGACCCGGGGCAACGGCGCGTGTGCCAGCAGAGAGGGCTCTGCGTGCCATAGGTTCACCATCATGGGTGTAATGAATCTCTACAGGCCTAGACTGCTTCTTTTCTCACAGTTTTTATAAAATCAATCCCATTTCTCCAATGTCGG
Organism: Pantherophis guttatus; assembly: GCF_059756535.1. NCBI lineage: Eukaryota > Metazoa > Chordata > Lepidosauria > Squamata > Colubridae > Pantherophis > Pantherophis guttatus. Next base: position 92,402,120 of record NC_142068.1, on the reverse strand, counting down.
AATCGTATCCCCTTTCGTTATATGGTGAAATTGAACTGTGCATCAGAAGGATGAGATGCAGAAGGCCAAAGAGGAGATCAAATGTAACCATCCTTGCTGATAGGACTTGAATGTTCAAATCCCACGTTTAGCCCAGAGAGTTTGGAGCCGAATTATTTTGAGGATTATCAGAAACGTTCATCTGTCCTTCGCAATATGTCTGATGCTTCAGCTAAGCCCTAACAAGATCATAACTTCAATAATGTCAGTTTTGTCACTCAGTGCTTACTCACCTTGCAACATCTCTGATATAACGAAGTACTGATCACTTTTAAACTTGGCTTTAACCTTGAGAGATATTATTCCTTGTTATGCATCCGTATATTTTTAGGGTTTTTTAAAGTAGGCGATTTGATGTTTTCTATTATAGAGCATTCACAGATGGGATTAAAAGAGAAATGGTAGCTATATACTTTTACGGTCGGCAGTATGATTCCATTCCTTATACAGTTCATCAAACACTGATCTGCATAAATTATGGTAATTCGGGGAAGAAGAATTGATGAGTATCTTACTTTCCTATGTTTTTTGACAACAGCAAAAGCAGATGCAAAAAAAAAATCCCATTGATTATTTAAAATAAAAATACTTCGGCTTTATGGTCATTAATTGGCGAGACAAACTGGGGAAAGGCTTACATATTGACAAAATGCTAATTTATATTGTCCAGTCTGGCAGTGCCAATGATTAAAAGGGAGCATTTATAGCATACTTTTGTGGACAGTGAAGTAGTAGAGTTACTCAAAACTTTCCACTGGTCATGGTGGTTATGGATAATTCTGAAAGCTAGGCTCTTGTTTATAATAGACCAGCAAATTCTATTTGCTTATTTCCATTTTGCTATTGCTATTCTCTGCTATTAATCTCAGTCCCATTTTTCCAGAAATACAGATTCTTCATTTGATTAGGGCAAGATAACAAAACATTCATCAGAATGCTTTCAAATTCCATTCTAAAACCATTTTATGAAGATTTTTGGTTTCGTTTTTGCATTTTCCAAGTTATTTTCAAAATGGAAGAGGAAATGCCATAAACTTTGTTACAGGAATTAATTCCGACTCAAGGGGGAGGAAGAAATGGAGCATCTAAATTTCTTAGAAATGAGGCAGCTCTAATATTATTCTTTTTCTTAAGCCTCGGCTGGTATTTTTAAGAAGCTCATTTGTTCTGGGAGGAAAAGCCGTGGCGTTTTTCTCTTTTTGAACTGTGAGTGCATAATGCAGCTAACGGGACAACTTCTGTAGAAGTTCAAGAAGGTATAACAAAGTAAAAAAAAATTAAAATACATTTTATTAATTTTTTTGTTAATTACATTTCTTAGTGCTTTAATAAGCATTGTGTTGTCTGGGTATTTAATTTGCTCAACAATACAGATTCCATTCTTAATCTCCACCCCTTTTTTCCAACCACTGGTAGAATAACTTCCATGTTTGATAAATTCTGGATCTTCTTTCTGTTTGATTTTCAATGTTAGTCTATCCATTTCTGCGCAATCTACAGTGTTTTCCCGAAAATAAGACCTCCCCAGATAATAAGTCCAATCGGGCTTTTGACGCATGAGCTAAAATAAGCCCCCCTGAAAATAAGCCCTCTCCAAAAAATATTTAAATGCATGTGCGGCTGGTCCCCACCATTTCCTCTGGTTAGGATTAGGGAGACAGAGCTGGAAATCAGGTAAGACGGCAAGAGAAGCCCTGTCTTGCTCCATGCAACCCAAAATAATAAGACCTCCCTCCCTGAAAATAAGGCCAAGCACTTATTTTGGGGTTCAAAAAAATATAAGACAGGGTCTTATTTTCGGGGAAACACGGTTAGTATCTTCTTGATTATCTCTTCATCTTGCGCTGTTTCTTCCTCTTTCCAATATTGTGCGAAGATAATCCTCGCTGCTGTTAAAACATGTAATACTAAATACATACTTTTCTTATCAATTTTTTCTGATATCATCCCTAATAAAAACAGTTCAGGTTTAAAATCTACATATTTCCTTATTATCTTTCCTAGCCATCTATGTATTTTTGCCCATTTTTTTGTTCGTTTGTTTGTTTTAGCACAAGTCCACCACATATGATAAAATGTACCCGTCTTTTGTGAATGCATAATGGAGCTAACTGGACAATTTATGTAGCTTTATCAAGAAGGTATAACAAAGTAATTTTTTTAAAAAAAAATTACTTTCGTACTCCTTTGATATATTTTTTACATAAGTTCAGGAAACAGTCATGCACATTTGCCTTGGCCCAGGTTCTCATAAGATTTAGTGTGTTTTCCCAGCCTTAGCGTGTTAAGGCCAAAAAGATGTGGAAAGATGCTTCAGATAGTTGACCCACAAAACATGGGAACTTGTTTTTGCCTAGTATTCCCATCATCTTGATGATTTGATAAAGTAGTCTCATCATCTTGATGAAGAGCCGCGGTGGCGCAGTGGTTAGAATGCAGTACTGCAGGCTACTTCTGCTGACTGCCAGCTGACTGCAATTTGGCAGTTTGAATCTCACCAGGCTCAAGGTTGACTCAGCCTTCCATCCTTCTGAAATGGGTAAAATGAGGACCCAGATTGTTGGGGGCAATATGCTGACCCTATAAACCGCTGAGGGAGGGCTATAAAGCACTGTGAAGCGGTATATAAGTCTAAGTGCTATTGCTAAGTGCTATTTTAAAGTGAACACACAGAAACCTTCTTCACATCTTCAAATGCTCCACAGCCTTCCTTCTTCTCCATCTGTTTATCAAATGCAGAAGGGAAAAGCTCTCCAGATTGACTGTTGTGTTAATTGGAGTAACACAAAGTAGCATATCCAAGCGCTGACAATTATTCGAAGAATTAAACAGTGCCTGCCACTGAAGGTAGGGAGAAAGGCGTTGACATACCTTTGCAGATTTGTCCATTATGTTTGACAATTTCCCCTTAAGCTTTTCTATCAATATACTCCAAGAAGACATAAACGGAAATTATCTTGATTTCTTTTTTTTTTAAAAAAATAGTCCAATAAGAGTCATTGAGACTGAGAATAACCGTAACAACCTATTAGATATTTCTTTTAAGAACTTCTGAATGCTTGGAAGACATAATTTGGATTCACAGCTTAGTCTTCAGTGGTTGGTCAGATCAAGAGAGGTGGTTTTCCAACTTGGGAACTTTAAACTGTGTAGACTTCAGCTCCCAGAATTCTCCATCCAACATGATAGCTAGGGAATTCTGGGATTTGAAGTCCACACAGTTTAAAGTTGCCAATTGGAAAACACTGTTTTAGAGTTTTTCTGTTTATTAGTTTTGAAAAAAACTTGATTTCTGACCTGGGTGCATCTAGTCTTTAATCTTTGCTTGGAATGCACAGATAATCTCCGGATTTCTTTGTGTCCAACTACTTTAACTTCAGTTAGTTTGTCACTCACTAATCTCACAACTTCCACAGTGTGCAGCTGTATCTTCCTGTTGTTTTTCAACAACACTCAAACATCACACTGGGAACCTATTTAGGATTATTTCCAGAGTCACATAATCACCAGCTGATTCCCTGTTCACCAGTGCACAGGTTTTACAACGTCTCCAAATTTTATCTGTTTCACTTGATTGGAAGAATTTGCATTTATCCAGCCAATATGAAGGTAATGGAATCAGCCCTTGTTACATTTTCTTCGTCTTCTTCAGATGTTTTCCTCAGTTCCTTTTCTTGTAAGATCATCTGGAATGTTTTGATTAGGGAGACGATAATATTACAGTGTGTAGTCAGATTTTACCTCAGGTGTGACTCTACTCTTACCAGGAGTAGTGCAACTACAGATTAGAACGCAGCAGTGATTTTATGTAAGGGAAGATAATGTTGCAAATAAAATGCAACTTTACAATATAATGGTTAATTCAGACTTCACGGATAAAAGAAACAGTGCCTTTTGAGTTCCTTGGCAGCAATAAGGAAAACATTCCTTAAGATAAGTGTTTCTTTGAGGGCCCTGTGCCAATTCCTACATATTGTCCTTACACTCATAGTTCATAGCTGCTTTGGGTCTCAGGGTGACAGCTGTTGTGACAATTTCCAGACTGAAGTTCTGCAGTCTAGCAGCTGGCAGTTGGGTATAAATTCCACTAACTAGCTTTTGAAAATGTCCACAAATTCTGAGTGTGTTGGGATCTTCTTGTCTAATATTTCTTTCCCAAAGCCCCAAACTGCTGCTAATGTTCACAATAGACTTTGCTATTGCTTTTCGCCTTCTGAATGCTATCATAACAATAGTTCATGAATAATATCCAGGTATTTGGCTGTTAGAGTTGGGGCGGCATGATGGCTCAGCAGTAAAGATGCTGCTGGGCTTGTCGGCTGGAAAGCCGGCAGCCTGGGTTCGAGACCCCAGCACCACATGGTGGGGTGAGCTCCTGTCTTCGCTCCAGCTCCTGCCAACCTAGCTGTTCAAAAGCATGTAAATGCGAATAGATAAATAGGTGCCACTTTGGTGGGGAGGTAGCAAGCGCTCAGTGATGTCATGCTAAAGACTGCAGAAATGTCTTCGGACAGCGCTGACTCAATGGCCTTGAAACAGAGATGAGCAGCGCCCCCTAGAGTCAGCAATGACTAGCGGAGCAAAATCCAGAGGGACTCCTTAGCTTTTTGGGCTGTTAATTGCTCTGAGACACTATTGAGTCCCCTTAAATGTATCTTATTCCAAGAAAGTTAAGCATGAACAGGAAGGAATTACAAAAGATTATCTGGTAAATCTGATTTAAGAATATTATGAATTGGTATTTAGAAAATCATCTTCCACTGCACCACGTTATCCACGTTCATCCTCTTATTCTCTAACCATGACATGGTCTCCAAGCTCACAAAAATAATGACAACGTTGATCCAAAGAAGAAAGGAAAAGCTAGATGGTATGGAGTAGTGTTTGGGAATAATGGTCTGCCTCAGAGTAGGTTATTACTCATCTACTTTATAGGCAGGGGTGGGTTCTACTTACCTTTACTACTGGTTCGCAACGAGATCGTGCACACGTGTGCAGATTGCTGATGACAACATCCAGGCCGGTGGGCGGGGCCTCCCGCCGGTTTTACTACCGGTTCTTCTGAACCGGTCCAAACCGGGGGCAACCCACCTACACAACAGAGTAGGTTAATCTGTTCTGCTCAATCCCAGTTGTATTTAGAAAACAGATTAACAACACCTTGCATGAAAGTCTGTACACAAGAGAAATTAAATTCCACGTGGAACTTTTTAAAAAAATGAACTGAGGTGTATATAGTGACTTTATGGTGAACAGATTTGATCCAAAGGTATTTTCAAAGAATTTGGTCCCTAATATAGTGATTAAAGCTAATCAAGCATTATACCTACTACAAGGCAGCCTCAAAGGGGAAAAAAATGAACTTGGGTTCAAGATGGATTGACTGCTGAATGAAAGTGAATAAAATGATTTGGGAGTGCAATGCTGCATTTAGAACAATGAAGTGAACATTGCCAGCTGATGATGTCTTGGAACTGTAAAGCTACAGATAAGAGAACTGATAGTTTCTTAAAGTCCAAAATGTAGTTGGAGGCAATTTTATGAAACTCTATCAATGCAAGTATAGACCTAGTTACACACCGATAATGATTTTGAGTGGAATTAGATCTCAAAAGAAAAAGTTATGTGCACTGTTATTAAGCACCACTAATGTGAATTAGGGGACACGGTGGCTCAGTGGCTAAGATGCTGAGCTTATCGATCAGAAGGTCAGCAGTTCAGCGGTTCGAATCCCTAGCGCCGCGTAACGGAGTGAGCTCCCATTACTTGTCCCAGCTTCTGCCAACCTAGCAGTTCGAAAGCATGTAAAAAATGCAAGTAGAAAAATAGGGACCACTTTTGGTGGGAAGGTAACAATGTTCCGTGCGCCTTTGGTTTAGTCATGCTGGCCACATGACCATGGAGACGTCTTCAGACAGAGCTGGCTCTTCAGCTTAGAAATGGAGATGAGCACCGGCCCCTAGAACCGGAAACGACTAGCACGCATGTGCAGGGGAACCTTTACCTAATGTGAATTAAACTGAGACCTTGATATATATTTCCATACAAGTTAGCCATGCAGATAATTGTTCAAAATGTTTTAGGAAATGGCAGTTTTTCTGTTCAAGGTTACAAAGTGTGCTTCTGAATGACAGTTCCAGGACAAGCGTTGTTCTGAAGATGATCATCTCTGCATGATAATTGGAAAAAATGTTTAAGTAACTGTTAAAACATCTCTCTCTGGATGGAGATGGTATCACATTAGTTATGGGATCTGCATTGGGATTATGTAGTAAGATTATTTGAAATTTGGCCTGGAGGGTAGGTTGAGCTTGGAAAAACTGCTGTTGTGATTTCAATAGACCTGTAAAGGTTTAGTCAGGTCTTGCCAGAGGTGAAATCCAACAGGTTCTGACAAGTTCTGGAGAACCGATAGTGGAAATTTTGAGCAGTTCGGAGAACCGGTAGCGGAAATGTTGAGTAGTTCAGAGAACTGGCAAATACCACCTCTGGCTGGCCCCAGGAGTGGGGAGGGAATGGGGATTTTGCAGTATCCTTCCTCTGCCATGCCCACCAAGCCATGCCCACCAAGCCACACCCACAGAACCGGTAGTAAAAAAAAATGGATTTCACCACTGGGTCTAGCCATTTACAGACAGAGTAACATCCATGTTATGTATTTGTAAAGTGGAACAAATGAGAAATAAATTAAACACATCCTGATTCTATTTAGATCTTCAATTGATTCCAGTGCTTATTTTCTTTGGACAACCAACTAAGGATCATTTTAGTCAACAGTCAACTGAAATTTGGAAAATGTTTAATGGTAAAGATTTTCTGGGAGGTATGTTTTTCTCTTGATCGCCTAGAACATGAATGTCTTATACTGTAGCTAAGAGAACTTCTTTGATTAAATGTCTATGGAGATTCTCAGTCATTTATTTGGAGATTACAATGAAGCTTGACACAGGTCATGATTGTCCCAAAGGTGCTTTTTCAAGAAGCACATGGACTTTTTTGTTTTTTGGGTTTTTTTTTTTTTTGAAGACGTTTAACTTCTCATCCAAGAAGCTTCTTCAGCTTTGACTGGATGGTGAGGAATGGAAGGATTTATATTCCTTGCAAACAGCTGGTCAGTTGCATTCTTTTAGAAAGTTGTCTAGGCCATTTGGAGGTTTACCTGTGTCTTCATGGTCACCTGAGTGGTGCAAAGGGGTGTGGAGCCTTCTTGGAACTGCTAAAAGGACTGTGTTGTAGACTGGAGATAGATGATGTCATATCCCTCCCCCTCTGTTGAGAGAGGGCTGTTCGGATTTGACATAGATGGCCTCTTTGACCCTTGTTTCAAACCAGCGGTCATCTCTGTCCAAAATGTGGACTTTGCTGTCTTCAAAAGAGCGGCATTTTTCTTTTAAATGCAGATAGATTGTTGAATCTAGACTTGGTGGGTTTATTCTCCTATGTTGTGCCACGCGTTTATGAAGTGGTTGTTTTGTTTCCCCAATGTACAGATCTGCACATGGTTCACTACATTGTACTGCATATACCACGTTGCTCAGTTTGTGTCTGGGTATTATATCCTTGAAGTAGACAAGCTTCTGCCTTAGCGTAGTTCTTGGGTTTAAAGTGTGCACGTATGTTGTGTTGGTTGAAGATCCTCCTGAGCTTCAGACTATTGCATGTTCTCCCTCCAGACCAGGTGTCTGGATAATAACTTCCCATCTGCAAGTGAATGATTCCATTCCCTTCTTGTCATTAATCAATTCACTGTTAGGAGGAAAGTTAAGGCTATTAGATTTTCACATCTCATATTTTCCCCTAAGGAACGTAGATTTTTAAAATATTAGGCAGCTCTGCAAGGACTTTGCATAATCCAGATTCTCAGCCACAGTTATGTGCTCTGTAATTTGGGTATAATAACAATAAACTTTGTACATGTTAATAAGGTCAATTTTAAACGTTTGTAAACTTATGGGAAGAAAACCACACTCGGAGTTATGGGATAGGATCCCAAAGAACAGGAATTATTTCTTGATCTTTTTTTGGTTTGAGATAACCAAAATTCTCGAACTCGTAGAGTTATTTCTTAAACACTACTCCAAGACGCAACACTGACCTGTGTAGGTGTTCAGAAGAATTTGTAAGAAAGACCTCCGGAATTTAAAATCAGCTACAAAATTCATAGTTTAAATAAAGGGAATGACAATCATTGACATTCATTACATACAAGTATTGAAAGATGTGGTAACTTCAGTTCTCTGAAAAGAATTGGACCGAACGGTGCCCGAAATACCGTGTTTCCCGAAAGATAAAACATTCCCGAAAATAAGCCCTACCGAAAAATAAGCCCTCCCTGAAAATATTTTAATGCATGCACAGCCAGTCCCCGCGATTTCCTCTGGTTAGGGTTAGGGAGACAGAGCTGGAAATCAGGTAAGATGGCAAGAGGAGCCACTTGCTCTACGCGCCCCAAAATAATAAGACTTCCCTGAAAATAAGGCCAAGCTCTTATTTCGGTGTTCAAAAAAATATAAGACAAGGTCTTATTTTTGGGGAAACACAGTATTTCTTGGTATCTTCTAGAGTTGGATTCCTTTTTCTTCTTTACTGAACCTGGTTATTATAACTCACATAGGAAATGGTGAGTAACTCTTCTTGCATGCACAACGCAGGACCTATCAGTTGGTTTTAAAGCATCTGAAATAATAATAGAAGGAAATCCATATTGGATATGGCTAATCCACTCCCTTATTTAATGTGAGTGTACAGGTAGACCAGGTAGGCTGCTGGGGTTGAGCAACGCTGGTCCAAGATATAACACTGAACTGTGGAAGTATTCAGAAGAACTCTAAGATAGGTTCTCCTTCAAGGATGAAGCTCCATTTCTCCTCATTATCTTCAGGGGGGTTGTTCTTCAGTGGCTTCATTTGGCATTGGTTTGGAAGCATGAGAATCCCGCCCCCTGCTTTTCAGTAGCCTTCGAAGGACAATGAGGTTGGACCTTTCCACAGCTCTCTGATTCTGAATGGACTCATAAGTGTGGTGTCCTTGCTACTCTTTGGGCTCAGTGGTTTTCTTGCAGATGTTTCATTACCCAACTATTGATGTAGGTTGAAAGTGCAGTGATGATGTTACCTAGTTGGGTGATGAAATGTCTGCAAGAAAGCCACCAAGCTCAGAGAACACCAAGAACCCCACAGTCCCTCTCCTCCTTCTCCTTCTCCTTCTCCTTCTCCTTCTCCTTCTCCTTCTCCTTCTCCAATATTATCTAGTTGGGTTATGAAACATTTGCAAGAAAACCACGAAGCTCAGAGAGCACCAAGGACCCCAGAGTCCCTCTCCTTCTCCTTCTCAGCCTCCTCTTCCTAGCACTGATGATGTTGCCTAGTTGGGTCATGAAGCACAAGGGCCCCACATTTCAACCCTGAACTACAAATATCCTCTTCTATTGAAACTCTGCTGAGTTGTGGATCTTGATATTCCAGAATCATAAAGCATTTATGCATTTGTTATAAACAGCTGCAATCATGATACAGTAAGAACTATAATCAGCCTCAAATCCTACCTGGCATGTATCTGTCTGCTGTACTGACAATTTACCTGTATTACTTCAGGGCTGAATCCTTTGCTCTTCATCTTCTTTTTATGAAGTCATTTGATATTTTTTTAAAAAAATTATTTATATAAGTAATAGTAGACTTTGGCAACTGGTTGTGTAACAGACTTGCTGTCTGTTTGCTATTCGTTTGTTTTGTTCTTGTTAGAGTCATCAAAATGTTGACAGCTGCATAACTCATTTTAAAGTATTCATACCCTGACAGATATTACGGATATTTGTCATTTTACTTACAGTAAGTGACAGCTAAATTAGCTTTATGCTGTGTTGGAGGATATTTCCAATGCAGAGTGCCTGGTCATATTTGGATTGAATTTCTCCAATGCGCAGATGATTGCAAGTAGTTATTAAGTAGCAAGTTCCACAGGACTAAGGAAAGAGTAAAGAGAGAGCATCTTCATCTTCCATGATGTGGTCTACTTCTGATGTAGGCTAGGTCCTGCCTTGATGAGGGATACTCCCAAATGAAGCCAGGACGGAGAAAATGTCGGGGACTTTAGAAAGGGAGAAATAAACATGCCTTCAAAAGTAGGTTAAGAAATGTAAACAAATCTGCCTCATCAAACAAGGAGTAATGGATGGAACTTAATCAAAGAGAGATCCAATCTAGAACTAAGGAGAAACTTCCTGATGTGAGAACAATCAAACACAATTAAACAATTCTGCAGGATTCAACTCCATAAGAAAATGTCTTTATATACAATGCCATTGTAGGTTTTTCCACGTTGTAGAGAAGAGAAATAGCAAGTACAAACACAGCACGAAATGGAAGCATGAAATGGAGAAGGCAAAATGGAGGAAAGAGAAGCTAGTCCCCTCAAGCTTATATACAGAACAGTTAAGCCACGCCCAGGTTCCAAACTGTCTCTTATGGCCCCATTCAACAAATACTATGTTTCAGTTACCAAACAGCTCTCATTGGCTGACCTGTTGCTATCTCTATTCCAGTTCATGAACATACTCTGACAACAACTTGCCTTCAGAAGTTGTGGGGTGCTCCATCACTGGAGGTTTTTAAGAAGAGACTGGACAGCCATTTGTCCGGAACGATATGGGGTCAAGAAAGTTGGACTGGAAGACCTCCAAGGTCTCTTCCAACACTTTTATTCTGCAAACCAACTCCACTGGAATGTCCTATTCTGAGTAGAAATTTAAGTTTCTTTGTTTCATCCAACCTATACCCTGCAGTCTTGGTGATTGCTTGATCATGGTGATTGCTTGATCACGGTGATTGCTTGATCACGGTGATAGGTTCACCGTAATGGCGAACCTATGGCACATGTGCCAGAGGTGGCACGCAGCGCCCTCTCTGATGGCACTTGAGCTGTCACCTCAGTTCAGTTCCGCTGCGCATGCACACATGCCTCCCACTGGCCAGCTGGTCTTCGGGTCTCTGCCGTGCATGCGTGGGAGACAGGGCGCATGTGGGTGGCGCGTGCACATGCGTGGGGGTAGGGCATATGCAGGGGCCACATGCACACACATGGGGGTGGGGCGCATGCAGGGGGCCACGAGTGCAGGCACGGGGGGGCAGGACACATGTGTGGGCTGTGTGCACATTGCATTTTGGGGGTTCGTGCACATGCACATGCATTCGCAAGCACATGCACACACTTTGAACACTCGGACCGGAAAAGATTAGCCATCACTGGCTTAGAAGGGTAATATGAAATTGAAAGAAAACCAAGAAAACATATTTATCCATATTTTAACTTTTGAAGCTTGAAAGTTGTGTGCACAACCTTATCCATCTTTGTTTTTGAATAGCGTATTGTGAAAAACTTCAAAAAGCAGAGATAAGCAGGGCTAAAACTAAACTGTATTTAAAATAAATAATTAAAACACTGTAAATAATTTCAAGCTGCACCACCAATCTGAAGCAACCTCAGAATTTAGTGGAGCCATCATTTACTTGGGTCTGCTGTCTTGCAAAAGACAGTTTCGCTCCCTGTTGTTTTCCGTGTATTGCCTCTTATCTCCTTCCCCAAAAACAATTAAGTTTTCAATGATGTAGTCTTAATTGGAAATAAACCACTTTAGGATACTTAAATACTTTTCGCTTTACAAAAGACAGCTTATGTACCAATATATAGAAGGATTAATTTTGTGGCTAGAGAGACGTGTCATTAAGGGAAAATGTTGTGTATCCATGTGAGGTCTCTGCAGAATTTTGGGGGAAAAGAACATGAAAATATCTTTTGCTTTTAATTTCCATATGATGGTAATGCCACTTTTCAAACATTCACATGGTTAAATCCTCAACTATGTAATGGGACAGTCAGGAGCAAAGTAGTGTAAATAGGCCAAAGTATTTACTTTATTGTTGGTTACCTATATTACAAGAATCTCACCAGAGTGACTGCATTCCCTTGGAAACTAGCAAATAAAGCTTTTGTCAGGGTTCCAAGTAACACCCTAGTCACACGACGGCGAACCTATGGCTCGCGTGCCCAGGTGGCACATGGAGACATATCTGTGGGCACGCAAGCGTTGCCCTAGCTCAGCTCCAGGGCACATGCGTGCACTGGCCAGCTGATTTTCTGTCATTCCAGGCCCACTGGAAGTTGGGAAACAGCCATTTCCAGCCTCCGGGAGGGTGGGGGAAGCTGTTTTCACCCTCCCCAGGCTCCAAGAAAGACTCTGGAGCCTGGTGCGGGCAAGAAATGGGCCTACCGGACCAACCGATAACTTTTTTGTCATTGCGTGTCAAAAGCGGGAGGAGCGCGGGGGGTGTTTGCGTGCACATGCACGGGGGGCATTGAATTATGGGTGTGGGCATGCGTGCACGCGACCCCTTCACGTGCTCCCCCCGCTTTTGGCACGCGATGGCAAAAAGGTTAGCCATCACTGCCCAAGTCCGTCCTATGATGTTTCCTCCCCTAGTATGATGCCATACTGGCATGCCTTTAAGTCCCCCTTTCCCAGTTCAGCTGGCGATTCCACCACAAACACAGTGGTGGGTTGCTCCCGGTTCTGTCCGGTTCTATAGAACCGGTGGTAAAATCGGCAGGAGGCTCCGCCCACCCGCCACAACATCATCATGGGTGATCTGTGCATGCCGTTACAAACCAGTAGTAAAGGTGAGTAGAAACCACCGCTGCACAAACACTTATTAAAGCTACAGTGTGCCAACTCTGTTTTGAGTTGGAGGTTTATCAGGCCTCAGGTACTAGTAGAACGTAACGTATTGTAGCCATGAAACTGAACTTCCTTCAAGTTAGAAAGAAATATTGTTTAATTCTTGTGCGAAATAATAATAGCACCGGTTCAAATTTTATATCTTATTTTGACTCTGGAGCAACATTGCTCGTGTAGCCATAAAACACACTAAAGAAGGATCACAAAATATTCTTAAGGTTTAGTATAGGATAAATATTCTTTGGAACTAAAGTAGTAGTTTTTTTTTTTTTTAAATTGTAATGTTGCTCATATCATGTATCCAAAACATTAGTGCTCAGTATTTATATAGTGGTTTTTAGAAGTGATTATCATGCTTCATGGGAATAAGCATGGGAGAGAGCCGTGGCCTTTCATATGGCATTAATTCTTGAAATTTTTGCAGTCACATCATGCAGATTGCGTACAAAGTTCATGTTACAATAGTCATGCAGAACTGTTGACATATCTAAATTAATGATCATTCCAACCTCCCGAAGTCTGTGATTGTGAGAAATTTTTCCTTCGCTTACCAGTCCATGTATCAAGTCATAATCAAGTCATAGAATCATAAAGTTATAGAATCTTTTTTTTTTTTTTGACATAATTGTTTTGGACATAATTGAATATTGACATAACCAAGTCATAGAAACATATAGAATTATAGAATCATAAGGCTGGAGGGGACTTTGGAGATCTTCTAGTACAGGGGTGTTAAACTCAAAGCCCCGGGGGCCAGATCTGGCCCATGGGGTGTTTAGATCTGGCCCACAGGGCCACCCTGGAAACAGCAAAGAACTGGCCTGCGGTGCCTCTGGCAGAAAAAAACGGAGCCCGCAGCCCTCACGAGCTTCATTTTCACTGGCAGATAGTTGCAGGAGGCCGTCACAGCCGAAAACAGAGCTTAGGAGCCCATTTTCGTTGGCAGAGTGCTTGGGCTGCCTTAGGCGCCCCTGACACGAGTGACATCAATCTGGCCATGCCCACCCTGGTCACACCCACCCTGGCCCCCCGAAGTCAAACACAAATCGAGTTTGACACACCTGTTTAGTACAACTTCCTACCCAAGGCAGGAGACCATATACCGCCCCAGAGAATATACTTGTGTCAGGGTTCTGACGGATGCCCTAATGAAATCATGAGCCTCGAGCCAAGCTTCAAAAGGAGTCCAGTTATTTATTAGGCGCTTCATGTTGGCACGTTCCAAGTGAAGCCAAATCTGACTCCACATAATTTATGGCCCAATCTTGACTCTGTTTCCCCCCCCCCAGGGTGTGACCTCACTCATATTCACCAACAGAGCAATTTCACGACTTGTAGACATCACTCCCCTCTGGCCGCTGTGGGTAACCCTGGGAGACAGCCTTGAGAGAGAGATGTCTGGAATGTGCTTTTGTTTTTGGCTGCCGTGCTGCTTCTCTGGTTTCCCTGCCTATGGTAACTTGAGAGCAGGCCAGCGATGCTTTGCAAGTTGACAGTCTGTCCATATTTTCTTGAAAACCTCCACCAGTGGAGCACCCACAATTCCTGGAAACAAGGTGTTCCATTGATTAATTGTTCTCACTGTCAGGAAATTCCTCCTTATTTCCAGGTTGGATCTCCCTCTGACATCCTTCCACCTATTGCTTCTTGTTTTGCCTTCATGTGCTTTGGAGAATAAAGTTGACCCCTTCTTCTCTTTGATAGCCCCTCAAGAACGTTCTTCTCTTTGCTTAGAGTAGACATACCTAGTTTCTGCAACCATTTCTCATATGGTTTAGTCTCCAGACCCCTTATCATCTTTGTAGATCTCTATACTCTTTCTAAAGTTAAATAGCAATAGCACTTAAACTTATAAATACTAGAGAAGTACTTCTTTATACTCTTTTTAGGACCTCAGCATATTTTTTGTATTGTAGTTACCAGAACTGAATACAATAGTCCAACATGGCCTCACTACTGAAGTAGATGTAGGGTTATCAGATAGTTGCCAAAAGAACAAGTCCTCCTTTGTACTTCATGTGCTCTATCCAACAAGCATCCTTAAAATCAAATGTTGTCCAGCGTTCTGAGTGCTTTGGAGATTTTTTTTTTTTTGAGGTGGGTCTCTTTTCCCAACTCTATTCTTTCAAATTGTGACTTTATAAACCGTCAATTTCTTTCCTTGTCCATCAACCAACTTGGTTTGCGTTATTTATGTCCTGATTCCATTGATCAGCTTTTCAATCCAGCCTCTTCAAATCTACAGTGACTGTAATCTGTAGAACATATGACTCACTGTATATTTCTAGGGTGAAATCTGAAAAATGTCCTGGTCGGTTCTGTAGGATCACCAAGCATATGTTCTGGAAAATAAAGGATTGTTGGAAAATAGAACGATTGAACAACTAGCTTTTCTGATGCTGGGAGAAGTATTTCATATGTAGGCCGAATATATTTTCTTTGCGGTATTTTTTCTCTAATGTTCATTGTGGATGCCAACAACAGCTCATCCTCATTTCCCCTCCTTTCCAACTGTCTGTTACTCCCTTTATCTGTTCAGGTATCTGGTAACTGTAAGCAAACTGTAAGCAAATGTGATTTGGATGACATTCCAAAAATATACATTCCAGAATTGACGAGCTGTCCTGGCCCAGTTATCTTTTGCATTTATGTTAATATCTCCTGCGCGACCTGCACTGGCTCCCAGTGGTCTTCCGGGTGCAATTCAAGGTGTTGGTTACTTTAAAGCGCTCCATGGCTCAGGACCTGGGTACCTACGAGACCGCCTTCTGCCACCAATAGCCTCCCACCGACCAGTTCGCTCCCACAGAGAGGGACTCCTCAGGGTGCCGTTGGCCAAACTATGTCGGCTGGCAACATCCAGGGGGAGAGCCTTCTCTGTGGGAGCTCCTGCCCTTTGGAACGAACTGCCCCTGGAAATACACACAATCTCTGACCTCCAAGTTTTTCGCTGTGCCCTCAAGACCCTGCTCTTCCGACAGGCAGGGCTATCTTTGTAAAGTAGTTTTAAATTTGGAGTTTTAAATTTTTGGGTTTTTAACGAAACTTGGCCATAAATGTAATAATTTTAATAATTTTTAAATTTAATTGGGATTTGTATTCTGTTTTTTACTTGGCTGTGCACTGCCCCGAGTCCTTCAGGAGAGGGGCGGTATAGAAATAAAATTATCTATCTATCTATCTATCTAATATAGAGATACAGGTAGATCTCAATTTACAATTGGTCACTTACCAACCTTTCAAAGTTCTGATCAACCCCAAAAAATTCTGATGGTCAGGCTTTCTCCACAGTCACATGACCATACTTCAGGCGCTCGGCAAGATGGCTGCACATTGGCAGCCATTTGCAGTTACATGATGATCACATTTTATGACATCTTTACCAAAATCTGGCTCAGCTTCTGGTTTACAGGAAAACTGAGCTAATAGAACAATTGGTTCACTTAATGAACACAGATTTGCTTAATGGCCACTGCAGGAAAGGTTAGATACAGTTTAACAGAGTTGGAAGTGACCTTGTAGGTCATCTAGTCCAAGGAGCCCCTACACAATTTTTGACAGAGAGCAGTCCAGTCTCTTCTTGAAAGCTTCCAGTGATGAAGCTTCCACAATATCTGAAGGCAACTTCTGTACCATTGGTTGATTGTCCTCACTGTCAGAAAATTTCTCCTTATTTCTAGGTTGAATCTCTCCTTGATCCGTTAGTAGGGCGAAAGCCCTACTAAGCAGGTATATACAAAAGTATGAAGGCTATTGCTTAACGCATTGTAAGCCACCCTGAGTCTCCGGAGGAGGGCAGCATATAAATTGAAACAATAAATACATAAATAAATAAATGATTGACATTTAACAATTCTTCTGCAAGCTAGTTTCAGAATCGAAGTGCTTTTACTTGAAGACTCATGCTTTTAAGTATGCAACAGATATATTGAGGTCTGCTTCCCAGAGATTTTAAAACAGAGACAAGGAAGAAGAGAGGGTCAAGTTATTTTTCAAAGCACCAGAAGGCAAGACAAGAAACAACGGATGGAAACTAATCAAGGGGAGAAGCAACCTGGAACCGAGGAGAAACTTCCTAACAGTGAGGACCATTAATCAGTGGAATAGCTTGCCTTCAGATGTTGTGGGTGCTTCATCATTGGAGAAAAAACTGGATAGTCACTTGTCTGGAATGATATAGGGTCTCCTTCTTGAGCAGGGGGCTGGACTGGAAGACCTCCAAGGTCCCTTCCAGCTCTATTCTATTGAATTTGAAGATGTGTCCTATATCAGTTTTCCTTCAAAGGATTCTTGTAGGCTTCTAACTATTTTGACCAAAACTTTTATTGATAATTTTCATATATACAGTATATATAACAACATATCAGTGGTGGGATTCAAAATTTTTTATTTCCGGTTCTGTGGGCGTGGCATGGCTTGGTGGGCATGGCAGGGGAAGGATACTGTAAAATCTCCATTCCCTCCCCACTCCAGGGGAAGGTTACTGCAAAATCCCCATTCCCTCCCGATCAGCTGGGACTCGGGAGGCAGAGAATAGATGGGGGTGGGGCCAGTCAGAGGTGATCTTTACCGGTTCTCCGAACTACTCAAAATTTCCACTACCGGTTCTCCAGAACTGGTCAGAACCTGCTGAAACCCACCTCTGCAACATATGTTCTGGATGCCTTGATGGCCACAGGGTTTATTGTGAGAAACCTGTCATGAAGAGGAGGCTCTTTTGCTGCAGTGGATTAGTTTCAGCAATCTCTCTATGAAATATTTACAAACTTTTCAGGTGAGACAGCACAAATCATTAATCATTTCTGAAATTATAAATTAGGTCTGTTAGTAATAAGTACAGTGTGGTCTAAGAAGAAAAAAAAAAACCTCAGTCCTCTCTCTTAGATATTCAGGTTCTCAGCTGGAGTAATGCCACTCCATGGGCATCGGTTAAATAACCTCCAGAGCATCCTAACCAATTTATATTTAAACCGGCATTCCTCCTTATAATGCTTTCCATATGCAACTTGGTTGGTTCCAGTAAAGTTGGTACAAGGCAAGAAAGATTAAAGGTGTTGAGCTAAATAATGAGATTGTGGAATATAAATGGAGGCACAGATCTGGGGAAAAGATAGCAAGCCCTTCCCAGACCTGCTGACTCCAGTTGATAATTAAAAGGCCTCGGCTATTAATGCCAACTGGAGGAGGGGAATAAAATGGAGGAAAGGAAGTTAGTTTGGAATAAATCAAAGACATAGAAGAGAATGGAATTTTTTATTGGCCGAGTGCGATTGGACACACAAGGGATTTGTTTCCAGTGCAGGGAGATCTCAGTGTGTACACATACAATAACAAAGTGATAGGTCATAGATCATAAATCATAGTTACAATCATTAATCATAAGATACAAACAAGTGATCATTCACAAGGCACCAATAGGAGAAGATAGCAGAAAAGAGAAGACGAGAAAGATGATAATAGCAATACAGCCAACTACTTGCAGGGATGGGTTCTATTTACCTTTACTACTGGTTCGCATTGCGCATTGTCCGGGTCAGTGGGCGGAGCTTCCCGCTGGTTTTACTACCCGTTCTTGTGAACCGGTCCAAAACGGGAGCAACCCACCACTGTCTACTTGGTTAAATTTCTTAAATCTAAGACAGTGTTGTGGGATTTACCGTACTTTTCAGAGTATAAGATGCACTCCCCCCTCCCAAAGTGGGTGAAAATTGCGGTGCGACTTACACACTGAATGTTGCAGAAGCCCTGCCCATCCACCAGCCCCCATCCGCCGGCTGTTTTCAGCCTCCATGCATTGTGTTTTCAGACTCCGCATGCGCCATTTTAGACCTGTTCCAGGCAGCAGGGATCACCACAGCACATCGCCGCCGATCGCCACCTCCACGTGTCGCATTTTCGGCCTCCGTGCGCCCCATTTTTGGCCTCTATGCGTCGCATTTTTGGCCGGTTCCAGGTGGCGGGGATTGAAATTCCCAAAAAATGGCAAACTACAGGAACCAGGAGCGCTACTCAGGTGACCCTGAGGACACAGATAAACCTCCAAGTGCTTCAATGGCCCTCTAAAAGGTTGCAAATGACCAGCTGTCTCCAAGGAATATAAATCCTTCCATTCCCCACCATCCTGTCAGAGCTGAAGAAGCTTCTTGGATGAGAAGCAAAATGTCTTCAAAGAAAAACCAGAAAGTCCAGTTGCTTCTTGAAAAAGCACCTTTGGGACAACCAAAGGGCCTGGTGGCTCAGCAGACTAAAAGCATTGTGATTAACACCAGCTGTCTGCAATTACTGTAAGTTCGAATCTCACCAGGCTCAAGGTTGACTCAGCCTTCCATCCTTTCTAAGGTAGGTAAATTGAGGACCCAGTTTGTGGGGGCAATAAGCTGACTTTGTAAGCCGCCCTGAATCTCTGGAGAAGGGCGGCATATAAATCAAATTAAAAAACAAACAAACAAACAAACAAAAAAAACCCCCCATGACCCAGATGATAGAGAATCTCTACAGATTCTTCATGTTTTATTTATTTACTTTAAATCCAGCAAGTGGGCCAAAGTCCTTCAGTTTCCTTATTACAGGGTTTGATACCATTTTGAGACTTTTGTCAGATGAAAACTAAAACATCAGTAGAAGCCCTTAATTTAATAAGTCTGCATGGGCTTGGATGGTAAGCAGTGGTGGGTTGCCCCCGGTTCGCACCGGTTCTATAGAACCGGTAGTAAAACCAGCGGGAGGCCCCGCCGACTAACCCCGACATCACCAAAATGTGCGAGCGAAGCGAACACGCGTGCACAGTCCCATTGCGAACCGGTAGTAAAGGTAAGTAGAAGCCACCCCTGATGGTAAGCCTTTTAGAAATGTTGACGCCTTTTTGCAACTATGAATTGCAAATGTCAAGAATGAGCATTGTAGATCCAACGATTCCTTTTTAGATCTAGCAATTGCAGTATCCCCAAAATGGCATTGATGTCTTTAGTGGAATGGGGTTAGAATGCTTTTTCTCTCTTGTGAATGAAGGAGAAAAAAAATAATCACTTTATAAAGCCTTCCAGTCCCAGGATAAGATGCAGTTCAGACGCCTTGTTTCAGAAACATTATAAACTGGAATTGGACCATAGTACATATGCTTAAAATATAACCTTTTTCAGATTATATTTGTAAACTGTTCTACTATGATATGAGTAAAGCCAAGAGGTAATAAACTGGTGATGGGAGGTTTACAGGGGTGACATGATAGCAGTGCTCCGACATCTCGGGGGCTGGCACAAAGAAGAGGGGGTCAAGCTATTATCCACAGCACCTGAGGACAGGACGAGAAGCAATGGGTGCAAACTAATCAAGGAGAGAAGCAACCTAGAACTAAGGAGAAACTTCCTGACAGTTAGAACAATTAATCAGTGGAACAACTTGCCTGCAGAAGTTGTGAATGCTCCAACACTGGAAGCTTTTAAGAAGAGGTTGGATAACCATTTGTCTGAAGTGGTGTAGGGTTTCCTGCCTAAGCAGTGGGTTGGACTAGAAGACCTCCAAGGTCCCTTCCAACTCTGTTATTCTATTCTATTCTATTCTATTCTATTCTATTCTATTCTATTCTATTCTATTCTATTCTTCTTAATTAATTAATTAATTAATTAATTTTATTTATTTTGTCAAGCATATATAAGATAACAGGTAAAAGTATAAACATAATTTGAATACATGAAAAAATCCATGGTACACCTGTTTGAAATGAGGCCCATAAATCAAACCTGGAAGATCTTATAAACATGGCAAAGTCCATTTGGAGCCAAAATAGAACCAAGAAAGCAAATTTAGAATCCAAATCTAGAACTGGAAGTCTAGATATCTGGGAATACTCCAAATGCTAGGTCAAATGAGAAGACTACAGTTCCAGGGCCAGTATAACGTACCAGAACCCTGGTTATATTTGCAATTTGTAATTTCTAAGCCTGACATATTTTCTAGGCAGAACTTTCTGGCAATTCTTCCATTCCTGTAGTTCTGACAGGAAACATCGCCCAACTCTTTTCAAGAAATATGTTTGGCACCGAGCTGAAGATGGAGGCTTTCTTTGCTTTAATTTTTTTTTAAAAAAATTTCCGACACATCGTCCCATTCCCGTTTGCAGACTGAGTTCTAGAGACTTTCCTCGCTGGGATGGGGCCGGACAATGGAGTGTTTTCCTTCCTTCTTGTCAGTTGCTTTCAGACAATATGGCGGCATCTGCTGATCCTTCTTGGTTTATGACAAGATTATTATACGAAAAAGGAAAAAAATGTAAATGTTATAGAACTTAACTTTTTGTACAGTCAATAAGTACCAAAGCAACAAGCTGTAATGGCAACCATTTATTGTTCAGTAGAAAAATTGCTTTAGAACAGTTCTCTTATTCAAATTGATATTGTATGAAGTGTTTAGAGAATGTAATGTTCCCAAGCAAGGGGGCGGCTGATTTATATATCCCAGGTGGCTTTATCTTCCTTTGAAATAATATGCATTGGAAGGAATTAAATGAACATCCAACTCCTACATTTTATTTTTTTCCCCCTTTTCAGATTCTTATTGTTTGAATTGCTTTGTTCTATTTGGATGGCATAATTTAGGCCTTCATTCAGGGGTGAAATCCAGCAGGTTCTGACAGGTTCTGGAGAACTGGTAGTGGAAATTTTGAGTAGTTCGGAGAACCAGCAAATACCACCTCTGGCTGGCCCCAGAGTGGGGTGGGAATGGAGATTTTGCAGTATCCTTCCCCTGGAGTGGGGAGGGAATGGGGATTTTACAGTAACCTTTCCCTGGAGTGGGGTAGGAATGCAGATTTTGCAGTATCCTTCCCCTGGAGTGGGGAGGGAATGGGGATTTTACAGTAACCTTTCCCTGGAGTGGGGTAGGAATGCAGATTTTGCAATATCCTTCCCCCCAGGAGTGATGAAGCACCCACAACTTCTGACAGCAATTTCTGTTCCACTGGTTAATTGTCCTCACTGTTAGGAAGTTTCTCCTTAATTCCAGGTTGCTACTCTCCTTGATTAGTTTCCATCCATTGTTTCTTGTCCTGCCTTCAGGTGCTTTAGAAAATAGATTGACCCCCTCTTCTTTGTGGTAGCCCCTCAAATACTGGAACGCTGCCATCACATCACCTCTGGTCCTTCTTTTCTCTAGATTGGCCATACCCAATTCCTGCAACCGTTCTTCATATGTTTTATGAAGAACGTATGTATTACTTAGTCTGTTGTGTGGATGTTTTGGTGGTTTAGGAGTGGGGAATTTGTGGTGGGTGAGAGTGTGTTTGGGGATTGTTATGTGTGTTGGACCTGGTCTTTGGGTGTTAAGTGAATTTCGTTGTATGGGTATACTGTGTATACACATACAGTGACAATAAGCCTGGATAGCTCAACAGACAGAGCTCTGTAATTTAACACCAGCTGTCTGCAATTAAATAAGACTGAATCTCGCCAGGCTCAAGGTTGACTCAGCCTTCCATCCTTTTTAAGGTAGGTAAATTGAGGACCCAGTTTGTGGGGGCAATAAGCTGACTTTGTATAAATATACAAAAGTATGAAGGCTATTGCTTAATGCATTGTAAGCCGCCCTGAGTCTCCAGAGAAGGGCAGCATATAAATCAAATTAAAAAAAAATAATAAAGTTATTATTATTAGTCTCCAGGCCTTTAATCATCCTAGTTTTCTCTGCTCTTTTTCCAAAGTCTCAACAATAGTTAAGGAAACGATGAGAACAGGGCTATGGTCAGAGGTGGGATTCAGTTGGTTCGGACCGGTTCAGGTGAACCGCTAGTAGCGGCCTGCGGGTGGGCCTGCCCACCTGCCCCGGCACTATGCCGTCCTATTTAGCCACATTTTCTAAGCCGTGTGCATGCGTGCAAGCCACGCACGTGAGGAAAGCATGCATGCTCACATTTTCGGTGAAGCCCACCTCTGGCTCTGGTGTTAAGAATTCTGAAGAACGTTGAGATTTCATATAGTTGTGGTTTTGAGCAGAGGTAAGATGACAGAATTTACAAAAGAGAAAATGATAACGTATCAACCATAGCACCCACACCAACTATATATATAAAAGCAAAAACAGCTCATGCATTAATCACGAAATCTCCAGAACTGTAAAGCCTACAAACTTGAAATTTGCCACGTATGTTCCTCTTGGCTTCTAGGTGCTCACTAAGAAAGGATTTTTCAAAATGACCATCAGAATATTAGTATTTCCTATATCATCATTAATATAGCTCTGATGCTAAGGAGTTGTACTCCTGCTCCCCACCTCAAAAGAAATCTGTTCCAAATGCAAAACACAAGCAGAGGAGAGGAGTTTCACTTTCAGTTTTACTTTCAGAGCAGCAAGCAGCTTTATTACAGAACAGTTGAGCTAAGCCACGCCCAGCCTCCTTCCTGTCTCCTTCTTGCTCACACAGGAAATACTGTTTGAGTTTCCAAACACCCCTCAACTCTCTCACATGCTGACAGGATACTAGCAAGATGAATACCGATGGATGCTCCGACCTGGGACATTCTATTCCCCCTCTCCCTCTGTTCCAACTGCCAGTTGCATTATATTAACACCCTCTGATACTACGGAGTTACACATTCTACATTAAGTTTCAGGCTGCAAGTGTCAATTTATCAAGCCAGAGCACATAGTTTCGTAGCGAAGCATGGGCGTCCAGCTAGCTTAATTTAGATTATTACGGAAAAGTAAAAAGTTGAGGTTCAATGTTAATGCTTTATTCTACTGCAACAGAGGGAGTCGAAAGTCAATGCCTTTTTTCCCCTTTTCTCCCTCCCCCACACTCCCTCCCCCGCTTCTCCTCCCCACGGTGTCCTCTTGTTTGCTTTTCTATTTTTCTATTTTATTCTATAATCCAATAAAATATTCAAAGACTGACCATTTCTAACAGGAAAATCCACTTAATGTTTGTGACACGTTGCCCAATCAAGGTGTATGAAACCACCGCCGACCTTTTAATGGAACCTACTTTGTGGCAACCTGAGCTAGTAGCTCAGTAGTAGCTGACCAGCAGGATTTTCCTCTGTGCTTGAGGAAATTTGTTAAATTAATGCAGGTGCAATTAGTAGATTTATGGGAACGTACCTGTTATCCTTTAATTGAAAAGCATAAAAACTACAGAACTGAATCTTGCTCCTTCTATTTATGTAATAGCCAATCTATCTACGACAAGATTTGATCGATGGAGTTGTATGACGCCCTTGCCTTGTTTTATATAGGCTGTCAGCTCTTAACTGGGACTGAAGTATCTAGGTAACAAAAATTGATATAATGACTTAATGCGCCTTATTCTCTTTGAGCTACATCAGTTTAGAGCACTTCTGAGAGAAAAATGTCTGGAAAATATCAGGGAGTCATTTATCAACCTGTTTTCATTAGCATACCCGCCTAGGCTTGGAAAGGGTTTTTTTTTTCTTTTTTAGAAAGCAGGATGGTACAATTTATTTCAGGTCTCATATTTCTTGGATGAAAGGAGACTTCTAATACAAGGAAATGCAGAAATACTTATTTTTTTCTTCCCCTTCTCTTCTTTAGTAAATAAAAAAGCCGGGAGAAAGATCACTGTGAATTTGGCCGTTAATAATGGAGCCAGGATCTCGGTATAAGTACGATCCAGTGAAATAAATCTACTTTGGAATTGTTTGCTTTGAGTGTTTAGCATTTGCAGATGGATAAAGACTTCTGCCCGAGAGGAGCAGAAAGCGGGAAATAATATTGAAATTTCGAGGGGGGTTATTTATAAGCGGAGTTGGATTGCTCCTTCGACGGAACTGCTCTGCTTTTCACAGGATGGAAGCTTTGCAACATTTTGGGCCAGAAGAGGTTGCAAACCTGCTCGGCTTTGTGGAATCGTTTGCCCTGCCTACTGTGAGATGCTAACTACAAGGAGAGAGAATAACAACGGAAAGGCAGTGGCGTGTGAGCGCGTTCTTTCCTTTTTGCATGAAATTTTTATGCATCGGTTAGACGACACACCGTGCACCTAATGTATAAAATAAATTGGTGCATAAATCAGGTTATGAGAAGCATGTAACAAGCGTGCCTTTTTGCCCACAGGAACCGAATCTCTGAGCATGGGAAAACTCTCATTTTAAAAACAGCAACCGAAGCACCAGGCTTGAGTGGTTGTTACTGTACATTCTCAATCTACAGGTAGCCCTGTCTGAATTGTTGTGGTACATCAGCTAAGACAAAAAGGATGGGCGGCCTTATATTTTATATTTCACAAATGTCTTTTATGATACCTTTATACTAGGAACAAGTGTCTAATTGCAGCCATGAATTGCAGCGGTTGATCACGGGAGAGATTTACGATGGATAATTAAAAAGGAAACACTTCCACAGAAGTAGACACCAATCAATCTCTAGGTTTCTTGAGATGAGACGTTGGTTCTAATGAAACACCAAGTGTTGCGGCTGTTTTGGTTGCACACCTTTCCATCAATGCTGTGAAACTATCACAACATCAAAATATCTCTCCTGTCAGGTGCAAGAAAGCAGGATCCAAGCTAGAGTTCAAAAGCACAGCAAGGTTATTCCATCCAACCAGTGGTGGGTTCCTCCCGGTTCGGCCGAGCCGGTAGCGGTGATGATATGACGTCACTGAACCAGTTCTTTATTTGGGAGCTGGGTCCTCCCGCCCCCCCGTTATTCTTACCTTTTATTTGGCCCCGCCCACAATCTATTCACTGCCTCCCGAGTCCCAGCTGATCGTCTAGAAGGAAAAAAACTGTTTAAACTCTTGCCACGGGGCTTCAAAGGGCCGCCATACATCTGATCAGTGTTAAAAGGCAGTGTGGTGGCAGACCAGTGCGCTCAGAAAACAAATGGGTAGACCGGTGCCTCCAAAAACAAATGAGTAGACCGGTGCCTCCAAAAACAAATGGGTAGACTGGAATGCTCCAAGAACAAATGGGTAGACCGGTACAACTCTGCAAGCAGTTAAAAGCCTGGTAGACCAGTACCTCTGCTAAATCCTAAAGAATTGTCACATGACCATCAAACCACGCCCACAAAATAAGCCACATCCACAGAACCGGTAGTAAAAAATTTTAGAACCCACCCCTGCATCCAACCTATAGATAAAGATCTGATCTCAAGAATCAGTGAGAATTAGCGCCAGATAAGAGTCAACATACTTCAAAGGGGGCTGGATTTAGGTTTCTTTCGGAGGCGTAGGGATTCTAGACTGATGGTGTGTTTGACCCCACCTTCAGAGTCTTGAACTGAACCCCTTGAGAGCTCTGACCTCCATGAATTTATCCAAACCCTTTGTAAGCCATCCTGTTTAGTGACTATCTTGTAATAATTAATTCCACAAGTTAATTATGGACCACATGAAGATGTTTTTTCTTTCTGTCTGTTCCCAAATTTCCTTCTAGTCAGCTCCACTGCTTCCATATTTTGGAGGAAGAGAGAAAAACAAACAAACCTTCTGATCCACTTTCTCCAGCCTATTGATAACTTTATATGCTTTCATACTGTTATGTCCACATTCAGTTAGCCTTTACTCAAAAGGAAGACATTTGAGACTCTCCTGATTGTTTGGTTGTCCTCTTCTTTAGCTTCCTATCCTTTTTTCAAATGTGGAAGACCAGAACTTGACGCTATATTTCAGAAGCAGGCACCCTATAGATTTCTGTTAGATCCTTACAATGTTGACCATTCTGTTTTCCTAGGAATCCCTAGCACAAGATCTGTCTTTTTCCAAAAGACACATGCTCCTTTCAATGTTTTCATGGAACCATCTGCTGTGACCCCAAGTTCTTTCTCTTGGTTAGTCAAAGTTAGCTCAAAGTTCATCTGAGTCTGCCACTGTTCACCTTGATGATCCACAACTGCTATGCCAAGTCTGCTACGAATCATCTTGTGAAGTATGCAGATGACACTGCAGTGGTGGGTCTTATCTGGGACAACAATGAAGATGTTTATAGGGAAGAGGTGAAGGCTCTGGTGGACTGGTGCAATAAAAGTAACCTGGTTCTAAATGTTAATAAAACAAAGGAAATCATTGTAGGTTTTAGAAAGAGCTGGCATGGTCATACTCCGCTCAGTATCAAGGAGGCAGCTGTAGAAGTGGTCAACAGTATTAAGTATCTGGGGGTGCAGATAACTACTGTATGTACATGAACGGTGTGTTTCTAGTGTGAAAAACTACACCGTACTTGTTCTTCCTGATTTATTCCGACTGCTAAGATCTGTACGAGTAGCAATCCTGCATAATTACGATTCTTTTTCGAAGGAGCTGAGGTTAGGATCCGAAGAGTTCATTTAGAGCTTGCCGCAAGCTTTCAAAAACAGAACAAGCCCACCTTTGATATTACAGCACGCTGCCAAATCACCGCGTTTCAAATTCGCCTCCAATCTGGAGCAGTTTGTCAAGTAGCAGTTGGGTGATACTGAACCTTCTGCTCAACCCTGACATCTCCAAAGGGTTGATAGACATGAATTGCGGCACCTGTCAAGGTGCTATTCTTCTGAAGATGATGTGAGGAATTGTCCATCAAAACTGATGGACAGCTTTTGTCATACCAGCAATGTCACTTAGGAAAGAATTCACCAGCTTCTGGACTGCTGGATGATACTGCAGGAACATCCGGCTAAGCAGAAAGCTGGGTTTGAAAAATGCCTAACGAAGAAGTGGATTAGAGAGACATTGAGTAGATTTCATCTACTCTCCGTACCTTGTAGATTATTGGCCAAGATAATTCTGACGGTGGCTTCTATGCTTTGCTTAGAGTGCACGATGAAGAATCATGTCCGTATTGAATTATTTTGTTTCACCAGGTGACTAATGGAAAGTAGATAAGCCATTTCATTTTTATTCTTTTGAATTTAATCTCTCTTGAACTGAACTCAATTTCTAAACACTACACAGACTTATCGATGTTGTCCGCCTGGCAGCTGTAGATGACTGGTTTACCAGTGCCTTCCTTAAGGATTATTCTTTTCAACGTATTATTCCAATCTGTTATCCTGAGATATCTGGGTTGTCTCGTATTCAAGTAGTAATTAAGACCAACTAAGTTTGTCTTTGTTGGGATCAGCCAAGATGAGCTTGGTATGGACACCTGTTAGGCAGGTATAGCAGTGGTGAAATCCACATTTTTTTACTACCAGTTCTGTGGGCGTGGCTTGGTGGGCGTGGTGTGGCTTCGTGGGCATGGCAGGGGAAGGATACCGCAAAATCTCCATTCCCACCCCACTCCAGGGGAAGGATACTGCAAAATCTCTATTCCCACCCCACTCCAAGGGAAAGAATATTGCAAAATCTCCATTCCCACCCCACTCTGGGGCCAGCCAGAGGTAGTATTTGTTGGTTCTCCAAACTGCTCAAAATTTCTGCTACCGGTTCTACAGAACCTGTCAGAACCTGCTGGATTTCACCCCTGAGTTAGAGCAATATAGAAAGGAAGGATATTCTCACTATATGTAACTCTTTCTCTCTAGATTTAGATTAAGAATAACTTTATTGTCACTTTAAATGTTCACTAATCGGCATACATTAAAATGAAATATTGTTGCATACAGCTTTCAAAGGGTCACCACCTCCAATATACACTACATAAATATGACAGACAAACAAGCAAGTAAATAAATATGATTATACCCACATATATTATATGACACAGAGAAATAACACAGTCTAGTTCAGATATATATGTGTACATGGCAAGAATAGGGAACAAAGCTGTTACAAAATCTAGTAGTCCTGCTAGAAATACTTTGAAACCTCCTCCCAGAGGGAAGCAATAGAAACAGACTGTAAAGTGGGTGTGTGAAGTCTCTCACAATGCTTTGCACTCGAAGCACATAGCACTTATAAGCAATATCCTGAATAACAGGAAGCGAGCTACCTATAATCTTCTCCACTGTCCTCACCACTCTCTGTAGGGACTTTCTGTCTGAGGCACTGCTGCCACCAAACTGCTATCCCTTAAGATAATGGCCATAAGGTTAAAGATGAAGGGTGGAAGCACTTAATTCAATACGAATTCAAGATCCGTGTCAATTGTGTAAGTACATAGTTTTGCAAGGAGTTGAACCAACTGAGAAGATAACCATTCATTTTGTTTTTTCAATAGCCGGGAAACTAGGAATTAGCTAGAATTGGACTTCTGCTTAATGTTTTGATTGCCTCTTTACAAATCAATATGATTGTAAGTCCTATTGTTAATTGTAAGTCAACATGGCCAATATAACATATACACTCCAAGCTCTCCAAGGAGACCTATTTTGAATTCTTTCCCAGAGGATCAGTATTCCACCAGGCATGAAGAATCAGCACTTCATGTTAAGTTCCAGTTAAGCTGATTTATTGCTCATGCCTATACATAAGAATCTAGTCAACCAATAGTCAGCACTAAATTGACACTATATAAGAATGAAGGAAATTCAAATAAGTTGGACTTAGATTGCTAATGGGAACATAATGACTCTAGGCTGATGACTTGCTTGACTCCCTCCCCACCTCCGGCTCTGCTTCTTCATCTACATATTGTTACATTATTTTGTTTGAATTTTAATAGGATGAAGTTGGTTGATTAAGCTTCAAGTGGACCATCTTTCCAATATTTATCTGGGTGTCTCGTTAGAGAATTATTTTCAATCACTTATTTGTCAATCTCCCTGCTTTTTATATCTCAAAAGAAAACATTTTGAGAGAATTAGAGAATCTGTAGCCTCTTAAATACAAAGCGGTTTGCTGAAAAAAATACATCATTTTAGTTTTGAGCAGTAGCTTACATTTCTTCAGAAGCATTTTAGAAGAAATTTTGCATAACATGCACTGCTTAATAAAAAAAAACACACACAATAAGATCCAAACCAACAAATTGAGAAATCATGTTTGTTTCATTAATTATTTTTTTGAAAATCAGATTTGGATAGTTTTACATCCAAACATAGCAGAAGAAACAGGAATCTTCTATTTGCCTTGCTCCAAAGAAATGACAGTCACTTTACTCATCTGCCCTCCTATTAGGTTGGCTAGGAATGATGAAAACATGAGGTCTAGAAACCTCATGTTTTTTACTTAGAGTAAAAATTGCTCTAGTTTTACAATACAGTTTTGAAAAAGTCCCATGCAACCCCTTCTCTGTAATTAGTGTAATTTCCACTGAAATGGAAAGAATTGGCACTGAAGTGTACGTATATTTACAAGAGGTATATGTGGTGCAGTGGTTAAGACATGAGGCTAAAAACCAGGGGACCGGGAGTTCTAGTCCCCACCCCCTCTTAAACACAAAGCCAGCTGTGTGATCTTGGATTTCTCAGCCCCAGGAAAGAGACAATCTTTCCGAAATCTTGCCAAGAAAATTTCATGGACTTGTCTAGGCAGTTCCCAAGAGTCAAAAACTGACTCAAAGACATCCATACACACACAAATATCTTATATATAATCTTAGTTGATAATCCTGCGGATGCTAAGCATCCCATAGAAATGGAAAAACCCTGCTTTCTATAAATTCATAATTCCATTGTAGTACGTCCTCCCACCACCACAAGCTATAGAAATACAGCAGAAATTTAGCAGAATTTAGCAGAGGGACTCATATCAGTCTCTCATTCTACAGCAAAATCTCTCAAAACGTTGCCCTCAGTTTCTGTGCATGATGAGAGATGAAACAATTAATGATCTTTCCTTCCTTCCTTCCTTCCTTCCTTCCTTCCTTCCTTCCTTCCTTCCTTCCTTCCTTCCTTCCTCCCTCCCTCCCTCCCTCCCTCCCTCCCTCCCTTCCTTCCTATAGATTCTTTCATTCCATCTACTTAATGAGGTAATGCATACAACATGAAACATAAACTTATCCTAATACTTTCCTGACAGATAAACTTTTTTCTGGATGAATATAAAGTCATCCCCTTCCCCCTTTGGGTGACTTTTAAACAACAGTGTGCTATTGTGTGGAATTTAGAGCAAGTCATGTTGAATGTCTGTAGAGATTCTCAATCATCCAGGTGATGGTTGTCCCAAAGGTGCTTTTTCAGGAGGCAACTGGACTTTCTGTTTCTTTTCTTTTGAAGACGTTTTGTTTCTTCTTGGATGAGAAGCAAAATGTCTTCAAAAGAAAAAAAACCAGAAAGTCCAGTTGCCTCCTGAAAAAGCACCTTTGGGACAGTCATGTCGAAACAAAATTCTGTGGTGTCCACTCCATTTGATTCTCCCAGCGCGGTTCTGTAAACTCTTAAGGATTGTGGTTTGTTGTCAGGGTTGGGCTTCAAAAATTTTAGCAAGATGTTCTCTGCCCGGTTGCAGGGTGGGCGTGGCCATGGTGGGCATGGCCTAGTCAGCCTCCTCCACCACGGCAGGGTGGTGGTGGTGTTTTTGCCCTCCCTGGGCTCCAGAGGCTTTTCTTGAGCCTCCAGGAGGGCGAAAATGGCCTCCTCAGGCTCTGGAGGCTCTCTGGAGGCCAGAAAGGGGCCCGTTTCCGGCCTTCCCAAACTTCCGGTAGGCCTGTTTTTCGCTCTTCCCAAGCCTCCATGCGTGCCCTGCACTTACCTGCATCCAAAACGGGTCGCATGGAGATTCCTGGGAGGGGTGGAGCGGGGTAGGTGGGGCCAGCCAGGAGTGGGATTTGAGGGTTCTCCGAACTGCACAGAATCTTAGCTAGAGGTTCTCCTAAACCAGTGGTGGGTTCCTCCCGGTTCAGTCTGGTTCGGCCGAGCCGGTAGCGGTGATGATATGACATCACCGAACCGGTTCTCCCCCCGCCCTCCCACCCCCCACCCCCCCACATTATTCTTACCTTTTACTTGGTCCCACCCCCAATCTATTGCTGCCTCCTGAGTCCCAGCTGATGACTAGAGGGAAAAAAACTGTTTAAACTCTTGCCGCGGGGCTTCAAAGGGCCGTCCTACAGCTGATCAGTGTTAAAAGCAAACAAATGAGTCGGGTCGTAAGTGCGAGGACTGGCCGTAAGTGCGAGGACCTTCCAGAAATGACTCTGACCAGCTAGCCACGCCCACCTAGTCACATGACCTCCAAGCCACACCCGCAAAATACGCCACGCCCACAGAACCGGTAATAAAAAAATTTAGAACCCACCCCTGTCCCGAACCCCTGCGAACCCCCAGCAGCCCACCGCTGCTTGTTGTCCTTAACACAAGCAATGAAAGAGAGGAGTCCTTGAAAACGTCTAACGCAAGCCAAGAATATGCCCCGTTAAGCCTTCTTTTCATTTCCTTTTCTTGCTTTCCCTCGCAGAATGTTTAAGCAGCAGGCCAACATAATTAGTAGCTTAATTCCATCTCTGCATTGGCGTTGTAAAACAACAGTGTGTCTCAGGTGTGAGAAGGTTAAAATGAGAAGTACCCGTAGTTATGAAGCCGCAATAATGAGTTTCCATCTACTTACCATGGATTTGTGTGATATACAACTTGCAATTAAGCATGGCTTGGTGATTCAGTGATTAATGTATATACGACTCCTAAAGGAGCTGTGTAGGCCGCCCTGTCACATTCTTCTTGATGTTTACAGCTGGGTACCTATTAAAAGGAAGATGGAAAGGGGCATTTACAATTCAGTAACCTTTATGACAGTGAACTCTTTAATCAGCATTTTATTTCCTTTGTAACACTTTAGTCATCTACAAATGTCAGAATAAAATAGGGCCATGAAATATTTAGGATGGGCATGTGGAAATTGACTTCCCTAATTTAAGTTGCCGGGTCTTTTCATCTGGTTGTTTGGGGACCCCTTTATTTTGTTTTTTTTATTGATGGACGATTTATCACTAAATGCTCCCCACAGCGAGTTAGCATTAGCATAGGCGAAATTATTCAAATCTAAATTCTCGGATTCTGTAATCTGGTGCCCCTTCTTCCTGTAACTGCAGGAGTGAAATCTAGCAGGTTCTGACAGGTTCTGGAGAACCGGTAGCGGAAATTTTGAGTAGTTTGGAGAACTGGCAAATACCATCTCTGGCTGGCCCCAGAGTGGGATGGGAATGGGAAGTTTGCAGTACCCTTCCCCCAGGAGTGGGGAGAGAATGGGGATTTTGCAGTATCCTTCCCCTGGAGTGGGGTGGGAACAGAGATTTTGCAATATCCTTCCCCCAGAGTGGGGAGGGAATGGGGATTTTGCAGTATCCTTCTCCCAGGAGTAGAGAGGGAATGGGGATTTTGCAGTATCCTTCCCCCAGGAGTAGGGAGGGAATGGGGATTTTGCAGTATCCTTCCCCTGGAGTGGGGTGCGAATGGCGATTTTGCAATATCCTTCCCTTGCCACGCCCACAAAGCCACACCACGCCCACAAAGCCACACCCACAGAACCGGTAGTAAAAAAAAATTGGATTTCACCACTGTATAACTGGTAACAAAAAGTTATTCCGATAAAATAATTAGTATTTTATTAGTATTATTTTATATTAAATTTATGGGAGGACGCCTCTCGGAAATTTAAACAGCGATATTTGATGTGATAAGTTTTGTTTTTATAGTGGAAACTGAATAGTATGATCCATCATTTGACCTGAGATTAGGAAGATTACTTTGTTTGTTTGCTTACTTATAAACCACCTTTATTATTTTTATAAATAACAAGGCAGCAAACATATCCTGGTGATTGGCTCAAAGTCACCTAGCTAGCTTTCATGACTAAGGTAGGACTTGAATTCACAGCCTCCCACTGACTAGCCTGGTGCCTTAACCACTCAGCCAAACTGCCTTTGTGAATGGCTGTTGAGTCTAAGAAAAACAAAAATCAAATGTAGAAGCATTTTATTGAAGTCAGGTTGCCGGGTAAATAATGGGACTTCAGAGCTGTACCAGGACTTCGCATTATTGCATAAGATTTCACTTTACGATACGAGGTTCCTGGACTCTTAATGGCTCTATTCAGAATCAGAAGATAAAATTTTGGGCCGATCTGTTTAAGATTGTATTCTTTGGTATTTGTAGCAGATCTTCGAATGTTTTGCCAAGCTAAAAGCTGTTGTAAAATAGACCGTTTAAATAAGTGCATCATGAGGTTATTTATTATATGCGGAGAGTTCTTCGGTGGGCAAGATTTGAAAACAAGAGTTTGGAGTTGAAGCCGTCTAGAATTCTGTCCACCCTGTTCTGTATAATATCTGGGACTCTCTTAATCTCCAGGGACAGAAATTCCACAGAAAAAAAGAGCAGCTGAACGAATAGCCTAGACCTGTGATGGAGAACCTATGGCATGCATGCCACAGGTGGCACACAGGGCACTCTCTGCGGGCACGCGAGCCGTCGCCCCAGCTCAGCTTTACCACGCATGCGCAAGCGCCTCCTGCCAGCCAGCTGATTTTCAGGTCTCTACTGTGGATGTGCAGGGGGTAGGGCGTTCTTCACAAAGAGCCTTGGTAGTACAGTGGTCTAAGGCACCCTGTTATTAAGCTGGTTATTAAGACCAGCTGTCTGCAATTACTGCAGGTTCGAATCTCGCCAAGGCTCAAGGTTGACTCAGCCTTCCATCCTTTCCAAGGTGGGTAAATTGAGGACCCAGTTTGTGGGGGCAATAAGCTGACTTTGTATAAATATACAAAAGGATGAAGGCTATTGCTGAGCACATTGTAAGCCGCCCTGAGTCTCCGGAGAAGGGCGGCATATAAATCAAATTAAAAAAAAAGAAAAAAAGAACGTACCTAATGAATTTACTCATTATAATATCCAAAAACCAGATTTTGAGAATCAGTTGAGTTCTAAGTTCCATGCTGGAGAACTGTCTGACTTTCAGGTCAGAAGTAAATTTTTCTGGGCTATTTAAGAGCTCTCATAACAAGACATCACTGACAGAAAAAAAAAATCTTTTCAGGGGTCTGAAGATCTGTCTCTGATTATTCTTGCTTTCTGACCTGAGATGATACTTAAACAACAACAAACCCCCCCCCCCCACAAAGAACATACATATACCATGTTTCCCCGAAAATAAGACCAGGTCTTATATTAATTTTTGCTCCAAAAGACACATTAGGGCTTATTTTCTGGTTAGGTCTTATTTTGGGGGAAAATACAGTACTAAATGCATCCATCTGGCTGACAATCTTAACTGGGGCTTATTTTGGGGGTAGGGCTTATATTATGAGCATTCTGAAAAATCATGCTAGGACTTATTTTCTGGTTGGGTCTTATTTTCGGGGAAACAGGGTAATGACATATACCGTACATATTTATAATGTGTTCATAAAAGTAACATACTTTCTAACCTTATCCCGACAAATCAGGCCTAAAAATACAATGAAAAATTGGTGGATAAATAGAATCTAATTTACTGCAGTATATAAGAAATATACTCTGACCATTTCTTTGCAAAATCATTTAAACTGAGCGATGCCCTCCGGCTCTTTCTTCATTAATTAACTATTCTATTCTTGCCAGCTACCACACAACATTGGACAACATTTTATTTACATGCCCATTTTTAAATTTCCAAGAAGCTGTAATGATTTAAGGGGCAATAAAAGAGAGAGAGAAAAAAATTGTTCTTCGTCTGGCAGGTTTTTATTTCTCCCTCCAAATATTGACCAAAGGGCAGTCTTAAGATTTATTACATTTTGAGTACAATGCATTCTTGAAACATTATATTCCCGAGTTTGTGAACAAAGGAACACTGTTCATCATAGGTGATTGGAATTCTCTTCTTGGGTACAATTTTGTTGCACCACATCATGCGTACTAATGGATATTTACAATATGAGCGAACATAATAGATATTAAGTACAATTTTACGAATAGCCGTCAAGTCTTCCTCTCCTATTTCAGCTGAAGCTGCTTTCATATGCCAAATTAAAGCCCAGCTGACTTTGGAGTAGATATCAATTCCTTTACGATTCAGTCTGTTGGCTAGGTCCTTCCTCCATTTTCCATCATGGCGTTTAGCTTGTCCAGGATGAAGCACATGGCTTGGCGCAACCCATGAACATGATGGAAACTTGACAAGGTTGATTGTCCTTGCGCAAGAGAATTTTCTTACGAATGTTGTGCATTGGGATTTATCTCAATCAGATGGCTCTCGTCTCACTCTTTTTGGCTGCTACAGATGATGTCCAAAGGCATCCATCTTCCCTCATGGTTTGTTTCATACTATCACATCCAGGGCTGATCATGCACTGTGGTGTAATGCTTTTTAAGCAGTGCTGATGGAAATCCCTGGAAAACAACCATGAACCTCTCAACCTGGTCCATTGGAGATCTGATGGGATTTTCTTTGGAATCAGGTAATTTTATTTGGGGGTCAGGAAGTTTCAGCTCTTATGGAAGGTACTTTGTTTAGAGAAGAGCACCCCCAAATTCTGAATTTTTTTTCCTTCTATTATACAATGTATTAATAAAATATAGAGAAAAGTGTCCTGTCTACATTTTAGATATTTGTTAGCAGGAAGTGATGAAAATGATGGCAACAGTTGCCTGATTTCTATAGTCGTTTACTCTGGGGGAACTCCCGTTGTCACGGCAGCAGCGTCAATGCGTAAACCAGATTCGCTGAACAAACGGATTGCTAATTTATCAACTGCAGTGAATCACTTAACAGCTGAGGCAAGAAAGGTCATAAAATGGGACAAAATTCACTTAACAAATGTCCCACTTAAGAACAGAAATTTGGGGCTCAATTGTGGTCGTAAGTCTACCTGTACCAGGGGTGGGTTCTATTTACCTTTACTACCGGTTCTCATCACGCAGATCACTTGTGATGACGTCTGGGTCAGTGGGCAGAGCCTCCAGTCAGTCTTACTACCAGTTCTTGCAAACCGGGGGCAACCCACCACTGACCTATACTCTAAGTAAGGGGAAATTATACAGAACATACAATAACTCAATTTCTTCACTGAAGGATGACAGTTCAGGGTGAAAGTTGGTATGCATATTCAGGATCTCCCAGCTTTAAGATAAAAATCTAGTTTATCTTTGTGTATCTAGTTATGGCACTAGAAAGAGAAGGAGGATATAAGAGGAGGAGGCAAGGAATGTTGTGGGTCCCATCCCCAAAGGAGATACACCTGATGGGACCCAGAAGAAGGGCCTTCTCTCTGGAACATCATTCCCTCAGAGATTAGAATGGCCCCCCACCCTGATTCTCTTCCGGAAGGCACTGAAGACCTGGTTCTGCCAGCGGGCCTGGGGAACCCAGAGCGGGATGGAGCCCATTAAATGGCTCGTGTGATTGGCTATCAGTGGGGCGGGGGTGAGGGAGGTGATTTTATTTTATTTTATTTTATTTTATTAATTTATTTGATTCTTTTTTATTAGTTTTATTGTTTTAAATGAGGTTTTATATTCTGTAAGCTTCCTTGAGTCACCATATACAAATAGGCGGCAAAATAAAATAAAATAAAATAAAATAAATAAAATAATAAAATAAAATAAAATAAAATAATAAAATAAAATAAAATAATAAAAATAAAATAAAATAAAATATTAAATTAAATTAAATTATTGAAATGAAATAAAGAAATAATAAAATAAAGAAAAAAACCCAATGTGAGGTGTGATTTCACAAGAACATTGATGCATACGCTAGTAAAGAATTCTCTTGCATAGTCAAGAGATGCTGTTGAGGGCAGACTCTTGAAATTTTCCAGCCTGCCTCAAAAAATGGATCCCCTGCTGGATCCCCTTCCTGAAATTATTCTAGCTTCTCATCTCTGGATCAGGAGGCTCTGGACATGTAAGGAAAGCATCAGAGTGGGAAAACTCTGCTGTAGATTATTATGGGGTTGGGAGCGTTGCAGTCACAGCTATCAATCTAAGTCATGATAGCTACAACTGCCAAGGGTTCTGATACTGTCAGGTGTAAGCAACCAGATCCACACACCTGGAGTTCAAACTAAGTACTTTATTACATTTTGCCTATAATGCAGGAATCTCCCAGACTGCTTAGTTTCTCCTGGGAACAGATAAATGTTATTTGATGCTTGAGGAGGGGAGGAAGTCAGTCCTGAATCTCTTGCTCAAGGATTCAAGGCTAATCCCCTGCTTGAGTCCTCCTCCCTGCCTGGCTGGGTACTTTGCTTTGCCTTTGTGGGGCAAGAAAGCATGCATTATTCTCCCACCCACCCCAAAAATGCTGAACCAATCCAGTTGAACTGGGAACAATTATCTTTATGCTGTCTTCCTTCTTTCAAGACTCAAGTGGAAAGTTGTAGAGTCCAGTTGAAGTTATTCCTTCTATATTATTAATACTTTCCATCTTGGAGACCATTAACTAAATATTTGTTTTGCCTGTGTACTTGACAATAACTTAAGTGTGGCATTGGTTGAAGAAATTATCGAGAATTGATCCTCCGGCAAGATTTTAGTTTGTCAGCATTCCAGAAAACCCCAACTCCAATTAAAAACTCAGAGACAGGCATTTTCTCAAAGTTCCATTTATTAAAGTAGGTATACTGGCACACCTGAGAAAACATGAAGCTGAGGATTCCGGGTTTTCCCTCAGTAAATCAAAAACCCCAAATCCATCCCCTGCATCCATCAGTCCATCACATGCTCCAATCACCATCCGTCCCATCTCGAGACATCTCTCCAACCACTTCTTCTCCAGATGCAGGACTGTCATGACTTTGACCGAAAAGAAGAATGCTGTTTTGTCTAACTCAGGGGTCTGCAACCTTAAACACTCAAAGAGCCATTTGGACCCATTTCCCACAGAAAAGAAAATACCGGGAGCCACAAAATCCTTCCCGTGCCTGACTGTTTCTTGAGCGGGCACAAAACTAGCATATGTAGTTGAATTAAATGTTCTGTTTTTTTCTGAAACTTTTCTTTTCTTGGATTTATCTATGGTTGGCCTACTGGGGGTTGAAAAACTCAATAAATCACATGTCGCTGGGTGTCGCACATTGGCAGTTGTGATGCATGTTTTGAGTGACAGGGAGCCACAGCAGAGGGGTGAAAGAGCCACATGCGGCTCCAGAGCTGCAGGTTGCTGACCCCTGGTCTAACTACATTCCATCTATTAAATCCCCACTCCTACTTTCTCACACACAAGAAGGTGGCAGCGTGGAAGCTTCCGGTGCTAATATGGCTTCCAAAGCTGACATAGTTTTTTTCCCCCTCACTAATTAATCTGTTTTCAGATATTTACATACATTTATTTAAAATATTCACATGGGCTTTTCCTACTTCCAACAAATAACTGTAGTTGGTTGCTATCGGAATACAATGTGACCTCACCCATGATAGAGTCAAAGAGCTTCAGCAGTTATTATAATGGTGTCATTATATTTCAGAAACTTGTGCAGCCAAGCGAGGTTTCTTGAAACCCTTGGCCAGGATGCTATAGCTAAAGGGACTTTTATTAGCTTTTAATAAGGATGGAAAGATAAACCTTCTGTGTCAAAGTCATATTGTCTTTTGGTACATTGGGGAAAGGTTTTGTCTTGTTTTTTTTTTTTTTTTTTTTTTTGAGTGGAACTGGTATGGATGCAATGGGGGATTTTTACATGATGACTTCATATGGTCATGTGGGAGTCCTTTTCCATACTTTTGGAGCCTCCCTTCCCTTCCCTTCCCTTCCCTCCCTTCCAGGGATGAAAACTAAATTTTGTTACTACCAGTTCTGTGGGCGTGGCTTGGTGGGGGGGATAATGTGACTGGGTGGGCGTGGCCAACCTTTTTTTTTTTTTTTTACTTTTAAAAGCATTTTTTCTACAACCTTTTCTGCCAAAGAGGTTTCAGGAAAAAAATGCTTTTAGAAGCCTCTGACGATCAGGCAACTCAGCTGGGATCACCAGAGGCTTTTAAAGGCATTTTTTTTCCTACAGCCCTTTGGATCGGGCGATCCGGTCCAAACTGGAAGCATTTCACCCCTGCTCCCTTCCCTTCCCTTCCCTTCCCTTCCCTTCCCTTCCCTTCCCTTCCCTTCCCTTCCCTTCCCTTCCCTTCCCTTCCCTCCCTCCCTCCCTCCCTTCCTTCCTTCTTTCCTTCCTTCCTTCCTTCCTTCTTTCCTTTCATTCCTGCCTTTATTATTTTTACAAATATCTGTGAGACCGCCTTATGCCGCCAATAGCCTCCCACCGACTGGTTCGCTCGCACAGAGAGGGCCTCCTCAGGGTGCTGTCGGCCAGACAGTGCCAGCTGGCGACCCCCAGGGGGAGAGCCTTCTCTGTGGCAGCACCTGCCCTCTGGAATGACCTACCCCCTGAGATACACACGATATCAGACCTCCGGACTTTTCATCGGGCCCTGAAAACACACTTATTCCATCTAGCCGGGCTGGCTTGATCCCATCCTCTCAGTTTTAATTGAATTCGGTTTTAATTGGGTTGTTTTAAATCTTGGGCCAAAATTATTTAATTGTTTTTTAAACTGTTTTTAAATTTTATATGCAATGTTTTATCTCGGCTGTACACCGCCCTGAGTCCCGCAGGAGAAGGGCGGTATAGAAATAAAATAAAAACAAAACAGAACAAAACTCAAGGCAGTGAACATATCCAATCTTCCTGTTTCTATTTTCCCAACAACTCTGGGAAGGGGATTGGGCTGAGAATGTGTGACTGGCCCAAAGTCACCCAGCTGGCAAGACTTGAACTCACCATCTTCTGGTTTCTAGACTGGTGCCTTAATGATTAGACTAGGGGTCCCTAACCCCTGGTCCATGGACCTCACTGAGCTGCAGCATGCCAGAAACTGGGTTGCACAAACAAGCAAAGCCCCGTCCGTGGGATGCAGGCAGCATGTGAATCTGTGCTCCCTCTGGTCCACAGAAAAACCTCTCTCCATGAAAACGGTCCCTGGTGCCCCAAAGGTTGGGAGCCACTAGACTAGACCAATTGAGCTTTAGATATGCATATTAGTGTACCACCTAGAACCAACTGAGTTTGGGACTTTGTTTCGACACAATCTTGAACCCTTGAAAGCTAGAAGTGTGAAGGAAATGAACAAGCCAACCCTTCCATTCTCCACTGGTGTATGTGTGGGTGTGTCGTGCCCTCATCGGAGTCTGAATCTGCGGGGGAAGATGAGCTGGAACAAGAGGTGACAGAGACCGAGAGAGCGGCTCCGTTGGCCTTGGAGTAAACTGGGAAAGGGCAGAGTCAGTCCGGACAGGGCTTTTCAGGATTAGTAAGGCCTGCAGACAGGGAGGAGCAGGAAAGACAGAGCTCAGGCAAAGAGCAAGAACCACCCCCTCCTGATCCTAGAGTACGGAGAGAAGAGAGAAGGTGAGAACAACGCAGACTGAGTCAGCTACAAGGGAGGAGAGTGCCCCGCCCCCCCTTCACAAGTACACCTGAGGACTGAGATGTAAGGAGATGCCGGTGGGAGGGGAACAAGTGTTTGCTTAACACCTTGTAAGCCACCCTGAGTCTCCGGAGAAGGGCGGCATATAAATCAAAATAATAATAATTTAAAAAAGTGTTGAATCTGTGGAGCCTCGTGTGCACTTGCCTATGCCTGGAGATTACTCTGGAGATGCTCTGTCTTGTGGGGCTTGTCCAGTTTGCCTGCTTCACTGAACTTCTTGCTCTGATTACTGTTTGGCTAACCTAACTTACTGGACTGCTTCCCCTGGTTACTGTTTGGCTAAACCTGACTTATTGGTTTGCTAGCCGTGGTTACTTTTTGGCTAACCTGGCTTACTTGACTGCTGGCCCTGGTTATTGTTTGGCTAAACCCACCTTGCTTACTGGACTATTCGCAGCCAGAGACTGCTGAAGGTGCGTGTGAGAGCTTTGCTCCAGGACTTGTAGTGAATGTTGGGACGTTTGGGGGCAAAGTTGGAGCAATAAAGGGGAGTTAGACCTGTTCTCTGGCTGTGTTGCTTTCGTGCCACGCCCTGGGTCATCACAGGGCATTGATGTATAACGTGATACCTGAACCCACACATGCACTTACTGACTTATTGTACCAAAGTGTTGGCTAAGAACAAAACAAGAACAGTCCACCTTGGGTTCCGAGTGTATTCCTGGAGAGGGTACGGATTCTTCCGTGTTCCTCTAGGCAGAGCTGAGCCCGCTAAGTCTCTTCTGCAAACAGTCATTATAAAGGACAGCAAAACCCAGCCCCAAGTCCAGCGCGTACATTTCAAATAGGAATTCTGAGCACATTTGTCACAACTTGTTACCACTGGACTGGAGCTGGCGCCGTGGACCTAATCATCCAAGGCCAGGCTGTCCCCAGAGATTGCAGGTGGCTTTGACTCTCTCTCTCTCGGCTCCCACCTCCCTCCTTCTCCAGCCTTTCTTTCTTTCTTTCTTTCTTTCTTCCTTCCTTTCTTTCTTTTTTATTATTTCCAAGCAATTTGGAACTGCCCTGGTGCTAAGCGTTGCTTCCTTTTAAGTTGGACTATTTAAATGTTTATCCTTTCTTTACTACTTGACCTTTTTTCTCCCTTCCTCGGCACTCTCCGGTTCTCTTTGCCTAGCTTGCTTTTGTATTTCATGAGCTCAGTAAAGCGTGGCCTTCAATTCCCTTGTTCTGGTGTTTTCACTTAAGACCAGGAATGATGAGCAAAAGGTTTTAGGCTCAATCCTTGAGCAAAGGGCCGCTGTGACAGGGATTATTATTTATTTGTCATCTTGGATGTAATAAGCTGTAGGTACAGCATCGAGAGGGCTTGATTTATTGCACTGTCAGCTGGAGCTAGCAGGGCGTCTGCCGTAGTGTGAAGATGGATCCCACGTTGTCAGCTCGGTCGATCTGTCTCTGCCAGCCCGCTCCCTCTCTCATAACACATTCCCATTTCATGCCAGAATACATAAACAATCTTTCATTATTTTGATGCCTTTTTCATATTTGTTCTTTACAGAACATAAAGTTTGAATTTATGGGTTTCCTTTACATTATTTCAACACACTCCACCATTTTACGGGTTGGTGGTTTAACTCGCAGAAATGGGCTGCCAGGTGATTTAGTTATTTTGGCTTTCGGGTTTTATGGTTATTTAATATCGTGGGGTGCCAAGGAACGAGCCAACGGCAGTGGGGAGAATGGATGGGGTTTGGGGGGTTGATCAGCAGAACTTGGCCAGGGCTAGAAATGAAGAAGAGAAGTAGACTCCAACTCCCAGTTAATTTTTAATTGCCCCGCTCCATCCACAAATCCTGCCTACTTAATATCCTAGTGACATTAGACTTCCTTCAATCAGAGGGACACAATAAACTTGTGTACAGGAGAGAGAGAGAAAAAAAAAGACTCGAATTAAGATGGTACTTAAATAGCCTGCAAATGAATTTCAGCCACAATTTTGAGATTACTCTTATGAATGGTGACGCATCAATGAACTGAAATTTATTTCAGGATCTTTTAGGAATGTATCCCTCCTGAATTGTTTGCTTGAGCTGAGCTACGTCTAATATTGCTGTGTTGCTGTTTTTAGAGGATGCTGCAATTATGTGATATAATTGTTTATAAGCAGGGATCTGATAGAAGAAGAAGAATGCCTTCTATCGCAGGAAAAAGAATCCATCTGATATTTGTTATTTCTCCATCCATCCATCCATCCATCCATCCATCCATCCATCCATCCATCTTCCTCCTCCTCCTCCTCCTCCTCCTCCTCCTCCTCCTCCTCCTCCTCCTCCTCCTCCTCCTCCTCCTCCTCCTCCTCCTCCTCCTCCTCCTCCTCCTCTCTCTCTCTCCCCTTCTTGGATGCACTACTATCTTTAATTGCAGGTGTTCCTTTGCAAGACACAGCTGTTCTTTTGTGTATTATTTAGTCTGTTGGCGGAAAGAATGACAAATATGTTCTGGAAGAAAATCCAGGTAGATGGGGAAGTCCTTGGCAAGAATAATAGAGTGATAAAGCTGGAAGGAGGCATTTACCCATCAAACCAAACCCCAATTTTGTGTGAGGGAAGCACGGATGGGAATGTCCATCGTGGAAAGTAGAAATCTGTTCATTTCAATGACTTCAAATGAAGATTTTCCCCTTCCGGAGTTTTCAGTTAAGTCACCTGCACGCACCCATTTTGCTCTGACGTACGTAACTTTACATGAAACCTACATCCAGACTGAAAACTGGGCTGGGAAGGGTCGCGGACGTGATTAAAGGGTCATCTCCAATAAATTCTGTTGGATTTTTATTTGGGAAAGAGGAATTCTTGAGCAAGGTTTCATGGATCTGGACTTAGATGTATAAATGCACAGTAGCATTTCTCAGCTGTTTATTCCTAATGCAGCTTTCATTTGGACGGATGGGAATATGCTGAGCTCACATTACATAGCCGAGGCTTGTTATCCCTTTTGCAGAGAAAACCCAAGTTAATTAATGTGAGAAATTTGTTTTGCATCCCTGCCTTTTCTCTCTCTCTCTCTCTCTTTTTTCCTTATTTAAAGACGAACATGCCAAGGCTCCGTGTTGCCAGAAAAAGCCGCTTGTCACTCTGACCTGCTCTTTTTAAGTGTCTGATGTGTTTTCTCAGAGTAATCTG
Source organism: Pantherophis guttatus (assembly GCF_059756535.1). Classification (NCBI taxonomy): domain Eukaryota; kingdom Metazoa; phylum Chordata; class Lepidosauria; order Squamata; family Colubridae; genus Pantherophis; species Pantherophis guttatus. Next base: position 92,358,011 of record NC_142068.1, on the reverse strand, counting down.
TGAATAACATTGCATCCAGCTAGCAGAGAAACGGGGAGTGATAGCAGAATTAATATCTCGAAGCGTTGATAATTATATATCAGAATCTAATTTTTAGCACAGAAAATGTGTTAATGACAGAGGAGAAAACAAAAACCACTCACTTTTCCCAGCAGGATCCAAAGTGTCATTTATTATTTCTCAGCTGGGTATCTATCAAGTTTATGGGTTAATTTTTCTGGAGACTGTTATTTATGGGGTTTTGTTTGTTTTCAGCCATCATTACTAACAATACGGTTAATAGCAATCATTTGTTATCCGGCACCAGTGGTGATGCTTCAGATGTAAGCAGTGAACTGAGAATACTCATTTGGGAGCTGAGTAAGGCTTTGACAGGGCCCATTTATAACAAGCTCATTCCATAATGTCCAGCCTATTAATAAAATTTTGTTGCTGTCTAATTAGAGATGTCGGTATATGGTAGTCTGGCAAGCAAGGCTTCTTCTAACGTTGCTTTCTTGGGTTGCCTGATACATAAAGGATGCCATAACATCGCATCTTGAGCATGAACAAGTTAAATAAACACTTCTGAATCACTAAATGTCTATGGAGATTCTCAGTCATCCAGGCCACGATTGTCCCAAAGGTGATTTTTCAAGAGGCAAGTGGACTTTCTGGTTTTTCTCTGAAGATGTTTCACTTCTCATCCAAGAAGCTTCTTCAGCTCTGACTGGATGGTGGGGAATGGAAGGATTTATCCCAGTGGTGACATTCAATTTTTTTCCCTACAGGTTCTGTGGGCGTGGCTTGGTGGGGGGTGGGGTCCTGTGACTGAGTGGGCATAGCCAACTCAATGTCATTCATGCCCACGCCCACTCAGTCACATGACCCTCCCCCACCAAGCCACACCCACAGAACCCAGTAGGAAAAAATGTGTGTATGAGCACCAGAAGGGCTCATACTGGGGGTGAAATGCTCCTGGTTTGGACCGGTTTGGTCAAACCGGTAGCAATGGCGGCCGGAGGTTCAGAACTGGTAGTGATGGCGGCATGAGGCTCCGCCCACCTGCCCGGTCATTGTTACTTCCTGGTTTTAACCAGTATTCATATTTATGACAGTTGCAGTGTCCCGGCATCATATTATCCCCTTTTGCGACTTCTGACAAGTAAACTCAATAGGGAAGCCAGATTCATTTAGCAACCATGTTACTAAAAGACTGCAGTGATTCGCTTAACAATGGTGGCAAGAATGCAGGTTGTAAAATGGGACAAAAGTCACTTGACAACTGTCTCACTTAGCAGCATAAATTTTGGGCTCAGTTGGGGTCGTAAATCAAGGATTACCTGTCGTTAGTTCTTTAAACTATATTCGTTCTGTTGGAAAGCTGAATCTTGATTTCTTGCCATCCCCTGGTTTTTTTGTTTCTTTTAAAGAAACGGACTACGAAAGGGTGAAATACAGTTGCATGTAGTGGAAATAATTGCCTGAGTAGTTTATATGAGTGTAATGAGAAACCGGTAATGTCTCTTTTATAATTTTTTTAAAAAAAATTCTGTTGTTTACATTTGCTACTGCTTAATAAACATAGTGTTATCTGGATATTTAAGTTGCTTAACAATACAGATTCTATTCTTAAATTCCACCCCTTTTTTCCAACCACTGGTAAAATAAGTTTCAAGTTTGATAATATTCTGTGTCTTCTTTCTGTTTGATTTTCAATGTAAGTCTATACATTTTTGCACAATCTAGTATCTTCCTGATTATCTCTTTGTCTTGCGGTATTTCTTCATTTTTCCAATATTGTGCGAATATAATCCTCACTGCTGTTAAGGATGCAATATTAAATATATACTTCGCTTATCAAGTTTTTCTGGTATTATGCCTAATAAAAACAGTTCAGAGTTAAAATCGACATGTTTCCCTATCATCTTTTCTAACCACCTGTGTATTTTTGCCCAAACTTTTCTTGCTTTAACACGAGTCCACCACATATGATAAAATGTGCCTCTTTTTTTGGTTACATTTCCAACATTTGCTACCCTGTTTCCCCTAAAATAAGACTCAACTGGAAAATAAGCCCTAGTATGATTTTTCAGGGTGCTCGTAATATAAGCCTTACCCCCAAAATAAGCCCCAGTTAAGATTGTCAGCCAGATGGACACATTTAGTGCCGTATTTCCCCAAAAATAAGACCTAACTGGAAAATAAACCTTAATGTGTCTTTTGGGGCAAAAATTAATATAAGACCCAGCCTTATTTTGGGGGAAACATGGTAGACATATTTTTAAACATTTAAACAGGTAATGTCTCTTTTTGTGGTGTTGGTGTGCTTTTGCCGTAAATCTCATGAAATGTATGTCTTTCTCAGTGGATGCACAAGGTTGGATTGCTAGTCATTTTTTAATGTCTTCTGTGAAGTCAACTGTTCGGTCATTGCCATTCTTGGAAGTTGTGTCAGCGTCATATCTTTTACACATTCCTGAATATTGAGTTCAGCTTCTGCAGGATTTCTGCCCCTTAGTGTGGAACACACAAAAGAAACACACTTTTTTTTTCAGTGGGGTTTGAATGACAAAAAAGGCTGTCAGTTTGTAAGAGAGGAAATTAGCCCTTTTGCCAGCTAACCAAGAAGCTAATCAAGAATACTGCATCCCGTTTTGGTCACCACACTATAAAAAAGATGTTGAGACTCTAGAAAGAGTGCAGAGAAGAGCAACTAGGATGATTAGGGGACTGGAGGCTAAAACATACGGCGAATGGTTGCAGGAACCGGGCATGGCTGGTCTACTGAAGAGAAGGACCAGGGGAGACATGATAACAGTGTCCCAATATTTGAGGGGCTGCCACAGAGAGGAAGGGGTCAAAACATTTTCCAAAACACCTGAAGGCCAGACAAGGAACAATGGATGGAAACTGACCAAGGAAAGATTCAATCTAGAAATAAGGAGAAATTTCCTGACAGTAAGAACAATCAACCAATGGAACAGAAGTTGCCTTCAAAAGTTGTGGGAGCTTCATCACTGGAAGCTTTCAAGAAGAGACTGGACTGTCATCTGTCAGAAATGGTGTAGGGTCTCCTGCTTGGGTGGGGGTTCAACTAGAAGACTTCCAAGCTCCCTTCCAACTCTGTTAATCTGTAATCTGTAAAAGGTGACATAGAAAGACTGGGATTTTCAGGAGGAGAAATGATGGTGGAGTCTAACAAAAATGCAGCATCCACAAATGACTCTGGAGCCTTAACAAAATGTAGAATATTTTTTTTAAAAAAAGTTTTTGCTTAAAGTAAACTTCCAGAATTTTGAAGGTCTTGACAAGACATGGTGGCACAGTGGTTAAAACACAGTATTGCAGGCTAATTCTGCCCACTGCCATGAGTTCGATCCTGGCTGGCTCAAGGTTGGCTCATCCTTCCATCTTTCTGAGGTCGGTAAAATGAGGACCCAGATTGTTGGGGGCAAGAGGCTGACTCTGTAAACCACTCAGAGAGGGCAGTAAAACACTGTGAAGCGGTATATAAGTCTAAGGGCTATTGCTCTTTTTTTTTCGCTGAATATTTTTACTGATTAAAAATTGTGATATTTTTTTTTTACCATGTTTCCCTGAAAATAAGACCCTGTCTTATATTTTTTTGAACTCTGAAATAAGCACTTGGCCTTATTTTCGGGAGGTCTTATTATTTTGGGGTGCGTGGAGCAAAAGGGGGCTCCTCTTGCAGTCTTACCTGATTTCCAGCTCAGTCTCCCTAATACTAACCAGAGGAAATGGCGGGGACCAGCTGCCCATGCATTTAAATATTTTCGGGGAAGGCTTATTTTCAGGAAGGGCTTATTTTTGGGGGGGGGCTCAAAAGCCCAACTGGACTTATTTATCTGGGGAGGTCTTATTTTCGGGGAAACAGGGTACTAATTTATTTATTTATTTATTTATTTATTTATTTATTTATTTGTTTGTTTGTTTGTTTGTTTGTTTGTTTGTTTATTTAAATTTATATACTGCCCTTCTCCCAAAGGACTCAGGGCAGTGAACAGCCAAAGGTAAACACACAGAATACAAAAATTTAAGAACAGTTTAAAAAACATATTAAATAATTTTGGCCCAACAATCAAACATTCGCTGAATTTTTGTACTGATGTAATTTTAAGTTGCTCCCTGCTTTAGAACTTTCTGCCTCCACCCCGAATAAGATGCTCTCTATTGAAAAATCTGCAAATTTTTTCTCCTGAATTTCCTTTTGAAAACAGAGTCTTCCACTGGTTTTGCTGTCAATGCCGTGTGTGCAAATCTAAGGCCCGGTGGATGTCTGGGCTCCTTCCCCTAAACTGCACTTGACACAGAACTTATCAACTCCTTAATTAGTGATACATTTTCTCCTGGTGATCCTTATTGATGTTTTGTAGAGGGAAGACGAATTGAAGCAGCGTCTGTGACTCCAGGGTGAATTTGTTTTCGAAAATTCAGCCTACATCTCTCTTTTGTGTCTCTCCTGTTTCCTTCCCTCCCCTCCAGGTTGAAAAAAGCCGCACGATAGAAATCAGGTTTGGCGTTAGCGGTGTTGGGATCGGTTGTGTGTGTATTTATGTGTGTGTGTTTGCTTGCCTCTGCAATAGAAAACGACAAAGCGTCAGAGGTCTTCAGTCAGCAGATCAGGGAGACCCAGTCGGGAGGCAAAAAGTCTCCCTGGCGGCTCAGGAAGAATGCTTGGATGTGATTGTGAGAGGCCAGGATGAAGTCGGCACTGACAAAGTGTGCAGATTGATGGATGGACAAAGCTGAGCAGTGGATGCAAGAATGGATGAGGGCAGAGAGGGAATTTAACACAGACAAACCGAATGAACGACAGGGAGAAATTGCCTCTTGAAGTATTCCGCCGGGTTGCAGTCCACAAGCAATTTACTTACTGCTAACCGAACAGCCGGTAGTGTTTTTTCTGCAGATTTTCTTAAAATGTATGAGAAGATGGACTATCTCCCAAATTCCAGCTCCTGTGTTACTCATCCCTCTTCTTGATTCCCACACAGTTACTCAGCTCAAACTGGGTGTTTAATCATTGGAAATACCTTTTTCAGGTTCCATTTTCCATGAAATATTTTGCTTACAGTGAGTATCGTTATAGTTTCCACTCCGCCTCCCCAATAAATCATTCTTTGCCAATTATTGTTAGTGCACCCTAAATGTTTATTAACAAATTAAACACCTACACACACACATTCAGCCACAAACACACATTAGAAGGACTAATTTAGCATTAATTATGCACACAAACAAACAAACATATAGAATAAGGATTAATTTCTGTTGCAAAAGAAAAATTTTCATTTTGCGGGTAGATAGAGTACAAATAGCTAACTGGATGAATATGTTAAGAAAATATTAGCAATTAATAAGAAAATAAATTTTTTAAAAAGATCTCTGGGACCATGTCAAAATTTTACTGTCAAGAATAGCATGCTTCTGATTATATACAATGGCATAAGTAATATGTTTTTTGCCTTTAAAAAATAGCTGTTTTTCTATTATTGAACTTAAATGAAGCAGATGATCATTTACAGTTTACCTAAAATCTATTTTGATCCACTATGAAAATAAGTATATTTATTTGGATTAAGTAAATGTAACAGATGATTTCTTGATCTGAATTGTTAGCTGTGCTGAATATTTTTTTATTAAATACCATGGATAACTTCAGATACATGCATAAATTTATGCATACATATATACATTCAAGGAAGTAGTTAAAATTAAATATTTCTGCAGGTAGGTTCATGCAGGGCATTTAAAATTCAACTTTCCTCTTTGGAATGGTGCAAAAGATATTGCAGGTATTCCAAAGTAGCTTAAGCAATGGCAAATTTTCTAAAGCAACGTATCCCATGATCCCTGGTTGTTTTTCCTAGCAAGTTCCTGAGCAGCTCCTTTTTTTGCGATACGCAACGCACCTGAATATTGTATCTTATTTGATAAGTTCTCAAGCTTTTCTCATAAGGTGTTGGTGACCACCTTTAAAGCACTCCGTGGCTTAGGGCCGGTGTATTTGCGAGACCGCCTTCTGCCGCCAATAGCCTCCCACCGACCGGTTCGCTCACACAGAGAGGGCCTCCTCAGGGTGCCGTCGGCCAGACAGTGCCAGCTGGCGACCCCCAGGGAGAGAGTCTTCTCTATGGCAGCACCTGTCCTCTGGAATGACCTACCCCCTGAGATACGCACTATATCAGACCTCCGGACTTTTCGTCAGGCCCTGAAAACACACCTATTCCATCTAGCCGGGCTCTCAGTTTTTAATTGAATTCGGTTTTAATTGGGTTGTTTTAAACTTGGGCCAAAATTATTTAAAATTATTTAATTGTTTTTTAAATTGTTTTTTAAATTTTATATGCTACGTTTTATCTTGGCTGTACACCGCCCTGAGTCCCGCAAGAGAAGGGCGGTATAGAAATAAAATAAAATAAAATAAAATAATAAAATAAAATAAAATAAAATAAAATAAAATAAAATAAAATAAAATAAAATAAAATAAAATAAATAAATTGTTATCTCAGCAAAACCTTTGAGCTATGCCAATCTTCTAAGTTTACATAGATAGATAGATAGATAGATAGATAGATAGATAGGGATAGAGATGTAGAGATATACTGTAGATATCTAAATATCTAGATAGATAGATAGATAGATAGATAGATAGATAGATAGATAGATAGATAGATAGATAGAGATTATATAGATATAGATATAGATCAAGGGTGAAATCCAGCAGGTTCTGACAGGTTCTGGAGAACCATTAGCGGAAATTTTGAGTAGTTTGGAGAACCTGGAAATATCACCTCTGGCTGGCCCCAGATTGGGGTGGGAATGGAGATTTTGCAATATCCTTCCCCCAGGAGTGGGGAAGGAATGGGGGTTTTGCAGTATCCTTCCCCTGCCACGCCTACCAAGCCACGTCCACCAAGCCACACCACACCCACCAAGCCACGCCCACAGAACTGGTAGTAAAAAAAATTGGATTTCACCACTGATATAGGTATAGATATAGGTATAGGTATAGGTATAGGTATAGATCTCCAGTATACATTACATATTGGTAATCGCTGTAGCCTCTGTTGAAAACAATGATATAAAAATATCCCAAAGATGCTTTTTCAACAGGCAACTGGAAAACTTCATTTTCCTTGAAGATATTTCACTTCTCATCCAAGAAGCTTCTTCATTTCTGGAGTCGAGAAACGAAACGTCTTCCAGAAAAATGAAGGAAGCCTAGTTGCCTCTTTAAAAAAAAAAACTTTTTTATTAAGTTATTAATATTATAAAATACAAAATACAAAAGTAAATAAAAGAGCAGTGACGAGGGAGGGGAGAGGGAAAAGAGAAGTGAGGAAAGTAGGGAAAAGAAAAGAAAAAGAAAAAGAAAAAAAAAGCATTGACTTCCGACTCTTTCTGTTGCAGTAGAAAGTCCAGTTGCCTCTTGAAAAAGCACCTTTGGGACAACCATGAACTAGATGACTGAGAATCTCCATAGACTTCAAGAAAAGTGTTTCCTGAACCTCGTGACGCTCCATCAATTGAGCAATGGAGTCCACCTCTTTTCTTTTAGCAGAAGACTTTTGCCTAGCAGTAGAAGCTTCTTCATTATATTGACGGTCTTCAGACCAGGACAAAAAAGAAGAGAATAGGGCACCCAAAGAAGCTTTTCTGAAAGGCAACTAGACTTTCTTGGCTTTTTTTCCTTTTGAAAACATTTCACTTCTCATCCAAGAAGCTTCTTCAGTTCCTTTTCCAAAGGGAAAAACCAAGGAAGTCCCGTGGCCTTTCAGGAAAAAGCATCTTTAGGATAACCTGGATGATTGAGAAGCTCTGTAGACAAGAGAACAGGATAATGTCTCAATGTTTTAATGGGCTTCCATCTGTACAATTTTGGATTTTGCTTAGGTAAAAATACTTGAGGGACGCAGTGGCTCAGAGGCTAAGATGCTGAGCTTGTCGATCGAAAGGTCGGCAGTTCAGCGGTTCGAATCCCTAAAGCCGCGTAATGGAGTGAGCTCCCGTTACTTGTCCCAGCTTTTGCTAACCTAGAGGTTCGAAAGCACATAAAAAATGCAAGTAGAAAAATAGGGACCACTTTTGGTGGGAAGGTAACAGTGTTCCGTGCACCTTTGGCATTTAGTCATGCCGGCCACATAACCACAGAGACGTCTTCAGACAGCACTGGCTCTTCGGCTTTGAAACTGAGATGAGCACTGCCCCCTAGAGTCGGGAATGACTAGCGCATATATGCGAGGGGAACCTTTACCTTTACCTAAAAATACTTGAATCTATGATACCTGAGGAAATTCTTGCAAACCTGGCTGTCTTTGATTTCAAATGGAATTGAAATTAAACTCTCTCTTAAAATGGCAGCTCGCTGGTCTGTATTTGCAAAATAAGTCATGATCAAATCTAAGAAAGTTGTTTTGTATCGTACAACAATTCAGTTGTCCTACCTTTATGATTATAAGTAATCTAGACTTTGTGATGCTAATATAACCAAGAATATTAAAAACCAGTTCAGATTTCACCACTGGTATGTAGTATGCATACCTTTGAAGTAAGAAATGCTTATTTGTAGGGACTTTGGTTGACTGGATTCCAAACTGAGGCCACATTATTTAAGAACAGTGTCTATGCAAGTCACAAAAACTTGTCCACCCAGTTTCTGAGCAACTTCTGAACATTAGGTTTTATGGAACAGTTCATCATCTTTGTTTTATCATTATGTAACGATAGGGGTCATCATAAAAGCACAGCAATTCAAATGACAAAAATCCTTCAGGTGCGCTTCAAACCTGGAACGGCTTTATTTTAAAAAAAATGGAAGCTTCCAGAACGAACGAAATTGGTGACAAACATTTCCACCACTTTCCAAATCCATCCTTTCGGCTAAAACATCTTTTTACGTCGCTTTCCACTTCTTTAGATTAGGGAAGGTTGAAAATGAATTTGCCTAAATAATTTTTTTTTAAAAAAAAGGGGGTGAAAGGAAAAAGAAAACGATAATGACAACGACAACAATGCGGTCCCCCCTGGGTTTGTAATAAATCTTCTTGTGGTGTGTGTACATTTTTTTTCTTTTTTTTTTCTTTCATTTGACCTTGGCGGAGCAGGGTGGTGGCGCAGTGAAAAATATGATATGAAAAATGAGTGAGGGAAACCAGCTGAGCGGTGAATCAGTCTTGTGTGGCATTAACTTTGAAAATCTCACAAACATTACGGAGTCACGTTGCTGTCCTTCTCTTTCTTTCCGTTTTCTATCCCCAATTCATCTCGCTGTCACTGTGCATTGGTCACTTGGGATGAATATAGGGACAATATGTTAATACAGGCTTTGATTTAATTAGTGTCTGCAAGCTAGGATGTTTTTCGAAGTGTAAAACATCCTCGACTTACGACCACAATTGACCCACACTCTGCTAGAGAGAAAGTTCCCTGAAGATGGGCTCCAGCACGAGTTTCAAAGCTCGGAAGACAAAACTTATGGTCCTGGTGACCGACCCAGATTGGATCCTTACTAACATGGAAACATCAGAGGGCAAAGCAATATTCTTATTTTACTCTTTTAGCACTAACAAAGCTGAAAAAAAAAATAGATTTTTGTGAAATCTGATACAGACTTGGTGACCTGTACTTCTAAAGGCACTTAAGAATCAGAAAATTGATAACCGTTAATCAATCAATCAGAGCTGGAAGGGACCTTGGAGGTCTTCTAGTTCAACTCCCTGCCCACACCCATAATTTAATGTGCCCTGACCCCCCGCGCGCACATGTGCGACCCCCACATGCTTCTCCCACATTTGGAACGCGATGTGATAGTGGGCCAGTAGGCCCATTTTTTGCCCTCCCCAGGCTCCAGAGGCTTTCTTGGAGCCTGGGGAGGGTGAAATGGCCTTCCCCACCTCCCCCCAGAGGCCCTCTGAAGGCCAGAAACAGCCCATTTCCTGACTTCCGGTGGGACTGGAAGGCCAGTTTTTCGCCCTGCCCAGGCTCCAGAGCCTTTCTAGGAGCCTGTGGAGGGTGAAAACGACCTTCTCCACCCCACCCAAGGCCCTCTGGAGGCTGGAAACAGCCCGTTTCCTGATTTCTGGTGGGCTCAGAAGGCCCGAAAATCAGTTGGCCAGCACGTGCATGCACGCCGGAGCTGACCTAGGGCAACGCTTATGTGGCCACAAATATGACTCGGCGTGCCACCTGTGGCACATGTGCCATAGGTTCACCATCATGGGCCTATACCATTTTAGACAAGTAACTGTACAGTCTCTTCTTAAAAACCTCCAGTGTTGGAGCAGCTACAACTTCTGGAGGCAAGCTGTTCTACTAGTTTATTGTTCTTAATGTCAGGGAATTTCTCCTTAGATCTAGGTTGCTTCTGTCCTTGATTAGTTTCCATCCGTTGCTTCTTGTCCTGCCTTCAGATGGTGTGGAGAATAGTTTGACCCTCTGTTCTTTGTGGCAGCCCCTCAAATACTGGAATACTACTATCATGTCAACTTAGTCCTTTTTTTCTCTAGATTGGCCAAACCCAAATACTTCAAGCGTTCCTCATATGTTTTAGTCTCCAGGCTTTTACTCATCCTAGTTGCTTTTCTTCGTACTTTTTTCAAAGTCTCAACATCTTTTTTGTAATGTGGTCACCCAAACTGGATGCAGTATTCCAGATGTGGTCTTACTAAGGTTTTACAAAATGGTACTAATACTAATTGATGAAATGTGATTACACAAAAGGTAACGGATAATGGATCAACTGCTGAGGAAGTAAATTCTGATACCGCCTTTCTAAGGAAACATGCATTTTTTTGGTCATCCCTTACAGACTCTTAATTAAAAAATCCAATAAGCAATTGCTTTCATTAGAATAAAATAGAATAACAGTGTTGGAAGGGACCTTAGAGATCTTCTAGTTCAACCCCCTGCTTATTAATATGGTAGCATTGCACTGGGGTTTCTTTGTGGTAAAAAAATTAAAATATTTCAACATGGTATCAGCAGTGGGACTGTATGAACAAATTATAAGCAACGGATGTTAATTTTTAAATATATTTCCGTGTATACAGGATGGCATTTTCAAGAGCCGAGGTGGCGCTGTGGTTAGAGTGCAGTACTGCAGCTACTTCAGCTGACTGCTAGTTCAGCAGATCAGCGGATCAAATCTCACCGTTCAAGGTTGACTCAGCCTTCCATCCTTCCGAGGTGGGTAAAATGAGGACCCAGATTGTTAGGCGGCAATATGCTATTTAGTATACTGTCTTTGGTGTAAGCCGCCCAGAGTCCTCGGAGAGTGGGCGGCATAGAAATGTGAATAATAAAAATAAAATAAAAAAATAAGAAATGTACCTCATTTGATGGTTTCTTTAAAGCTTTAAAAGGTCTCTCTCTCTCTCTCTCTCTCTGTGTGTGTGTGTGTGTGTGACAACTAAATTATTTCTTTTTCTGTCTTTCTCACTTTTTTTTTCTTTAGAAATGGCCCTTTTCTTCACGTTGTAGAAACTCTGCAGTGGGCATCTGTCTTACTCCTAATTGTCTGGGTACAAACAAGAGAGAAGTAGCTTTAATTTGCAAGTCACTTCTCGTATAATGCTGTTTGATGAATTTATATTGGAGAATGAGCTCTGATGCCTGCTGCAACCTGCCAGTGATCGTTTCTGTACCTCAAGCTGTCCTTTTACTCTAGTCCTACTATCAGTGTTTAGGTTTTGTACAATGGAAGCTGTCATATTTTTGGAGATGCAAGATGATAACAGCCACATCAGAGGGTCATTAGAAAGCAGTTGCAGAAAATAGAGAGGTTGGAAATTTTAAATCAATTCAGCCCCTACCATGTCTCATCACCAATCAAAATATCCCACCGGATTCTAATTTCAGATATTGCTTTTGCTGAATGTTGGAAACTTGTAGAATGGAATTCAGATTTTATTCAGGTGAAGACACTTTAGGACCTTCTTATTTTGAATTTTTCCCCACTCTGTTACCCTGCTTGGGTTCTGTTAAGCACAAAGGTCTTTTTTTCTAGCAGACAAATCATCTTGTAGTCCAAAGTACACTTTCTTTTAATTTACAACTTAATTTTCAACCTAATTCAGAAGATTGATACTATAATGCTATTTGCAGAAGTATTGAAATGTCAGTAAGTTTTATTGTAGTAATAAAGAGAATTCCATATATCACCCGCTCTATAGGGATCCCGGCTTTTTTGCATAGATCTTCATAGCAACAACCAGTGGCTAAATGGTGGCAATCATTAATTTTTAAAGAAGACATGGAGGATGATGGCTGGAGAAATGAAGCCAGCCGTAAAAGAATGAACTTTAATTTTGACACTTTTTTTTTTTTTTTTGGGTGGGTGACAAAAAAAAAAAAAGGGAGATTGAGGTGTGCTCTTCGAAAAAACAATAAAAGAGGTTGAATCCCAGGTTTCTAATACTTGAAATTCTATCTGCTCGTAAAAGATTACAGTCCAGCACGGACTATCTCCAAGCTTCTCTTAACGAATGAGCATCAGTGGTCCATGAATAATCAATGTCGATAATCCTTTCTGGGCCCTGCCAATATGTTAATGGATCTGCCTCATCGTTATTGCTACGAGGCCATAAATCATTTCCATAACATGGCGCTTAAGGAGTTGAGGGTTCAAAACCCAGCCTTTTTCTCAATCTGGCTTGGGGGGAAAAAAAAAACCCCAAAACCTCGCGTAAACAATGGCTGTCTAAAAATTTTGCAGCTTAGGCGCTTTGATTGTTTTCAGATGCCGGAGTAGTAAAGTGGGACGGATTGTAAATCGATAATACAGTAAGACAAAGTATTTTAATAATAGAAGGGCTCCGAGTAAATTATAACTTCTATTTATGCTATTGCTTTGGAGGTTATAAATATATATATATAAAAGAAAAGCCAACTAGGCCTTGGTGAATGAGGGGGGGAAATGGATCCCGTATTGGCAGTTTGGATTTTATTGTTTCTATTTGGATTCTGCATTTTTCCCCCTGTTAAAAAAGATGGAAAACACAATGCGGTTAACTTTTAGATAGAAAAGGAAGCTGAAATGTAAGCATGTAGACCAATGCTTTTAAAAGTAAAGGTGACGGTTCCCCTCGCACATATGTGCTAGTCATTCCCAACTCTAGGGGGCAGTGCTCATCTCCGTTTCTAAGCTGAAGAGCCAGCACTGTCCGAAAACGTCCTACTGTGGTCACGTGGCCAGCATGACTAAACGCCAAGGGCACACGGAACGCTGTTACCTTCCCACCAAAGTGGTCCCTATTTTTCTACTTGCATTTTTTACGTGCTTTCGAATGATCAGGTTGGCAGAAGCTGGGACAAGTAACGGGAGCTCACTCCATTACGCGGCACTAGGGATTCGAACCGCTGAACTGCAGACCTTTCAATCGACAAGCTCAGCGTCTTAGCCACTGAGCCACCGCATCCCCGCCAATGCTTTTAAGAGCTGACAATTGTTCTTTAACTTTTGTAGATGATAGCTATTGTGCTCCGTGTTCACTAATTCTCTGGTTACTTTCTTCCTAGCGTTTTCCTCCACAAGGGCAGGCTCCTAACAAATCTGATTCTGTATGTCTCCAAAGAGGTAGAGGTTAAATCTAATCATAGTTTACTCGATTTGTAAATTATATAGGAAACCGAGTAGAACAGCCTCAGTAGAACTCTCCCCTCCCTGAGTTGTTTGCTGAGGTGGGGGGCTATAGAAATACAATGCAAACAAACCTAGAAAGAAAGAATGGAGTAGGCGAGCTCATAGCATAGACCAGCTCCATCATCCGGTTTCCATCAGTAATTCAAAAGTCCCAAAGGTGCTTTTTCAAGAGGCAATTGAACTTTCCGGTTTTTCTTTGAAGATGTTTTGCTTCTCATCCAAGAAGCTTCTTCAGCTCAGAGCTTCTTGGATGAGGAGAGAAACATCTTCAAATAAATAAATAAATAAATAAACATAAAAATCAGAAAGTTCAGTTTCCTCTTGAAAAATCACCTTTGGGACAACCATGACCTGGATGACTGAGAATGTCCATAGTCATTTAGTGATTCAGAAGTATTTATTAAACTTGTTCATGTTGAAGACGCTATGCTAATGGGAAATGCGCACAGTTGTATTTAGGGACTACATACACCACATACCTCTAAGAGTCGTGGTGGCATAGTGGTTAGAAGGCAATATAGCAGGTTTACTCACTGCTCACTCCAGGAATTCGATCCTAACTGAAGGTTGATTCAGCCTTCCATTCTTCTGAAGTGGGTAAAATGAGGACCCAGATTGTTGGGGGCAATATATGCTGACTCTGTAAACTGCTTAGAGAGGGCTGTAAAGCACTGTGAAGCGGTATATAAGTCTAAGTGCTATTGCTACATAGATTAGGGTGAATAAAATGAGAACATCTTCAGCTAGGTCTTATAAGGTACCTTCAATCTGGAGTGAATTGAGGCCTTTGAATTGAGGCCTTTGAACTATGGTGCTGGAGAAGACTCCTGCGAATCCCTTGGACTGCAAGGTGATCAAACCGGTCAGTCCTAGAGGAGATCAACCCTGACTGCTCTTTAGAAGGCCAGATCCTGAAGATGAAACTCAAATACTTTGGCCACCTAAATGAGAAGGAGAAGTGTGAGGGCAAAAGAAGAAGGTGATGACAGAGAACAAGGTGGATGGATGGAGTTGATGAAGCAGTCGGCGTGAGCTTAAATGGACTCCAGGGGATGGTAGAGGACAGGAAGGCCTGGAGGAACATTGTCCTTTGGGTCTCGCTTGGTCGGACACTACTTCGCAACTAACAACAACAATCTGGAATGAAAATGCCGGTATGGGGGCAGTGGGGTACATCTCCAGGAATGTGTAGATTCTTTTCTTTCTGGAAAAAGAAAATTTGATGCAAGAACTGCTCCAGTCCTAATATATGTATTCTGGATTGTAGAATCATAGGGACCTTGGAACCTTCTGCTCTAAGCAAGAATCCTTATGCCATCCTGAACAAATGGAATCTGTCTTTTTGTTAACTTGTTTCCCTTATCTCTAAAATCCACAGGACGGAGGGGTTAATAAATACAAAGGAAAACAGATGGTTTGGTGTTTATTTATTTTTTTCCCCCTCCCAGTTTTTAAATACCTAATTTGAAAGGTTTGAATAGGTTTCTAGGAGGTTCCGGATGTAATGGCAGGAAAGAGAGCCAAAAGACAGAAGTGGCTCCATGTAAGACAAGAAATACAATTAAAAAAACAAGATGACTTTTAACAGAAGTGGCAACAGCCGCCCGGATGGAAGTAATTTATTCTGCAAAATTGTCTAAATACATAAACTGCCCTGATATACGGGGAGACGAGCGGGACAGTGGAAAATTTGATAGTTGTGTAAATTACTGAGGCAGGATGCCTTTGTGAAGCATAGGGGGGTTTGTTTAATGTTCTGACAACAAATTGAGATCCTGTTATGGTTATTGCAGTGTAATGCAGTAATAAAAATTGAACATGACACACAGCGATTTATTATTTGTATATTTTTTAACCTTGAGTATCAGATTGTTTGCCCAAGCATATCCTTTGATTTGCTATGAAATTTATTGTTGGTAAAAAAACAATCAGATTTCCATTAGCGGATGTGCATGTCCCTGGATGTGCAGGGGAGAATTGCGTGGGGCGGATATGCGTGTCTCTGTGTGTAAGTGTGTGCGGGCACGGACGCATGCCACACACCCCAGATGTAGGAAAAGAATCGAAGCCCGGCTGTAGGCCTTCATGACAGGTAGGCTTATGACATTATATGGTAATTTGGCATGAAAGAATAATTGTGACACTCCACTTGGTGCGCGCATATAATCGCGCTGTGAGATTCAGTTCTCTGAAAGGCCAAATTATCTTCAACTACATTAGCCTGACAACCTATAATGCCTGGCAAAGGCAATTTGATGATATTTTACAGAACGCCAGCAAACATGGCTTCCCATTACTCTGCCCATTAACAAATTTGTGTAGGGGAAAGTAACTTTGCTTCCTCCCCCTCCCCGCCACCCCCCCCAACCCCGGCTTTCAGTCTTTAAAAAAAAAAATAGCATAAATGCGTACAACCTAATAGCAGTTTCAGGTTTGCTATTTGTTGCTACTTCAGCGTTTACCTGGCGTACTGGAAGACAGATTAATTTTATAAACGGTACCTTTTCCGCCATATTTATATTGACATGCATTTAAACAGTAGCCTCCAGCGCATGATGGAAAGAGGTAATATTAGGAAATGCAATTTGAGAGGGAGAAGGAAAACACAGGGGCCTGAATGTACCCTGAGATTTTATGGAAAATACTGCATGGCATGGTGGCTGCCTGAGGCTACTAGTAAGAAAACCCTTAGACATATCTCCTTATGCATATTTCAACTGTGGTTGGGACCACCAAGCACTGAATAGTATAATAGTATACCGATAATAACTACATCGCCGACCTCAATTTCCCTGCTGGTTCTCAGTTCAGGATAATTCCTACTAGAGTTTTTTTCTAGATTTTGGACACTATAGCTGAAAGAACAATGGTCTTTTCTGTCCTTATTTTGTACTGATCCAGCCCCCAGGGCCTTTTGGTTATTATTACTATACTTTAAGGCATGCAATAGCTTGCAAACCAAGCATTAGAAAATAACTTTATTTGAATGGTTGATACGGGTTGAGAGGAGAGGTGGGTTTCACATAATTTTACAACCGGTTCGCCGCTTTAAAGGTACGCGGTGGCTCAGGGGCTAAGCTTGTCGATCAGAAAGGTTGGCAGTTCAGCGGTTCGAATCCCTAGTGCCGCGTAACGGGGTGAGCTCCTATTACTTGTCCCAGCTTCTGCCAACCTAGCAGTTTGAAAGCACGAAAAAAATGCAAGTAGAAAAATAGGGACCATCTTTGGTGGGAAGGTAACAGCGTTCCGTGTGCCTTTGGAATTTAGTCATGCCGGCCACATGACCATGGAGACGTCTTTGGACAGTGCTGGCTCTTCGGCTTTGAAACGGAGATGAGTACCTCCCTCTAGAGTCAGGAACGACTAGCACATACGTGCAAGGGGAACTTTTACTTTTACCCTTACAGATCGGGATAGTCTACTTTTTACTTTTGCACATACCTTCCTAAATTACTTCTAAGCCAGTGCTGTCCTCATCCTTATGATTCTAGTAAATAACTAAAAAGTAAAAAAATAAAATAAACAAAAAGAATACATGGTCAGTTTTCTCTAGGTTTGGTTTGTTTGGAACTTTTTAAGTTCTTAATGCGCCCTAGGGGGTTAAAAGTGGTCATTGAAGTGTTTAATAAAGCGTTTCCTGGTGAGATCAAGCTGATTAGGATAGAAAAAGCAAAAAAGACTCACATAGAGACCCTCCCCCCAATATTTTTTCCCTTCTTCAAAATGCAAATACCGTTCAGTGCCCAGAAGTGCAAAGTGGTGCGTATTGACTCTGAATTTCGAAGTTGCGTGTCATTAATAGGATTTGAGTTGGCAGTGATGGATCAGGAAAGAAATAAAAATAGTGCTTTAAAAATGCTGCTGACATAGTAGTTTGGCACAAAAAGTTCTCTTCGGAAAAGACTCCCCCCCCCCCGAATCTACCCTTAATTTAGTTTTAATTTTATTATTTGAACCCTACCTCCTACTTTTGGTTCCTTACCCCAAGTGCTTGTAAAATGAGTGATTTATGTTTTGGCCTTTGTGCTAAGTCAGGGGTGTCAAACTCGATTTCATTGAGGGCTACGTCAGGGTTGTGTTTGACTTCAGATGGCCGGGGTGGGCGGGGCCAGCATGACATCACTCGTGTCGGGATCACCTGTGGTGGTCCGAGTGGTCTGCCATTGAAAACGGGCTCCCGAGCTCTGTTTTCAGCTGCAATGGCCTCCTGCAACCCTCTGCCGGCAAAAATGGAGCTCAAGGGGGCCACACGCGATCCTTGCAAGCTCCTTTTTTGGCTGGGATGACAACCTGCAACCCTCTGCCAGCGAAAACAGAGCTCATGAGGGCTGCACGTGGCCCTCCCAAACTCCATTTTCGCTTGCAGAGGCACTGTGGGCTGGTCCTTCACTGTTTCTAGGTGGCCCCGCAGGCCAGATCTAAGCATTCCGTGGGCAGGAACTGACCCCTGGGCCTTGAGTTTGACACCCCTGTGCTAAGTGAATATTGAAGACAGGTACCAAAAATGACAATGAAACTCACAATATTCAAGTATAACTTGATAGTAAAGGGAGAAAAGTACCAGGGGGATGACATAGGGAAGGCTCCTAGCCCAGTTGAATCCATCAGGGGAAAAATCAAGGAGAGGCTGCTAGGTACATTGCCTTGACGTACAGGTAGTCCTCTAGATACAACAGGACACTTGTGTACAACAGGAACAAGTGCTCAAAGTTACAACAGATGCCCCAAAATTGCACATGACCCAGTTTCAAAATTATGATGGCTGCAGCGTCCATGTGGTCATTCACCTTTATGATCGTCCATAGGGATTCTGCAGTGACCCTGCTTTTCTCCCCTATCCCATCCCACCAGGACCCCTCAATGCTTGGGCCTGCTCCCCACACACCCATCACCATTGCACTTTGAAGCTCTCTGGACCTCATCTTGTGAGCTGGGACAAAATGGCGGCCTCCAGACAAAGTGCTCCATTTTGCTAATTTAACAAGGTTTCCACAGGGCTGCAGGAGCTTCTGAACATTGCAGAAAAATTCTGCAGTGCCGTGCAGAGCTCATTAATTCAAGTACTTTGTCCCTGGGCTGTGCGGCGGTGATTTAAACACAGCCACCATATTGTGGACGAGACAAAATGGAGTCCGCTTCCAGAATTGTGCCAGCTGGCCGTGAAATGAAGCAATAAGTTCCAGCACTCTGGAAGGCCTCAGAGCTCTTCAAAAGGTCAGTGAGGAGGAGGATGTTTGGCCTGGTGGGATGGAAATCTGGCCTAAGGTTTGGAGGGGAGGAACCCAGTGAGAGTGAGAAAAGGCTTGTAGAGACCTAATGGGTAGGAAGTGGAACATGGGTTGGGGGAGGCCTTGGGAAGGGCAAAATAGGCCGGCTGTACCTGCCTCTAGGCCTCCAAGGGCCTCCCCAACCTGTGAAGCACCTCCGTGCCCTGCTTAATGACCCACACATTCGTTTAATGATTTTCTACATGTAATTCCCACAATTCAGTTTGTGTAACAAAACTTTGAAGTGAATTGTCTGGAAAGCCAGATGGGTGTCATCTTAACTAACAACCTACCTACCTACCTACCTACCTACCTACCTGCCTGCCTGCCTACCTACCTACCAACCAACTAACCTACCTACCTACCAACTAACCTACCTACCTACCTACCAACTAACCTACCAACCTACCTATCTACCTACCAACTAACCAACCAACCTACCTACCTACGAACTAACCAACCAACCTACCTACCTACCTACCAACCAACCAACCAACCAACCAATGCCCCAGGTTAATGAGTGGCATGTAAGACAAGGAGTGGAAGAGCCTGGGGCGGAGTCAAGAGAGGAATCAGCCTGGAGTCACAAGGCTGGAGTTCCCACAAGCAGTCTAAATGAACCCCTCCTGAATTCAGTCAACTCTTACCTAGCGCCAATTTAGTGCTGACTGTTAGTCGACTAGATTGTTATGGGCAGGAGCAAATAAATCAGCTTTACTGGAACTTAATGTGTGGTCCTATTTTTTTGCACCTGACATGGCAGGAAACCCCTTGGCGTTTTAGCAGAGACCCCCCCCCCATCATGTCCTGGGCCAACCCTCTGCTCTGATGCATATCTTTACATTATTTCTATTATAAAAGACAACCTAGCTATGAAGAACGATGCTCGGTTTCTTTAAACGCTGGCGAGAACTGGACCTGCGGTGCAGAAATCTGAATTTAAGTCTAGTAACAGATTATTTTACAGACTACCAAGACCCTCTGGTATATTTAAGGATGTGTTGTAACCATGTTTATGCGTTACGAGTTCGGGAGTAATTTTTGCTGAGCTGCCACTGTCTTCCTTACTGTTTATAGGTCGGCCACCTGCCGAAAGTGCATGTCGTTAGATGATTGTTGACTTTATGGTTATGGAAACGAGCTAATCAGCGAGCATGCTGGGAAATCTCTTGTTCTGCTTCAGCAGCTTTAACCCCAGGCCTCTTGGATTTCGGTGGGGCATGGGGAAGTTGGCCCATTTCTCATGACCATGGCTCCTACTGAGTGAAGAACTGTCACCGAGTACGGAAATGGTATTCCGGGAGATAATAGTTCTACCGAGTTCTGTAGCTGGTGGGACAAATCCATCTTCTTAATCATTGCTTGGCAAACATACAGAACGTTGAACCTCAGATGACCCAGTTGGACAAACGTCTAGAAATGAGCAAGAAAAATTGCCACGCGCTCATAAGCATTATACAGATTTGTTTCCCGCCGAGATTTCCTTTCTGTATATGAAAATTAATTGGCCTTTTATATTTAGCCAAAACCAATGTAGAGGTTTAGATGGGCCTATTTTCAATGATGGTTGAAATATATATTTATCAGTATTTCAATCGGGGAGACATGTTATGTGTTATGTCGATATTTTGTTTTATATACATTTTTTTCCTCCTTTTTTTGGCTTTGTTTCACTCTTTTTTTTCTTTGGGATTTTGGATTGTGGATTTTTTTATACTTTGGAGATAGATAAATAAGTAAATAATTTATAAACAACGACAAAGAAAGAAAATTGATGGCTTTTATGTGGTGGACAAGTGACTGCTATACAAGCCAGGAGATTTGGAGAGGAGAGGGGAAAATACAATGTAGGTAGTCCTTGACTTACAACAATTCATTGAGTGACCATTCAAAGTTACAACGGCACTGAAAAAGTGACTTATGACTATTTTTCACACTTACGACCCTTGCAGCATCCTAATGGTTATATGATTTACATTCGGATGCTTGACACCATTTCATATTTATGACGTTCGTATTTATGACGGTTCATATTTATGACGGTTGCAGTTTCCCGGGGTCAACGTGATCCCCTTTTGTGACCTCCTGACAAACCAAGTCAATGGGGGAAGCCAGATTCGCTTAATAGCCGTGTTGCTCATTTAACAACTGCAGTGATTCACTTAACAAATGTGGCAAGAAAAGTCGTAATATGGGACAAAACTCACTTGACAAATTTCTCACTTAGCAACATAAATTTTGAGCTCAATTGTGGTCATACGTTGAAAATTTATGAGCTGTGGTGGCACAGTGGTTAGAATGCAGTACTGCAGGCTACTTCTGCTGACTGCCAATTGCCGGCAGTTTTTCAGTTCGAATCTCACCAGGCTCAAGGTTGACTCAGCCTTCCATCCTTCTGAGGTCAGTAAAACGAGGACCCAGATTGTTGGGGGCAATAGGCTGACTCTGTAAACGGCTTAGAGAGGGCTGTAAAAGCACTGTGAAGCGGTATATAAGTCTAACTGCTATTGCTATTACCTGAATCTCTTTTTTTACTTTGCATGCAGCATTTATTTGGGAAATTGCAAAGATGGTTTAGCACCAACGTAAAACGCACACAGACGTTGTAACTTGGGTCACTAAACAAATTGTTGTAAGTCGAGAACTACCTGTCCTTCGTTGTCACCAAACAGAGGGAATATGTCAAAACCTCAAATTCTGAAGCACACGCTTCCTTTCTCTGTATCATCCAGTAGCCCTAAAGGTAAATATATTGTCTTCTACTATATTGTGCCTCTGCAGGAGAGGGAGAGGGAGGGAGAGAAAGAGAGAGAGAGAGATGTGTTGCGTGTGTTAAAATAGTCCTTGGCTCATACTAATCTATATTTTTTAAAATGTTATTTCTGAGGGAGTGATTTATTTACAATGACAGCTTGTTACTTATGGTTGCTGCTGCCAGCTTCTGGAGTAATCTGATAATGTCAAATTGTGAAGGGAAGCCTTGACCGATTTGCTATAAATCATGTACATGGCTGGTATAGGTGTAGACGAGGATGCTCAGGTTGATACTGATAGAAATACAAATCAAAAGGAACATATGGCAGCCCGGCCGCAAAATCCAAATTCAAGATTTCAACCTATTGGATTTATATTTTTCAGCGAAATGAAAACAGTCATCCTTGGGGTTTCTATCAAACCTTCAGTTCTAGGGACAAGCTATTAACCCGAAGACCAGCCTGAAGAAGAAGAGAAGCAATGACAAGGCTGAATGACAAGGAAACGCTGTGAACTTATGTTGGGACAGAACTCTGTAAGAATAATAGTCCAAATTGGTTTAACTCAGTGGTGGGATTCAAATAATCCAACAACCGGTTCTCTGCCCTAATGACCGGCCATGGTGGCCGTGGCCAGGGGGTGTGACAGGCACTCGGCCTCCTGCACCCCCCCAGGAGAAAAAACCGGCCATCAGCGGGGGATGCGCCACCCCCCACACTCCATTTTAGGCCTAGAAAGCCTCCCTGCACCCCCCGGGAGCAAAAACAGGCCACGGGAGGGGGACGCACCACACACCCCAGCACCCTGTTTTGGGCGTAGGAGGCCTCCCTGAAGCCTCCTGGGAAGCAAAAACATGCCTAGGAAGCCTTCCTGAAGCCTACTTGGAACAAAAACAGGCCAAGTGGGGGGCACGCTGCTCCACCGTGTCCCGTTTTGGGCCTAAGAGGTCTCCCTGCACTTACCTGGGAGCCAAAATAGGGAGTGTGAGGACTCCTGGAGGGGGCAGGGCAGGAAGGGGCGGGGCGGGGCCATCCAGCAATTTAACTACCGGTTTGCCTGAACCGGCTGAATCCCACTACTGGTTTACCTACAGCCAAACCTTTCTCAGAGTTTCAGAAGCAGGTTGAAAATTGACAATCCGGTAACTTCTCCAGAAGAAGCGAGTCTCATTCCGGGCAGAATGCTCCATGCTGAAGCTTCAGATCTTGAACTAGTCTTTAGTTATGTTTGGTGAGCAAGGATTCTGTAACTTAATTTGGGCTGTGCTTATACACATCTTGTGTGTATACAAGCATCATAACAATGTTCACCCAGGGAATATTTAAAAATATCAGTTGGCCTTTGTGATTGATTGGAAAGGGTCATTGCAGTTTAGGGGAATCAGGGAAGAAAGTGGAACCCCATTAGCATAGTAAACTAAAACTCATGTTTGGATTTTGCAACCCTGTGTTTTTTTTTCCGTTTGTTTTTGTTTTCTTAACACACACAAATGCCCTGGATATTGGTTTATCTTCCACATTGGTGTAACCACAATGGAGTCCAGTAAGTTCACAACGTACCTGGTTGAGTCCTTCCATCCTCTGCTTCAATTGTGCCCTCTTGTGGATCAACAAACCTGGCTGGTCATACATACCTTAACATAGAATAACAGAGTTGGATGGGATTTAAAAGGTCATCTAGTCCAGTTCCCTGGTCAAGTAGGAGAGTCGATACCATTTCAGACAAATGGCTGTTCAGTCTCAATCAATCAATCAATCAATCAATCAATCAATCAATCAGAATAGAGCTGGAAGGGAACTTGGAGGTGTTCTAGTCCAACCCTCTGCTCAAGCAGGAAGCCCTATACCTGTGATGGTAAACCTATGGAATGCGTGCCACAGGTGGCACATGGAGCCATATCTGCGAGCACGCAAGCCATTGCTCTAGCTCAGCTCCAGCATGCATGCACACACCGGCCTGCTGATTTTCGGTTGGCCCCACCCATGTCTCCCCTCCCCTCCCCTCCCAGGAGTCTCCATGCGGCTCATTTTGGATGCCACATAAGTACAGAGCTCGCGCGGAGGCGCGCGTTCCCACCGCTTTTGGCACATGATGGCCAAAAGGTTAGCCATCACTGCTCTACACCATTTCAGATAGGTGACTGTCCAGTGTTTTCTTTCCCCTTCTATTCCCTCACCTTAATCATTTCTCGCTTGTGTTCCTGTAATGCATTTCATATGGGGCTGCCCTTGAAGACTACCTGCTCTAAAAAAGCATTAATTTTTTGAATCTTTTGCATCTGGCTTGTTATCCCTCCCGCCCAAGTTTTTAATATAAGATATCTGAGGTCTCTCTGTCTTAGTGGCCTTATTAATCTGTTGTTGTTGGTGGGGGTTATCTCTGTAAGAAAAAGTTAAGGTTGAACGTTCAGAATTCAGAAATTTCAAATAAGAATGCCCTTGTTCAGAATGTTCTCACAGAGGCAAGCAAGATGTCCTTTCCCCCACCACTCTTAGTTTGCAAATACTATATGCCCTGGGTCTACATTCTTTGCCTGCCCAGCCAAATGTCCCTGGAGCACAAGTTCTGAGCAGCAACAGACATCTAGACCCTGTCAAAATGCATCATTGGACTGCCAAGGGGGATGCTTTCCTGCTGGAAAGAAAAACTTGGTTGAGTTGTAAGAATGCCCCCGATCCACCTTTGCAGAAATATCCTCTCTGCCCCAGGCGATTTGTGGATTTATTTACCTATATGTCATCTATGGCTGTTCAAAATGAAGGTCCAAAGAAGCTCCCGTCTTAACAATGAAAACAACCAGGCAAGACAAAACAACAACAACAAATACGTTAAAATACAAATGATAAAATTATTGACCTTTAAAAAGCCTGCCTAAAGAGATCGGCCTACAAATATTCCAAGGGCAAAGAATGGGAGCCAGGAACCAATCAGGAAGATAAGACGTTAAAAAGCATGGATCAAAACGGAGGCTAAATTGAAATTTAACAATTCAATGCCCAGTAAATCAAATGCATTTTTTTTTTCCAAATAAATTTTTGGAATACTGAAAAGATGGAGGTCAAATGTAGATCTTAGGGTTTATAAACAGGTAGGAGCATTCCCCGATAGGACCATTCAGCATCACCTGGATGACTTTGGCTGATCTTGAGAAATCTAAGCAGGATCAGATCAGGTTAGCCCATGGGCCCACAAGAGATCTCAAGAATCTAGATGAAAGTGAGAATCAGAAAAATAACTTGGATGGAGATAACACAGGAACTGTTACCTAATGAATCAGAATAGAACTGGAAGGGACCATGGAGGTCTTCTAGTCCAGCCCCTGCTCAATCAGGAGACCCTATACCATTTCAGACAAGTCCAGTCCAGTCTCTTCTTAAAAACCTCCAGTGATGAAGCGCCTACAACTTCTGAAGACAAACTGTTCCACCGGTTAATTGTCCTCACTGTTAGGAAGTTTCTCCTTAATTCCAGGTTGATTCTGTCCTTGATTGGTTTCCATCCATTTTTTCGTGTCTTGCCTTCAGGTGGTTTGGAAAATAAGTTGACCTTCTCTTCTTTGTGGCAGCCCCTCAAATACTGGGATACTGCTACATGTCACAGGAAAATACGATACGATAGGATAGGATAGGATAGGATAGGATAGGATAGGATAGGATAGGATAGGATAGGATAGGATAGGATAGGATAGGATAGGATAGGATAGGATAGGATTTTTTTGGCCAAGGGTGATTGGACACACAAGGAATTTGTCTTGGTGCATACGCTCTCAATGTTCATCAAGAATCATAAGGTACAACACTTAATGATCGTCATAGGGTACAATTAAGCAATCAAATCATATTAGGAAACCGTCAATATAAATTGTAAGGATACAAGCAACAAGGTTACAGTCATACAGTCATTAGTGGGAGAAGATGGGTGATAGGAACGATGAGAAGATTAATAGTAGTGTAGACTTAGGGAATAGTTTGACACTGTTGAGGGAATTATTTGTTTAGTAGAGTGATGGTGTTTGGGAAAAAACTGTTCTTGCATCTAGTGGTTCTGGTGTGCAGTGCCCTATAGTGTCGTTTTGAGGGTAGGAGTTGAAACAGTTTGTGTCCAGTATGTGAGGGGTTTGTAGATATTTTCCCAGCCCTCTTTTTGATTCGTGCAGTATACAGGTCCTCAATGGAAGGCAGGTTGGTAGCCATTATTTTTTTCTGCAGTTCTAATTATCCTCTGAAGTCTGTGTCTGTCTTGTAAATTCCAGAACAATGCAAGATAACATTCATTCAGAATCAGCTGAAGTAGATATCTCCTTGATTCACTGGAGTATAAGGAATGGAGAGAGGTGGTTCAGCACAACTAGATTTGCCAGGTACGGTTGTTACAGCCAATTTCAAGAAAAGTAGTGTAGCCTTCCAGTGGAGTTGATATCCTGGTCTCGTCAAACAAGAAACAAATTAAACCAGTAATAAATATCTATTGCCAAAACCAGGATAGTTGTTGGTAAGCTGTTGGTGCGTCTTGCTGCTTCTATCTCCATGAGTCCAAGAAGAGCTGAGGATCAAGCTGTGTTCTTCTGCTTTCTGGTCAAGAGCTATTGTTGTGACCCAGGCCCAAGTAGGTAGTAATCGACGCAAACAGTTCCAAAACAAACAGACATTATTAGAACATCTGAGAATTAACTCATTCTCAGCATAGTCCAAACTAAATTAAAACAAACTCTTCATAACACAAATTCTTCAGTCTAATCACCAACCTTGGTGAGGGTAAGTGCAGGGCCTGCGCGGAGGCTCTGGGAGGGTGAAAAACGGGCCTCCTGGAAGTTCTGGAAGTCCAGAAACAGGTCCGTTTCCGGCCTCTGGAGGGGAGGCCGTTTTTGCCCTCCCGAGGCTCAGGGAAAGCCTCTGGAACCTGGGGAGGGTGAAAACACCCCCCTGCTGTGGTGCAGGAGGGTGAATAGGCCACACCCACCATGGCCACGCCCACCCAGCAACTGGGCAGAGAACCAGTTGCTAAAAATTTTTAATCCCACCCCTGCTGCACTTGTTAAATTAGTAACATGGTTATTAAGTGAATCTGGATTCCCCGTTGACTTTGTTGTCAAAAGGTCGCAAAAGCAGATCAAGTGACCCCGGAACGTTGCCCGCCGTCATAAATATGAGGCCGTTTCCAAGTGTCTGAATTGTGATCATGTGACAGCAGGGACGCTGCAAAAGGCCGTTAGTGTGAAAAAACGTTCAGAAGTCGCTTTTTCTCAGCGCCATCGTCACTTTGAACGGTTGCTAAACGAACTGTCGTATGCCGAAGACTACCTGTGCTCAGTCCAGGGAATATCTGAATGACAAAGTGAGCAGCTCTTCAGAGTTCTAAAAGCAACAACACCACACTAAACCTAGGGTGAGCCATGTGTAATTTTGCGAGCTGCCTATTTAGGTATTTATCAGCCCAAGTGTGATTGCCTGAAAGGGAATTTTAAACAAAAAACAAATCCTAATTAAAATACAGAACGCTGTTGGCCTTTGAGCAGCTAGTTAGAGATGTGTGAAGAAGGCTCTAACCACTTGCAGCTCTAGTGAAAGCAGCCGGCAAGACCGTAAGCTCTTAATTTATATTGTCCTTTGGACATTTTTTTTCCCTCGAAACTATTTACCCATTTACCTCTTAGGTCAGTGGCCTAATAATGCAACAAAGCACTTTTTGAAATGGCAGATAATTTTCAGTGCTCAGATCTGTGTTGTAGTATTGATGGTGGAGGGAGCTGATTAGGATCTTGGGAATTGTGCTTGATGGGAACAATCTGGAAAGAGTGAAAAATTATTAAACACACACAGCGGGAGTCGTAGGATTTACCATTGGCACGGAGTGCTATTAATTCTCATTGCATCACGCACCAGCTTGATTGCACACTGTGAATGCTGTTTATTGGAGAAGGGGTACAATTTTGCTTCAGTTTGTAGTAATGTAATACTAAATGCTAATTAGACCTCTAAAAATAATTAGAACCTCTTGCAGCCAATTCAGCGGATAGAAACAAAGGCCCTTAAAGCCACCAGACACCCTTTCAAAGCTGTACTCTGTTCGAAGGCTGGGGAGTTCCTTAAAAAGCATTTTAATTACAGCATTATAAATAGCTACGTTACGTTAAGGCAAACAGTTGTGTGTTGTACATTGTGGAGTCATAGGTGACCCCGACAGAGAAGAGCAGGAGGGATGACCGTGTGGGTTTTTAAGCACATGGATTAAAACCAGGACTGGGTTTTCATCTATTTAATGCAAAGGGCAACCAATGTCCAGTTATGGTCGTTGGGAATCTCATCTGAACGAAAAGCTACTCTCTTTGTAAGATTATTGTATACGTAAACTAGTTGTTAGGGGGTCACCAGATCTTACCCTCTTGGAGGACAATGTTTGTGTCGATCTAGAGCAGACCTTTGGATTCTAGGCCAATCTCTCTTTTGACTCCACCCCCAGCTTCTTCCCTTCCTTCTTCTACACCAGCCCCATCTATGGTTATCACTCAAAGCAACCTTCACCCCTTCTCTCTCTCTTGTCCTTTTCTTCTTTTAAGCCCAAAAGGAGAACAGAAAGCTCCTTTTTGACGCTTCCTCACAAGAGTGACTTCTGGCCAGGCCCCAAGAGATCAGTTTGAGATGATTGGCATGCCACCTCCATACCCATGATGGGTACCTGATGAACAGTCACTTTGACAAACCGCCGTTCTACGACCCTGAAGTGTTGGGTCAGGCTGGGAGAAATTGATGTTGTACTAAGATGTATGTTAATACATATATTATTTATATGGACATTAGTGAGCTCTGGTTATCTCAGGCCAGAGTAGAGCCTTGGGCTTCTCTGAAGCTCATATGTTGAGGGTCTCCCCCCCTCCTCCTCATCCATCCATCCTCCTTGGCTTATGAATAATTAAAAACTTAAATTACTTGCCATGTACAAAATTCATATGCCGGGCAAAATAGCTACATGAAAATTAATTTTCTGTTCTGTGAGACTGACGGGAAATCAATTAATCTTGATGTATTATTTTATGCAGAACAGAGTGCAGGAGGCAGCGCAGAGAATGGCTACAGCTGTTCCTGCTGGTCAGCCCATATATTATAGTTGGCGGATTTGACAGCTTCTGAAGGAAATAGCTGAAGGTTCTTAGGCAGGTGAATCAACTGTAAAAATTTATTGGAGAATACAAACTGTTTCTAGGGGACTGATATAAAACTCAACACTTGAGAACTGAAGTATTGAATGTTTGTGTGACTGGAGCAGCTTGTTGTCAATATTTATAGCTTTTCTCTTTGTTACATGTCCTATTTGTTTGATTAACTAGTTGGATGCTCGTGACTGGTTGATAATTTATGTATTGCGCCTTCTGTAGCATTTCTGGATACGTAAAGATTTACCACTAAGTAAATAAAGCCGTTTTCACAGACGGCAATATGCCAAGCCAAGTGACAGAGGTGTTTACGACCGGTTTTGAGTTTTTATAACTCGCTAGGTAGATCAGTAACTTTGGTTTACTGTTGCGGGGAGTTTGATTGGAGTGGTGTTTATCTTACAACAGGTTGGGAAATAAGCAGGCCTGTTTAAAAAAAACAAATGCAGGCAATCATCGGTAGATGCCTATAGATCACTTACGATGCTTAAGACATTTATATATTGGATATATATCTTTTATATATTGGATATATATATATATATATATATATATATATATATATATATATCCAATATGTTTTGAAATTCATACATAATGCGTTTGCCATTTCTAAATAAAATAAACCAAATGCAACCATTATAGAACAGAGTTTTTGTCCATTATATGTAGTCTGCCCCCCTCCCTCCTTCCCTCCCTCCTTGTTCTGCCCCAGCTACGGACCCCAAAGAACGCAGCACACACAAAGTCTGTACAAAGCTTAATACTACGTACTAAAATAACTCAGTCTTTCTCAAACAAAGGCTGTTAATAAACTGTCTTAACAGCCTACAAGAAACCAAAGATAAAGTAATCACAATCTTACTATGGTTGGCAGAAAGCCCAGAAGCAATTTGCAGAGAATCCAGACGCGAAGGAGAGTGAACTAAAGTTGTTCCCTACAAATTGCTTCACTCGGTGTTCCTACTTAAATAGGCTAAGGGAGTGGCTAATTAGCCCCAAGCTTTACTCTCGAGGAGACCTCCTCCTGAGGAGCCACTCCTGCCTTTTGGCAGCTCTGCGTGCCCGTGCATTGAGAAGAAGCTCCTTCTCTTCGTCCTCTTCACTTAAAGGAGCTTCTGGAGGTTCTGAAGGCCCTGGCTGAATCCCTGCCTCTGGCACCACATCTTCTCCAGCCTCTTCATTGTCTGACTCGAGTGCCAGCTGCACAGGCTGCTGGCGCAGCACCACACCAGCCTCCTCATTGTCAGAATCAGCTACAATCTGCACAGGCCGCTGATGGGCCACAACACTCCTCCCCCCCGTCTCTCCCCATATCAAGCTGAAATGCTCCCGGTTCGGACTGGATCGGGCAATCTGTCAGTGACTATGGCGGGTGGTTCAGCAATCCTGTAGCAATAGCAGAGCAAAGCTCTGCCCACTCACCTGGGTGTCGTTATTTCCTGGTTTTAACCAGGAAGTAGTGTGTTTTTTACCTTCTGCACATGCTTGTTTCACTCGTGCGCGCGCACAGCGCATGCACTTCCGAACCAGTAAGGAAGGTAAATAGATTTCACCCCTGCTCTGTATGGTTTAGAATTATACACACAGATTCTTCTAACTGGCACATTGAGAAATTTTTAGAGGAATCTTCGTTAGAGGTTTTGAAGAATTGTAGAGAATGGCAGGATGCAATTGCTACAAATAGAACCAGATCGAATTGTTTTTATTAGCTTCCCTAAAAGAAATATGGATTGGTGGAAAAATGCTTTAATCAATTGCATGTAAATAGACTTCAAAGCTCCACCTTAGTTTGGCACCTGTCAAGCGCCAGGAAAATCAGGAGATTTAGACAGTTCAAAAGGGTATAAAGATTTATTGTGAGGTAAAGCTCTCTACAAGACTCTGAACTACCCATGGTCAAAGCAAATTGGCAGTAGATAAGAGTCAATGGAATTCAAGGTGCGCTGGATTTAGATGTCTTGCGAAGAGATTCCCTTCCCTTCCCTTCCCTTTCCTTCCCTCCCTTTCCTTCCATCTTCACTTCCTTCCCTTTCCTTCCATCTTCCCTTCCCCACTCCTCGCTTCCCTTCCCTTCCCTTCCATCTTCCCTTCCCCTCTCCTCCCTTCCCTTCCCTTCCCTCCCTTCCCTTCCATCATCACTTCCCTTTCCTTCTCTCCCCTTCCCTTCCTTCCCCTCCCCTCCCTCACTTTCCATCTTCCCTTCCCTTCTCTCCCTTCCCTTCCATCTTCCCTTCCCTTCCCTTCCTTTCTTTCCATCTTCCCTTCCCTTCCCCACTCCTCCCTTCCCTTCCCTTCCCTTCCCTCCCTTCCCTTCCCTTCCCTCCCTTCCCTTCCCTTCCATCTTCCCCTCCCTTAATTAACACCATAGTTTGAGATCAATGTAATGACTATGTTGAAAGCTGAACTTCAAGTGCCATTACTCAATAGGAAATCCATTAACAAAAGTTGAAGGTCCCCCCCCCCTCCTCCCTCCTCCCTCCAGGTTAATGAAAGCTGGACAGGCAAAGCTTCAAAATATTTGCATTTACTGGTCCAACTTTCACAGATGTTAAACATTTAGCGATGGTATTTAGAACCATTTGAACCACATTAAAGTCCGGCCGCTGGAGTGTTGAAACAGTTGGGCTGCATCATAAAAACACCTATAAAGGAATTTTAAGACATTAGGTGCCTTTGCGGTTGTCTCAGTAGAGAAAACATTAGGGTTGCTTTGTGTGCATAACTTGATAAATTGGTTAGGCACTGTAAGTTAAAATGTGCCAGATACACAGGCTTGTAATTGCTATGTGAATTTGGCAGGTATGTGCAATTTAAAAGTATGTCAGATATGACAAATTATTGTTGAACTGTGCTACAGCCTTAGTAAGATCACATCTGTTCGTTCCATACAGAGAATTGGATGCGTGGTTTAAAGTGTGTACTTACTGATATTGCATTGTTGCTTCAAATATTTAGCAGGCTCTTAGCGACAAGTAAAATAATTACGCTCGGGTATAAAATCTGTTTGGCGTGTATGTCTTTGTTTTTGTGACTCAGAATGCAACATGCTGGAGGCCACAAAGACCATTTTAAGGCAGGTCATCGTGTTCTCCCGTGTGCACAGATGTAACAGATGGCATGTAGAGTGTGTGTGCGTGCATGTCGTTGTGCACGCCTGTACCCACAACCAAATTATAGTTCTCCGAAACCACCCTTTTGCATTCTGATAGCGTTTGACCCCCTCTGACAATATAACACAAAGTTAAAGAATGGCAGATCCCAAATACTGAAGATGTTGACACTTTTAAATACAAACAATGTCGACTGGCGGTCCCCAGGAGAGCCTTCTCTGTGGGGGCACCTACTATCTGGAACGAGCTCCCCCCGGAGATACGGAGGATCCCGGATCTGCCTACCTTCCGTCGCGCGCTTAAGACCTTCCTATTTCACCAAGCCGGCCTGACCTAAGTCTTTCCCCTTTTTAAATGGAAATTTTAAATCTGGTTTTAAATTATTGGGTTTTAAATTTGTTCAGCCAAATTATTTAATTCATTTTAATCTATTTTAAATTTTGTATTTATATGTTTTATTCCATGGCTGTTCACCGCCCTGAGTCCTTCGGGAGTAGGGCGGTATATAAATTCAATAAAATAAATAAATAAATAAATAATTCACTGATTTTATTGGCGGAGGCCAAAAGGATCGTTTGATGCAGACCAGGGCAGGGCTGGGTTCTACTTACCTTCACTACCGGTTCGCATCATGCCCGCACATGCGCAGATCACTTCTGATGATGTGCGGGTCAGTGGGCGGAGCGTCCGCCGGTTTTACTACCGGTTCTATAGAACCGGTCCGAACCAGGGGCAACCCACCACTGGACCAGGGGTGTCAAACTTGATTTCATTGAGGGCCGCATCAGAGTTGTGTTTGACCTCAGGGGGCTGGGGTGGGTGTAGCCAGAGTAGGCGTGGCCAGCTTGACATCACTCGTGTCAGGGATGCCTGTGGTGGCTCAAGTGCTCTGACAGCGAAAATGGGCTCCCGAGCTCCGTTTTTGGCTGCGATGGCCTTCTGTAACCCTCTGCCAGCAAAAACAGAGCTCGGGGGTGGGGAGCCCATGTGTGGCCCTCATGAGCTCTGTTTTCAGCTCCTGCAACCTTTTGCCAGCAAAAATGAGAACATGCAGCCCTCCCAAGCTCCATTTTTGCTGGCAGAGGCACCGCGAGCTGGTCCTTTGCTGTTTCCAGGGCAGTCCCACGGGCCGGATCTAAGCACCCTGCAGGCCGGATCTGTGTTGTGACCCAGGCCCAAGTAGGTATTATCAGACGCAATCAGTTCGAAACAGACTTTATTAGAACAGCTGAGAATTAACTCATTCTCAGCATAGTCCAAACGAATTCAAAACAAATTCTTCATAACACAATTCTTCAGCCTTATCACCAACCTTGATCTAATTAGGCAACCTACCAAAGGCTTTTCTTGGCAAAAGTTCAGAAGCAGAAGACGCCGACAAGAAATAAATGCAGCAAGACAAGAAACAAATCTATCAACGTTGTTTTCTGACAAAGAGCCCAAGAGCTGTTGCTGGTCTTTTAAGCCTTATGGGAGAGGCCAATCATCTCTTGGCCTTACTCCCGAGTCGTCCTTTTTGCTTTAGCTGCTCTTGCCTTCTGGCAGCTCTTCTCATGTGTGTACTAGGAACAGGCTCCTCCTGTTCCTCTGCCTCTCTGCTCTCAGCCTCTGGAGGCTCCAGAGTCCGCACATTGCTCCCAGATGGCCCTGGCCCCATGTCTGCCTCCAACACAGAGCCCTCATCTGGGCCGTCCCCAGCCTCCAGGACTGGCCCATGTTCTTCCTCAGCCTCCTCACTGTCCGACTCCGCTACCAGCTCCACAGGCAGCTGGCGGACCACAACAATCTGGTCCCCAGGCCTTGAGTTTGACACCCCTGATGCAGACACTCAAAAAGGAAAAAGAAAAAAAAATTAAATGATGTGCTTTCTTAAAAATATATGTTGCGTCTCTGCATATGTTGCGTCAAAGCTGCGTCAAAGAGCAAACTGGACTCCTGGTGTAATTGCCTGGATCTGTTCGTGTAGCTTTCTTTGCAACTATATAGAAATATAGAAATGGCTCTGTATTAGTTTTGCCTTCTTAGTTTAGCTGTAAGATTGCCTGGTGTATAAACCTGCTTAGATTTTGAGAGTAATATATTAAGGAAGTAGCTTTTTTAAAATCTCAATGATGCAACTTGGGGTTTGATCAGGCAATAGGGATTATTTTATGTTTCCATGTTTCCATGTTTGTATATAGACTGTTATGTTTCTTATGGAAACATTGCTAGGGCTGCTGAGTTTATGTAAATATTCACCCATTCTCTAAGCATTCAATTTATGTTCATGGCAGGTTTTATTTCCATCATATTCTGTTCTTATCACGTTCAGCAACCAACTTTCAATTCCAACATTAGCACAACGGTTCTACAATTTAAGTGAATTCACTAACATCCACTTCCTCTAAATCAACAAATGCTGATTTCTCACATGCATTCATTCTCTTTGATTTGCTGGAAAGCAAACATCAGGTTGTAGATCCTGGAAAACAATAATGCTGCACTTTCTAAATTTTGTTCATCGTCATCGTCTCATAATCTTGAACAATTAATTAGAATTCTGCCGAAGGCATTTCCAGGTGCATTTAATAAAATAATTTGGCTATAGCTGGGATAGTAACTCTTTTTTTGCTAGAGTAAATGTAGATCAAATGTAGAGCTTTGTTTATTACATTTTCTTTGTAATTTAATTTTCCCTGTTAGTTTTTCCCTGCTATTGCAGAATTACAATATTCAAACTCAGTCACACTAAAATATAACTATTAAGTCTTTTCAAATCTTTCCAGACCTTTATTAAACTGTGTCCTACTGCCTACTGTACTACAATTTCCTATGGAAATTTTTGTCAAACCCATGCAGATTTTGCCATTCTAAAATATTTCAGGGCAAATAAAGGTGTTTTATTTTATGTCAGTTAATGATATTACATATTTTTTATTCTGCAAATGCCATTTACCAAAATATTCTTGTCTCATATTGAAAATGAATGCATCTGTTGGTTGATTGATTGATTGATTGATCAATTCATTCATTCATTCATTCATTCATTCATTCATTCATTCATTCATTCATTCTATAACTTCTAAGAAGCAAAATCAATGGCGAAGCCAAATTCACTTAACAATTGTGTTACTAACTTAACAACTGCAGGGACTCACTTAACAATTGTGGCAAGAAGCATTGTAAAATGGGACAAAACTCACTTAGCAACAGAAGGTTTGGGCTCAATTGTGGTAGGAGGGGGCGAGGACTACCTATATTAACAGAATTTTTCAAGTTATCTTTTCCCTTCCCTCCTTTCTTATAGCCCGGGGTGTCAGGAAAAATCCGGCCGGGGGTCTCTTCTTAATTCTTTCAATCTCATTTTTGTACATCTTGCTGACATAATGGTTTTTAGTCTAGTTTCTCCAAGGTCATCTCCATGATCCCCTTCAGGGAATCAAAATCTGAAAGATAGTTGGTGTGGGATTATGATCAAAGCCCAGCCTATTTTGTGCACGCGTGTTAAAGGGTGTTTTGATCACGATGTCCACTAACTTGAAGACTTTTTCACACAGAGAGTTACGTACTTAGAGAGCCTGTTTGAAAATGTGGTGGATGATAAGTGGCAGATAAGCGCTGTAGTCCAGGGGTCCCCAACCTTTACGGCTTGGCGGCCTGGCCAGAGGGGGTAGAGGGGAACTGTCCCTCAAATTGAGCTTCATACATGGCTGCAAATGCTGGCCAGCCACTCACGTGGCCCAGTTTTGCAAATGGGCCACAGCCCAGTAGTGGGCCGCGTCCCGGGGGGGGGGGGGGAAGCTGGGGACCCCTGCTTTAGTCTGCCAAGATATGTGTCTACAGGAGAGCAGCAATGAAGGAAACTATTCTGAAGCAACTCCTCGTGTTGTTCTTGGTTGCAGGGAGCAGACATAAAATTTGAGATATTCTGTGTGCTTTAACGCGTCATTTTTAGCGTTGTCTCCCTGCTATTAGGAGATATGGATTCGGGGGTAGTGAAATTATTAACTGCTTGCATTTTTCTTACACATTTTTCTTCATCAGGAGTCTTTCCCGCCTATATCAATAGTTCCAACCCTTCTATTTTCTTATCCTATGATTAATATCTTCAATGTTTTTCCAAAAAGAATGTAGCTGCTTTGATGGAAAGTAAGCAAATTCATGACCATGGCCCAAATGCTCTTTCAATTTATAACATCTTCTAATGCAGTGGCCCCCAATTTTTGGGGCACCAATTTCATGGAGAGAGGATTTTTTTTTTGTGGACTGGAAGAGGCATAGTTTCATCTGCTGCCTTCAATCTGTGGATGGGGCTTCGTGTTAGCCCTGGAGGCCATCTTTAAATTTGGATCTTTAGGGCTGCCACATGTGGTGGATGGGCAAGCTGTGGGAATGGTAGGGGGCGGATGGAGACAGTGTGGGATGCGTAGCCATAACAACATATTTTTCCTTGGGAGTCAAGGACGTTCAGCCTGCACCGGGGCGAGCATGACTGGGAGTCAACTACAATTGGGACAGTGATCTGATTGGACCATGTGATGCCAATGTCGATGCAGGGGAAGGAACTTTGACTCTACTTTGGGTGGGGAAAACCCAGGGGCTTTCAGATTTGGGGTTTCCCAGATGTGCCAATATGACATCTCTAATAAATTCAAGCTTTGAGGAAAATGCCTGCCTTGGAGTTTTGTGTCAGTGTTCCAAGTAACACACCCAACAAAAGAAAACTCAGAGGCTTGAGTTTCCTCAAAGTTACATTTTATTAGAGATGTCATATTGGCACACCTGGGAAAACCCAAATCTGAAAGCTTCCAGGTTTTCCCCACCCAAAGGAAAGTTCAAGTCCCTGCCCAACACCCACAAGTCCATCACATGGTCCAATCAAAGCACTGTCCCAGTGCTGGAGATGCCTCCCAGGTCCAGTCTTCCAGGTGCCGGGCAAGATGTCCTTGACTCTCTGAGAAAGGAATGTTATTATGACTATATATCACCCATGCTCCATACAATCCCCCCTCCCAATTTCCCACAGCCATAAATGTGGCAGGCCTGAAGGCCCAATGCAAAAGATGGCTTCCAGGTCTGACAGGCCGTCCCCCCCCCCAGTCAGAAAAGTGTATCCTGAAACGAGAGTAGCATAGTGGTGAAGCATCCAATATACTAATCACCTCTCCCTCCCCCAGGGGGGACCTTTGGCTTGTTAGGCCCAATGCAAAAGATGGCCTCCAGGTCTGCCATTTTGATTCTGTTGGGGGCGTTACTTGGAACCCTGACTCTTCGATTGCTTACGTGGCCCGGGTGCTGGCATGCTGTGGACCGGGGGAAGAGGACCCCTGTTCTAATGTTTATATCAGAGGTGGGTTTCAGCAGGTTCTGACCAATTCTGGAGAGCCGGTAGCGGAAATTTTGAGTAGTTCAGAGAACCGGTAGTAAAAATTCTGACTGGCCCCACCCCCATCTAGTCTCTGCCTCCCAAGTCCCAGCTGATCGGGAGGAAATGGGAATTTTGCATTAACCTTCCCCTGGAGTGGGGTGGGAATGGAGATTTCACAGTATCCTTCCCCTGCCACGCCCACCAAGCCATGCCCACCAAGCCATGCCACACCCACCAAGCCACACCCACAGAACCGGTAGTAAAAATTTTTGAAACCCACCACTGGTTTATATATTTGCTGAATGGAGACTGAATCAGTGCTATTAACTATTTACCATATTCTTTTCTCTTTCATTGGGAAATATGGATGATGTGTGTTTAGCGACATTTATAAAGCAGGTTTTATCAACCTAGACTTCCAAACTTTAATTAAAGTTTCAGTTTAGTACTGATATTGTTGATCAAAAGGAGGCACTTACAGGGGACAATACTTTTAGGAAAGTATTTCATAATTTCCTCTTTCCATTGCCGTTCATATTCTTTTCACCGTTAATTAAACTAATTTTGATGGCTGACATAGTAAGCTAGATTTGGAATGTCTCACTTTACGCGATCCTTTTAGAAAGGATTTTTTTTTTAAAAAAAATATTCAGATTGCTTAGATTAGAAACAAGATTATGATTTTGTCATTGAGCTAAGACACTATTAAATTATGTGATCGATATTATCTGAAATATGGAAAGGTCTTGTTTACAGGTATTGAGCAAAAAAATTTATGCTGCTAAATGAGACAGTTATTGAGTGAGTTTTGCTCCATTTTATGACATTTCTCGCCACGGTTGTTAAGCGAATCATTGCAGTTGTTGAGTTAGTCACACGGTCGTTAAATGAATCTGACTTCCCCATAGATTTTGCTTGTCAGAAGATTGCAAAAAGGGATCACACTACCCCCCCGAGGGACATTGCAGCTGTCATAAATATGAGTCACTTGTCAAGCATCTGAATTTTGATCGTGTGACCACGGGGATGCTGCAACGGTCGTAAGTGTGAAAAACGGTCATTGATCATTTTTTTTCAGTACAGTTGTAACTTCGAACGGTCACTAAATGAACTGTTGTAAGTTGAGGACTACCATACAAGTTGCCTTGTTTAGTGACTGTTCATAGTTACAACAGGGATGAAAAAAATAACTTTGCCACCAGTTCTTGCAGTTACGACCTTCACATGTCTAGTAAAGCAAAGGAAAACTGAAGAAACATTATAAACAGAATTTGGTTTCACTTAGTGACCGCTTTGTTTAACAACTGAGTTAGTGATCTCCATTGTGGTTGCCAAAATAGATTTTTTTTCTCCCATTTTTTCCTATTTGGCTTACATTGTTTTCCAGCTTCTCTATAATTAATTATGAATAATCTCTTTAAGTTTGGATAACCTCCAAATACATTATAATATTCAAATGGCTAATCTTTTTTTATTCTGTAGTCAATTGTTCTTTGGGGGAAAAGCATGATAATTTTGATTTATATCATTTATAGTTAAGCTAGCAGCCTCTCAGATGATTGCAATTTATATGCAGTTTAAGTGATAAGATGCCGTCAAAAGATTTATCACCTGTGTGTAAAATAATGTTATAACTGGCATTTTGATCCAAGAAGTTTTTTTTTTTAATTTTCTGTATAAGTGTTTCAGTTCATAATGGAAAAACGAAGGGAGGGATAGCATAACTTGGTTCATTTCTTTTGCCACTGTATTACCTTATTAGCTCTTTATATTTGTTACCAAAGATTGATATTTTTAAAAAACATTTTGGTCAAAGTAGGGATCATAGTTTGACTCAGCTAGACATCATTCATGAATCCCCAATCAAGTGAATCAAATGCCTTATGAATATCCAAGGATCCAAAATAAAAAATCGTAATAAATCCTGTCTCATGGTTCCGACTAATAAACCCAAGCAAATCAGAACTCTGAAACGAGAATCCTCCTCAAAGATCTTCTTTATTGAGTACATCATATCGACACTGCTTCAAAGGAAAACCAACTCTAAATCTTTCCCGCGGTTTCAGTAGAATGAAACTAGAAAATAACCCAATACCCAAGCGTCACAGGTCACGTAGGCCAATTGGGTTAATTGGCGGGCTCTCCAGGCGCTCCTTCCCTGACCTTATCCATTGCCAGTAGAGATGACCTTGGTTCCCACAAGAAAACTCTCTGTTGTGTCTAGTAAGGCATTCCAACCTCCTTCCCCACTTTCCCCTCTGTGTGGCAACTGAGGAACAGAAAAATGACTGCTGCCAGGTTCATTTCAAAGTTGACATCCTCTTTAACATATGTAATATCCAGAAGTTCTCTTTTAATAAGTTCTGGATTGGTACTGTTTGGATGAATCTTGTTTTATCTACCGTGTTTCAGGGGTGAAATGCTCCCAGTTCGGACCGGATCACCCGATCCGGTAGTGATGGCGGCGGGTGGTTTGGAGAACTGGTAGCAAACATCCCTGCCCCCACCCCCATGCCCAGCTGAGCCGCACAATCATCAGAGGCTTTTTTAAAATTATTTTTAAAAGCATTTTTTCTACAACCTCTTCGGCCGAAAAAAATGCTTTTAAAAGTAAAAAAAAAAGCCTCTGATGATCGCGCGGCTCAGTAAGGATCGTCAGAGGCTTTTAAAAGCATTTTTTCTACAACCTCTTCAGCCGAAGAGGTTGTAGAAAAAATGGTTTTAAAAGTAAAAAAAAAAAAGTTGGCCACGCCCACCCAGTCACATTACCCCCCCACCAAGCCACGCCCACAGAAATGGTAGTAACAAATTTTACATTTCACCACTGCCATGTTTCCCCAAAAAATATGACCTATTCAGATAGTAATAAGTCCTAGCTTGATTTTTACACATGCGTCCAATATAAACCCTATCCCCAAAATAAGCCCTAATTAAGACCCTGTTCACTCCAGGGTGGAGTGAGGGTGGGGATTTGAGGGTGTAGCTTCCCGGAAAGGTTTCCCGGAAAGCCTTGCTGGCTGCAGAAGAAATGGGACGAGGTATGCGAGGCCTGGCTGCAACTATCCGAAGCCGAGAAGTTCTTGAAGGCCTCTGACAGAGAAAAGGAAGCCGGGGGGTGATGCGAGCAAGTGAGGTGAGTCAGTGGATGACATCCCCCACCAAGAAAATAAGACCTGGTGCCTTTTTTGGTGGCAAAAATAATATAAATCAGGGTCTTATTTTCGGGGAAACACAGTATGCAATCTCCAGCAAAGCTGGGCTGGCTTAAAATTTTAAAAGGGTTATTTTAAGGGTAATGGGTTTTAATATTTTGGGAAGCCAATTTGATTTAATTCTGCTTTTAAATTATTTTAAATTTTGTATTTTATGTATTTTAATTTTGGCTGTGCACCGCCCTGAGTCCTTCGGGAGAAGGGCGGTATACAAATTTAAATAATAAATAAATAAATAAATAAATAAATAAATAAATAAATAAATAAATAAATAAAGAAAGAAAGAAAGAAAGAAAGAAAGAAAGAAAGAAAGAAAGAAAGCTGAAATAGTTTGGTTGGGAGAAAAACAGCTAAGGAGGCTCCTCCCTGACAGTTCTCAAAGTATATCTTATATTGATGAAAATAGTTGCTCTACTCTAGCAAGATTCTGTCTACAGGTAAGGAACCATAAAAGAAACTGCTGAAAAGTAATTCCACATGTCCTTTTTGGTTCTTGGGATGGGGGGCTGCCAGTTTTTAAAAGAAAAAAAATGTTGAATAAAGATATTGGGTGATAATGTCTCACATGTGACGATGTCTCATATGTAACCTGTGATTTCAGAATTATAGTTCCAATTGACGTCTTATGCAGTGGTGAAATACACTCAATGGCTTTTTCTATCTCAAGCTCGGTAGGTGAGCTCCCGGTGATTTGTTTCTGTAACTCTGTAACTGTAACTGTTTCTGTAACTCTCCATTATTTTTGGGTGCCCCTTTGTTTTTTTCGAGTTGGGGCTATTTCGCGCCAAGAGGTTTGAATCCAGACCTCCCATTGGCTGTTGGTCATTCCAAGATGGCCACCGCAAAAAGGGCGTGAAAGTTGTTTCTGCTGCTTCTGCAGTGATGAAATGTAAAATTTGTTACTACAGGTCCTGTGGGCGTGGCTTGGTGGGGGGTAGTGGTAATGTGACTGGGTGGGTGTGACCAACTTTTTTTTTTTTACTTTTAAAAGCATTTTTTCTACAACCTCTTCGAATGAAGAGGTTGTAGAAAAAATGCTTTTAAAAGTTTTTTAAAAAAAGCCTCTGATGATCGGGCAGCTCAGCTGGGTATGGGAGGGGGGGCGCAGAGATTTTTGCTACCGGTTCTCCGAACCACCCGCTGCCATTGCTACCGGATCGGGCAATCCGGTTCAAACTGGGAGCATTTCACCCTTGGTCTTATGTTACTGCTATTCATGCTATTAAAAAGCAGCCAAAAGAAACACCGCACAAGGAAAAACATTTTTAGCCTGGTTGGTGTTTTCCTGTCCTTTTCTCTGGAAGATAAACTCCCTCTCTCCCACCCCTTAATTTCTTATTCTTTCAAAATCAGTAGGGTGTCAATAACCACAAAAAAGTTGGCCAGGAGGTGACCTTTTTTTAAAAAAAGAAAATACACTAGGAAAGGGTAGCATACAGATGTGCTGAGAGGAACTTTAAAGATATCTGTTATTCTTTTTCCGATTAGCTGAAAAATGCAGAGAAATTATTTATTTTCAATTTCCCCTTAATGCAATCATGTGGAGTCAACCCATAGGTGTACAGAGAAATAAGGACCAAGTATTATTTAAGAAACAATATTGAAATTCTGGAGTCTTGGGTTTTTTTTTCACCCTCACAACAATATTATAATCTTGATATTTAAACCTAAACCCAAGGTATGAAATGGGCTGTTTCAGTAAATCATAATTAAGATTATTACTTTTTAAATGAAAATGAGTATTCCAGTGGAAAGGGAAGGA
The DNA here is from genome assembly GCF_059756535.1 of Pantherophis guttatus. NCBI lineage: Eukaryota > Metazoa > Chordata > Lepidosauria > Squamata > Colubridae > Pantherophis > Pantherophis guttatus. Next base: position 92,315,761 of record NC_142068.1, on the reverse strand, counting down.
AGTGTATCGGTTGTACCATTCTTGTAATGAATTTATTTATTTATTTATTTATTTATTTATTTATTTATTTATTTATTTATTTATTTATTTATTTATTTATAAATTTGTATACCGCCCTTCTCCCTGAGGACTCAGGGCGGTGAACAGCCAAGTAAAAGCATAAACTACAAACATTAAAATGCAATTCTGTTGAATCAGGAACTTTTCTACCAATCCACCAATGGAGAGACTGCAATGAACTAGCCAACATAACAGTAATGTTTTATGAACTCACGTTTAGGGTTCAGAGGGTTGTGTGAACAAATGTGAAGCTTAACTTAGCATGTGTCTCATAAAACAGGAGTCTCCAATCTTGGCAACTTTACGACTTGTGGATTCTTGTAATGACAAACCATAATAGCAGAAGTTTGTGACTAGAGTTATGTAACATTAACCAGCTTTTTTTGCGTGTGTGACAGTCCATTACAATTCTTATCCCAAAGTTAGTCAGAATCAGAATAGAGCTGGAAAGAACCTTGGAGGTCTTCTAGACCACCCCCTCCCTGCTCAAACAGGAGACCTTATACCAGTGACGACTAACCTTTTTGCCGTCACGTGCCAAAAGCAGGGGGAGCAAGGGGGGTCGCACGTGTGCGTGCCCATACCCATAATTCAATGTATCCTGCCCCCCTGCACATGTGCGTGACCCCCCTAAACTCCCACTGTATTTGGCACGCGATGGCACGGTGGGCCCGGTAGGCCCGTTTTTTGCCCTTCCCAGGCTCCAGAGACTTTCTAGGAGCCTGGGGAGGGCGAAAATGGCCTTTCCCACCTCCCAGGAGGCCCTCTGGAGGTCAGAAATGGTCCGTTTCCAGCCTCCAGAGGGCCACTGGTGGGTGGAGTTGAGGAAGGCCGTTTTTGCCCTCCCCAGGCTCCTAGAAAGGCTCTCGAGCCTGGGAGAGCGAAAAACATGCCTTCCCCCCCCGAGGCTCTCTGGGGGCTGGAAACAGCCTGTTTCCTGACTTCCGGTGGGCCCAGGAGGCCCAAAAATCAGCTGGCCAGTGCACCCCGGAGCTGAACTAGGGCAACGCTCGCGTGCCCACCGATATGGCTCCGCATGCTGCCTGTGGCACGTGTGCCATAGGTTCGCCATCACGGCCTTATAGCATTTTAGTCAGGTGGCTGTCCAGTCTCTTCTTAAAAACCTCCAGTATTGAAGCACCCACAACCTCTGGTGGCAAGCTGTTCCACTGGTTAATTGTCCTCTCTTTTAGGAAGTTTCTCCTTAATTCCAGGCTGCTTCTCTCCTTGGTTAATTTCCATCCATTGTTAATATTTTCATCATCATCATTATTATTATTACAGTTGGTTGCATAGTCAAATGGCTATTTAGACTGGATCTGGCATTTTTGTCCACTTACTGAGTTATTCCTAAGGATGGGCATATGTTGTTATTGTTGTTTCATGGTGTTAAAGGTATTGTCACAGGACACAAGCTGTTCCAAGTAAGGCTACCTTTCGCAATTGACCAGTTGCTGATTTATTTGAATGCTGATGATGTTCAATTTGATAGTCCAGATGTTTTGGGATTGATCCTTAAGTGCCTATGACTATTGGCTTTCTTTTGCCACAATTGTTTTACTACTATTGGCAGGTTTTTGTATTGTGTGATGTTTTTCGAGTTCTTTTCTCTTCTAGCCTGCTCTCTCCAAGCACTGCCAAAACTATCCGGAGTATTTTGTCGTTTTTATCAAGAATTTTAAAGGTTGCATTACGTGGCAGGTATATTAGTGTAAATGATGTACACGGAAGATAACATAAATGATGCATACTTTTATTTAAAAAAAAGGATACGGCCACATCCTTTGAAAATAAGAAAATCTCCCCCCCCTTTTTTTTTTTGCCTAGCTGCTGCTATAACAGTTACAATTTTTTTTAAAAATAAAACCTCTATACAGACTAAATTGATCCTACTAACCATTTATGTTGTCTCTTAAGTGGAATATCTGGAGAGGTGTATAAAACTCATTGTATTCATATAGGATTTGACACCTTCATTAACAATTTTAGTTCCTAAGTATCAAAGCCAGGAAGAGTGCAGTGCTTTGCAGAATTTTTATTTATTTCGTAGCTCCATTAATAAATATACTTGTAATATGTGTAAGTCATGTTAACACTCTCCCATTAAGTTCCATGTATGTTCATTCATATTTTAAAATCTATTCTTTAAACATTCCTAATTCTGCTGGGCAATATATTTTTTTTTACATAATTTTAAATCTACCTCAGTTCTCAGGGGCACTGTATCTTGTTAACTAAATCCCCTTTGTGCTTTATTACACAATTTAATTTTTCATGTCTTTCATTTATTAGCAGTAAAATGATCTCTGGAAAAAATAATTAGATTAAATGTCTAAAATAAGTGAGAAGTATAAAAATGACAGTAAAATGAAATAGGTTCTCTATTTGCTTAAGTAAAATAAAATCAGATACTTAATTGTAATGATCTTCAAGGAAATGGTTTTAATAGCCACAATTTTGAACATTAAATATAAAGAAGTTATTTTCTGATTATTTTCTGCTCCTGATTTTGGCATAGTTGAACAATTCCTACTGCTAGGAGTGGTTAAGATTAATTACAGATTTCCTGGGGTTTTTATAACCTAGAAATGTTAATTCCAAATATGGAAAAATTTAAAAATCTGATGATCTCTTCCTACTATTCTGTAGGATTTGGGAGAGGAGACCATTTTAGCAGTTCCTCTAGATGTTCTCTAGAACATCCCAAATGAGGAAAGATTGGGCTTCACCAAGAGAATGCCAACAAAAGAGTCAACATCTCAGTTGCCACTCTGAAAATTCTGAAATTAATGGTGTCAAATACAAAAAAATATTCAGTTTGCTCATTTTCAGTTCTGCATAAGTCTCACCTAGATTGCTTTCTTCTCCCATGAGAGACATTTGGTAGCCACAGCCTCATTCATAAAACAGAGTTTTGTTCTCATTTAGGGAGGGATATTTATTTTAGCTAGTTAGGGTAATGAAACCTATGCAAGAAAACAAGCAAGCTCAAAGAGAACCAAGGAGCCCTCATTTCAACCCTGAGCTACACATATATTTGTATATGGAATACACACACACGCACACACACACACAAATATTCATATATAATATGAATATAATAATATTCATACAAATATGAATATTTGTAGCTCAGGGTTGAAACGAGGGCTCCTTGGTGCTCTCTGAGCTTGCTTGTTTTCTTGCATAGGTTTCATTACCCTAACTAGGTTGTATGTATGTATGTATGTATGTATGTATGTATGTATACATATATCAAATTTATATTTCACTGATAAAGAAATAAAGGGAAACTAGTATAGATCTATTTCAAGCTATTTAGCTCTCATCAGCGAGTCATACCATTACTTGGATTTGAACTTGGGCTGCCTGCATGTTAGGCAGTTGCATTAACCTCTGAGCCACAAGTTCTCCTCCCTTCATCAACTTGAGCCAGGGGAGAGATTAAGTGTTTTTCTATCGAGGCACCTTGTTTACCCCAACATGTGGGAGGGAGCATACTGCATCCCTTTCGCCTTTCAGCTCCAATCCAGGAGCCCTCACGGAGATGTCTTCGGACAGCGCTGGCTCTTCGGCTTTGAAACAGAGATGAGCACCGCCCCCTAGAGTCGGGAACGATTAGCACATATGTACGAGGGGAACCTTTACCCTTATATATATCTGATATCTCCTCAAATTTCCACTAGCCATATCAGTGCCCCTAGTCAACCCACCAACCAATCAATCAATCGAACAATTCCAAGAATAAAAATAAGAAAACAAGATCAAATGGAAGACATTTGCACGCGTTGCATTGTTTGATTTTAGCTTTTGCTGAGTAATAATTGTTCTAAGGGGAAATTGGCATCTTGTACCAGCATGTTACTTTTAAGTAAGCCCCAGGATGAAAATATCGCTGCGGCTGAGAGGAAATTCAAGCCTCTTCACTTCATATTTTGTGCTCTATTTTCAAACATTTTAAATGAAGATTAGTTCCTTAAATTCACTCTGGCACCACATGCCATCAAATCTTATCCCCCAGTCACTTAGATCTCTAATTAACTTATACTCTACAGACCTATTTCTTCAGCTTACATTTCTTTCAAGGCCTCTGATGTGCTGAGTTACACTGGAAAGAAACAATAAGATTTAGGGGAAGAATTAATTTAAGAAAGTCAGGCACAGATAAGGGAAAATGAGAAAAAGCAGCTTAGTATTTTGTCTTGTAAATGGTTTTGCTCTGTTAGACTAAGAATCCATTTATTCAAGAAGGAGAGGGACTGTTAATGAAATAGATGATGAATACGCAGAGCGATTACGGTAATGAATTTTAGCCCTCACTTTCAGTGATATTTTATTTATGAGGTGCTTGATTATTCAGATAAAGACAAGAAGTTTATGGCAGTAGATTATGTCTTGTTTTCATAAACATATTCAGTAGTTTAATAAACATATTTTTTTTCACTTTAAAAATGAGCAAAATTTATGAGAGATTATCTTAGGGTTAATGAAGTCTAACATTAAGGAAATATTACCCTATAATACCACAGCTTTCAGAACTAGAGATGTAATTGCTTGATATTTTTTTCCTGACTCCTCCATTTTCCTAAAGGCTATATTTATATATTGCACGCTTTATGCCATTAATCCTTTTTTTTTTTTACAAGTCCCTCTTAAGCCAATTCCGTGAAAATTATACGTAGAAGTTTAACGTTCTGTCACTTTGTTTTACTAAGAGGTTTCATAAATACTTAACAGTTGAAGGAAAGAATGGCTTTTGCAGTTTACAGGCAGATGGATAAATAGTTCTAACACCAGAGAGAGATGATTGATTTTGCAGAAGCCTGTCAACCTTAAGCAGAGATATTTTGAGCTACATTTTTATGCAGGTTGAGGGGAGAGTACCGCAAATACAATCGGAAATAATGAGCTGTGTGTTGGGCTGTCAGGATTTGGGTAATTAGCTGCGGTTATCCAATGGACATCCTGAAAATTGTAGGATTGAAAGCTATCTGTGTGGAAGAGAGGCACCTTGGAGGTGTATTTTATTGTGTCTGATAAAAGAGGAGGGGAGGAAAAGAAAGGCAGACAATAAGCCGTGTAACAGATTTAATTTGCGGGGAAAATTTGTCCTAATGCATAATACCATCTTTACCGAGAAGTGCACGGTTTTCCAGATTGAGCGGATAGTGTATCAGGGTGGAGGAGAGACAGCTGTCACGTAAAGCGTCCTCTTCATTGATCAACACCGCAAACAATTTTGCTCCGTGGCAATACCATAATGAACAATACAAGATCAGAGGAACCCCGAGCAAATTATGCAGCCCTCAAGGCTGAAACTGGCATGTTCTTGTTCCCCTTAGAACGCCAGTGATTCGTTCGGCGACGAGCATCCTTTTTTTTTTTAAAAAAAAAAACCGCTTTCAAGATAATTTAGCCGTATTTTAAAACATAAATTGGCAAATTTGCTTCATCGGAGAATCATTTTTCCAATATTGAACTCCTGCCTCGCTCGGGCGAGAGACGTTGGGGAGTACACAAAAGAATTGTGGGAAGTTGCAAAAAGACAAGCAGGTAGGTTTACATTTCCCAGATTAATTCACTTGATGAAAAGCGGCTGCTTCTGATGTGTCATACATCAAAGGTAGGGCATCAGTAATCTTTGCTCAAGGGCACAGCTAACAGACAGATAGACATGTGAATGAGATGGGGGGAGAAAACTGCGGTTCATCCTTTTCTGCTAACACCACAGCGGAGATAAAGGAAGATTTATGAGTCATTCTGGACCACATACCAGCCAGCAGTACACCGTATTTTTCACATGTTCCCAAAATTGGTGGTGGAAGGCAATCACATTGTCACAGTGTCCATCAGATGCTTTTACAAAGAAATTGGCTCCTTTGGACTTTCTCCTGCGTACTTGTGTTTTTTTGGGTTTTTTTTTAATCTGCTGTCAAGAACGTGCATGTTTGCAATAAATTTAATCTGAAAAACAACTAAACACCATTGCATTCACTTTTGCTCACAGCAGGATGCTCTTGAGTTGCAAAGAATCATAAGGATGAGGACAGCACTGGCTTAGAAGTATTTTAGGAAGGTATGTGCAAAAGTAAGAGTAGACTCTCCCAGTCTGTAAAGGTAAAAGTAAAGGTTCCCCTCGCACATATGTGCTAGGTGTTCTCGACTCTAGGGGGTGGTGCTCATCTCCGTTTCAAAGCCGAAGAGCCAGCGCTGTCCGAAGACATCTCTGTGGTCATGTGGCCGGCATGACTAAACGCCAAAGGCGCACGGAACGCTGTTACAGATGGATGGATGGATATTTGGATAGATAGATGATAGATAGATACATAGAGATTGATGATAGATGATAGACAGACAGACAGACAGACTGACTGACTGACTTTTGACCAATCACCAGGAGACAATGAGTTCTAGCCCCGCCTTAGCCATAAAAGCCAGCTGGGTGACTTTGGGCCAGTCACTCTCTCTCAGCCCAGCCCACCTCACAGAATTATTGTTGTGGAGAAAAGAGGAAGAGACAAGAGTGTGTATAAAGGACATCTTAATCATTAATAGAATGAAGAACAAATGAAACTTCTTCCTTCAATCCACTGGCATGAATGCTAGTGGAAAAAAATAAGTTGCAATTAGCTAGAAAAACCCTTCTGTCGTTTTTGTTGCCATATATTTTGAAAGCCAGGAAAGTAGTCTGGCTGCCAGCAGTTGCTAATTTGTTTAGTTCATGCACTACCCAGGGTGCACCAGGAGGAGACAAGCTAGTTTCACATCCCAAGTACCGGTCACATACTGATCCAGTATCTGACTTTTTTTTTTTAATATATAAATGAAACTATGCTTCAATGGTTAGATGGCCTAGACATTGGCATTTGAACATAGATCTTTTTAACATTTATATTTTGTTGGGTTCCGCTAATCTAGACAAAATTGCTAGTCCATGTCAGATATCCCATACGCTTCTGTCAGCTGCAAACAGCCAGATCTGCTTGTGCAGAGTTCCGTTATTAAGGTAAAGGTTCCCCTCGCACATATGTGCTAGTCGTTTCCGACTCTAGGGGGCGGTGCTCATCTCCATTTCAAAGCCGAAGAGCCAGCGCTGTCCGAAGACGTCTCCGTGGTCATGTGGCCGGCATGACTAAATGCCAAAGGCGCACGGAATGCTGTTACCTTTCCACCAAAGGTGGTCCCTATTTTTCTACTTGCATTTTTTTCGTGCTTTCAAACTGCTAGGTTGGCAGAAGCTGGGACAAGTAATGGGAGCTCACCCTGTTACGCGGCACTAGGGATTTGAACCGCTGAACTGCCGACCTTTTGATCGACAAGCTCAGCATCTTAGCCACTGAGCCACCACATCCCTGTTCCCTTATTACATTCTGCCTATAATATTGATCTAATATAATTCCTGTATACCATATTTTTCATTCTATAAGATGCTCCTGACCATAAGTGGCACCTAGGTTTAGAGGAGGAAAACAAGGAAAAAAATATCTGCCTCTTCCTCCCAGCATCCACCCTGGTATTCATCTGGCTAGCATCCTTGCAGGAAACCACAAAAAGCCTGCCTCCTCTGTGTCTGCTGCCTCCATGGGGGAACACTGGAGCCTTTGCCTTCAAGCAGCTAATCGGTGGTTGGATCGGCCTCCCGGAATACCACCAATCAGCTGTTCTAGATAGCAGAGATTGCTGCCGCCATTTGCTGCTGCTGCCTGTCGCCCATATTCACTTCATAAAACATGCAGACATTTCCAGTGGTGGGATTCAAATAATCTAACAACCGGTTCTCTGCCCTAATGACTGGCTGGGTGGGTGTAGCCATGGTGAGCATGGCCAGGGTGTGTGACAAGTAGCACTTGGCCTCCTGCACCACCCTGGGAGCAAAAATGGGCCATGGGGGGGCGCCGCCCCACCCGGTGCCCTGTTTTGGGCCTAGTAGGCCTCCCTGCACTTACCTGGGAGGCAAAATGGCGTGCGTGGGGACTCCTGGAAGGGGTGGGGTGGGAAGGGGTGGGGCGGGGCGGGTCCAGACAGCAATTTAACTACCGGTTCACCCGAACCGGCTGAATCCCACCACTGGACATTTCTGCCCACTTTTGGGAGGAAAAAAAGTGTGTCTTATCGAACGAAAAATATGGTATATATAATATAGGAATCTCTCCAGTCTGTCAGTCTACTCTTGGGAAAAAATCCATAAGGCTTCAAGGAACTTAGGGATAATTGGCCCTGGCCCATTTACAGTCACACACTGACTTCAGACTAGATCTACACTTAATCTCTCCTCTCTGCCAGGCTTTCCAACCCCTTCCCATTGCACTCTTTTCATCCTCGTCGTGGTCTTCCCACCTCTCTATATGTGCATGTATCTTTAAATTTTAATTGCAATAAGAACACAAGACATTAATTTCTAGAAATCTGCTAATAGTTCAGATGAGCCAAATGTTTTATTCCACGGCGCGTTGCCATAGTTATAAAGAGAATTTGCAAACATTACTCAGATACATTTTTTCAGGTTTATCATTTTTAATTTCTGCAACTGTGCTGAAAATAGTCTATGCAATCAACGGAGTATTTTCTGAATTAGAGAGACCAACAATAAGTTTGCCTGGCAGGATAGCTGTCAGTTGTCAGAAAGCATCCTCTAAAAAATGGGAGGCAAAGACAAAAAAAAGAAACAATTAAATTGATAACTACTGTTCAAAATTAATTGCCAGTAAAATAAGGCATCCCATATATCAAATTAATTGATCCCTGTCTACATATAGATATACAAGCTTACACATCCTACCTCCTGTGAGCAATGACAAGAGGTAAGGAAAAACTCAAGGTGAGGATGGACTACTGTGTTTCCCCGAAAATAAGTCCAAATTGGAAAATAAGCCCTAGCATGATTTTTCTAGGTTGATTGTAATATAAGCCGGACCCGGTTTGTGGCGGCAATAAGCTGACTTTGTATAAAATAAAACACTGCTTAGGGGGGGCCAAAAGCCCTACTAAGCAGGTATATACAAAAGTATGAAGGCTATTGCTTAACAGCATTGTAAGCTGCCATGAGTCTCCGGAGAAGGGCGGCATATAAATCAAACAAACAAACAAACAAATAAATAAATAATAAGCCCTATCCCAAAAATAAGCCCCATTTAAGATGGTCAGCCAGCCAGACACATTTTAGTACCGTATTTCCCCCCAAATAAAATGTAACCAGCAGTGGTGAAATCTGAACCAGTTTACTACTGGTTCGCTGGCTGCACATGCGCAGTGCACACCATGCACCAAATGCAAGGTACGCACATGTAGTGCACGCCAAAAGGAGGCATGTGGTAAGTAGAACAGCGTGCGAGGGGGGTAATCAGCTGTGGCGCACAATCTTTTTTTTTTTTGCTTTTAAAAGCACTGCTTTTAAAAATAAAAAAAAATAGCCTCTGATGATCGCACGGCTCAGCTGTGATCGCCAGAGGCTTTTTTTTACCTTTTAAAAGCATTTTTTAACAACCTCTTCGAGAGGTTGTAGAAAAAATGCTTTTAAAAGTAAAAATAAAAGCCTCTGGTGATCGCGCGGCTCAGCTGGGCATGGGGTGTGTGTGTGCAGGGACTTTTGCTACCGGTTCTCCGAATCACCCGCCGTCATCGCTACTGGATTGGGCGATCCGGTCTGAACCAGGAGCATTTCACCCCTGGTAACCAGAAAATAAGCCCTAATGCGTCTTTTCGAGCCAAAATTAATATAAGACCCGGTTTTATTTTCAGGGAAACACGATAAATATTAGCTGATTGAAGAAGGCCTGGTCAGAAAACAGTCACTGGAAGAAATACCAGATACCAATAAATAACTTTATTGGTATATGCTACAGTAAGAGTGTCCTTCTCTCTACCCACTAAAGCAGGGGTCCTCAAACTGTTTAAACAGGGGGCCAGTTCACAGTCCCTCACACTGTTGGGGAGCCAGATCAGCTGGGTGGTGTGGCTAGGTGGTCATGTGACTAGGTGGGCGTGGCTAGGTCATGTGACTAGGTGGGTGTGGTCAATTTAACAGTCCATTGAACAATGCACACAAATTAAACTTTAATTTGTTTTGCTCCTGGGGGTGTTTTATTTGCTTTTGTTTGCATGTTGCTCTTTTGGTTGCCTTTTCTCTTTACTAGATCATTTTTTCAGTTGTTTGAGAGTCTAGTGGTCCACTTCAAGAAACTCAGTTTTGCAGCAATTCTTCTCAGCCCCAAGAAGCTTGAGAAATCTCTCTCTGTCTCTCTCTATTTTTTGGTCTTTCTTATTGATAAGTGGTAAATCTGGAGGGCTATAGGGGGAAATGGTTGCCTGTTTGAATTCTAAAGTCCCAGATCATTTTTACCTCTTCATTTTCTTTTACTATGTCTATTTTTGGATCCTACCAGTTCTTATTTACTTGCTTTCTTACTTGCCTGTGGTCGTAAGTTGTATGGTTTCATTGTTTTATTAGCTGGTGTAAAAGCGGGCATTTTTCCATGAGTCCTTATTATTTTGTGTGGTTGTGATGAAATGCTCAAAGTAGATGCCCCCTGGAGTAGTTTAATGGTTGGGCAGTTATTTGGGCTGTTCTCTCCTCTAAAAAAACAAAAAAACAAAAAAAACAAGCTAGAGGCTTCAAATATATTTCAAGTCTTGTAATCTTTCAGAATCAATGGCAAGACTTTTTCCAGTATAAATATGAGACCTCTGTTAATTTTACCCCTTACTATCAATATTCAGCTATAGCACTTTTATTTTGTAACCTAGTAGAGCTTGCAAGATTGCTGGTCCAAAGACTAATTGCTTCTTAGTCAGAGGTGGGATTTTTTTACTACCGGTTCTGTGGGTGTGGCTTGGTGGGAGTGGCAGGAGGAGGATACTGCAAAATCTCTATTCCCACCCCATTCCAGAGGGAAGGATATTGCAAAATCTCCATTTCCACCCCACTCTGGGGCCAGCCAGCCAGAGGTGGTATTTACCAGTTCTCTGATCTATTCAAAATTTCTGCTACCGGTTCTCCAGAACCTGTCAGAACTTGCTGGATTGCACCGCTGGTGGGATTCACTTACCTTCCCTACCGGTTCGCAAATGTGAACGCACTCGCTCGCTATGCTTGCATGCGCTTCCTCTGCATGTGCACAGCCGTCCGCACATGCGCAGTGCTCGCGCATTATGTCTGGGTGGGTAGGCGGAGCCTTCCACTGTCACCAGTACCGGTTCGACAGAACCGGACAGAACTGGCTGAATCCCACGACTGTTCCTAGCTGACAAGTGTGCTTTGCAAAAAAATGGCTAAATATGTTGCAGGAGTATGAGATTGGACAGCCATTTGTCTAAAATGGTATAGGCTTTCCTGCCTATGCAGAGGGTTGGACTAGAAGACCTCCAAGGTCCCTTCCAACTCTGTTATCCTGTTAGTCCATTATTCTGAGTACGATTCAATGTCTGAAATAACTTCGTATTTCTGATGTAAGTCTAACACATAATTTAATTCAATTTGGGAGCCATTTTTGGGTCATGATCCCATATGGCCTTATACAACATGCAAAATCTGTGTTTCTCTTTACCTAAAAATCTGAATATTCTAGCTTTCAGTGATCTATTTTAGATGAAAATAGATTTCCAGTTGCTTGGATAGAATCTACGGTAAATCTCATTTACGATTTATCTTGTGCGGATTGCTAGTATTGATATTCCCATATTATTTTCATTTTAGCGGTCTGCACTTTTCCAAATGATGTAATAGATCCAGAATTTCAAACTAACAGATGAAAAACCGAAAGAAAAATGAATCTAATTCTTTGAGATTTGTAAGTTTCCTTTACTCAATTTCTGTGTTTATTTTTCTTTATTATTTATTTTTCTTTTTACTTGCTTGTCTCTTTTCTTTTCCTTTTTTCAAAAATGCTGCATAATTTTTTTTAAAAAAATGTGGACCTTGGTATGCTCCCATATATTCAATTTTCTTTTTCAAAAAGCTTGACTGATCTGATGTGCCAGTTCTGATGAATATCAGGGAAAATATTTGACCTATATAGATATGAGGGAGGCAACCTATTTGTTCTTCGTATGGCTTCCTCATCACTATAAACATAGTTGGCCAAAATCTAATTGATTAAAAGGTGGTGATAGCAAATAAATAAATAATAATAACGATTTCACGGTGTGTTTTAGCCACACATTTTTCAAAGCATAACAGTTTTTGGCTTCCTCTCATGGTTAATGTTTATTTCCTAGCACAGATTTGTTTCAGCTCAAAATATAGATCGTACAATAAGGCAGTTGCATGCTGCAAAAATTGAATAAAAAGAGCTGGCTGTGATTTTCTAAGTGGGTTTGCAATGTAGAAGAAAGTGCTCCAAATCACAGAATTATAAAGTGGGATTATCCCTTAATTGCAGGAAGTTGTCCGATGCACAAAAGGACTATTTGCCTGAGAAAATTGCTATCATTGCCGAGATCTGATGGAACAGCTGGACAATTTCTATTTAAGCGATTTTTACAGTAATAAACTTAATAATTTCTCTGTACACAACTGCGATAGCTATTATTTTAGCGTTTTAAAATGTTTGCTTTTCCTACTTGTGTATCATGATATAGCTGTATGTTCTCACTGTGATGAACTTTTAATATTTTAAAGAAGGCATATAAACAAGTGGCATTTTAAGCCTTCTATTTTATTTTATTATTTTTTTCTCATTCAATTACATTTCTTGCATCTCGTGAGTTGTGATGTGCTTGTATTTTTCCCCCTTTTGAGCAAATTTTGAAATCAAACAACAACAAAATCCATGTATTGCTCCTTCGCTTTTCTGGTGCTATCACTCAGCATAGTCGGAATAAGGAGTCAGGTCTTTGTGGAAAAATCTATAAAATAACACTGAGTACAAGAAAACACATGTGATTGTTTCTCAGATCATATATCTAGGTTTAGCTGCAGTGTGGAATGAGATGTTTATTAAATTGGCCTACGGGTTGGATTCAAGCATCTCACTCAAAAACAGAAGGACTCCTTCCCTTTATGGAAAGATTGTATTTTGTTTTAGATTTTGTTATCCTGCCTTTATTATTTATTTATTTTATTTTATTTATTAAATGTATTTGCTGCCCATTTCGCCCGCAATGAAAAATTATGTCAGAGTGTGCACAGTGTGACAATAACATCAGAGATTTGTAGTAATAAATAGTGGTTTATCTCTACAAAAGAATATACATACACATACAAGGCAAAGGTCAAACAATCAGTCAGCAGCTACAGCAGGGAAGAACACAGGGAGAGAGAGATACGCCCCACAGAGCCTCTCTTATAATACAGACTCTTAAAGTGGTAACAGTCAAATAACCTTGCTGACTCATTCCTACCATTGCATCATCATTACAGCATTACAGGATTACAGGATTACAGCAGCTGGTCAGCTATTAAATCATCATTACCCTGACAAATTATGAATAACTCAAGGTGACCAACAGTAAGTTCTACATGACCTAAGAAAGATAGTTCTTCCTTGGGAAAAGGGCTGGCAAGTGGTTCTCTGAGTCCTTTCTGGATGTTTTTGGAAGGTCTCCCAACTTTCTACAACTCTTGTGTTTTTCATTTACAGAAGGAAGGCGATGAAATGTGCTTCCCACCCACTTTATCTGGTGCCAGCATAACCTCTTACTCTAGTCCTACGTCTTTAAAAAAACAGCAATAGAATTCCTAATTCTTTATTTGCTTTCTTTCTCTAAAGCGAGATACATAGGGTGAGCAGCAGGAGAATATTAATGGCGAAGTCATTCTTATTGATTAGGAACAGCTGTATTTAATATTCATGCACTAGCAGGTATTATCCACAATCCGTGACAATAGCCGATGGCTTAGACACTTTGAATAGACAAGTCAAGAAATAAATGTAAAGTTATATATTAAATGATAGCTAAATAACAGTGGTGGGATTCAGCCGGTTTGGGCCAGTTTGGGCAAACCAGTAGTTAAATTACTGGCTGGTCCTGCCCTTCCCTACCCCTTCCAGGAGTTCCCATGTGCCCCGTTTTGGCTCCCAGGTAAGTGCAGGGAGACCTCCTAGGCCCAAAACGGGGCATGGGAGTGCCGTGCACCCCCTGTGGCCTGTTTTTGATCCCAGGAGGCTGCAGGGAGGCCTCCTAGGCCCAAAACGGGGTGTGGGAGTGCCGTGCGCCCCCTGTGGCCTGTTTTTGATCCCAGGAGGCTGCAGGGATGCCTACTAGGCCCAAAATGGGGCATGGGGGTTGGCATATCCTCCTCACAGCCTGTTTTTGCTCCTGGGGGGGGTGCAGGAGGCCGAGTGCTGCCTGTCACACCCCCTGGCCACACCCATCAGGGCCACGCCCACCCAGCCAGTCATTAGGGCAGAGAACTGGTTGTAAAATTATTTGAATCCCACCACTGGTAAATAGCATCTATATAATCAAGGGCAATACATAGATGGGAGCTTATCAAAGAGAGATCCAATCTAGAACGAAGGAGAAATTTCCTGACAGTGAGAACAATTAATCAGCTTGCCTCCAGAAGCTGTGGTTGCTCTATCACTGGAAATTTTTAAGAAGAGATTGGACAGCCATTTGTCTAGAATGGTTTAGGGCCTCTTCCTTGAGCAGTTGGTTGGACTAGAAGACCTCAAAGGTGTCAGGTTTCGATGTCATCTCAAATAAATTGCACTCCCAAACAGTTAATCTTTGCTGAAATATTCCATTTATTGAGTACGACAGATCTGGCCCCGACTTCGTCGTAGCCGATACTAACCCTCTGACCCCCAAACCCTTCCCTTTCTGTCCCCAATTCTCATCTTCTCATTGGCCATCTTCCAAGTCAGTCTCCCCAGCTTCTGAACTCACCCCACAGGAATGTTCCCCCTCCCATCCCATCTCCTAGGGGATATTATCTACAGAGAAAATAAGTAGGTGAAAAGTCAAGCCTTGTCTCCTCCTTTTTATGGCAGCATCAGAATGCTAACATGAGGTTCCTTTGCACTCTGTATTCCATATTCTGCATATTTCTGCATATCTCCCTCAGATGAGCCAATAGGAGAAGACTGTGGCTTGTTACCCGGCTCGCTGATTCCCATTTGATCCTTACAATTAATAAGACACATTAAAAAAATTTAGGATGTGCAGTCCTAAAATGTGATGTGGTTGTTGCAGAGTTTTAATTTGGACAATATTTTCATGTCTACCATGGTTTTCAACATGTTCAGTATTGAAATGATGTCAGATACTTTGTTAAGTATATTTAATTAGAAGATACTCCATGGGTTGAAAGCAGAGATGCTAAGCTCAATGCAGAAAATATTCCCCCAGTGATAGCAAAACAGACATAAAATGTATTCTGGTTTAATGATAAATTCTTTTCTTGATAAAGATTAAAAATAAGTGATGCAAACTTAAAGAACTATGATATACTGTTATATGATAACTGTATTAGGAGACCGTCAGTATTTGTGAGCATTTTGAAAGAACGTGTCAATTCACAGTGCCTTTTATAAATCTACTGGTTTCAATATGTAGGATTTAGTAGATAAATTAGAAAATCTGGAAGAGACCATTCTAAAACATACCAAAAATGGTTACAGGAACTGGGCATGGCTAGTCTAGTGAAGAGAAGGACCAGGGGACACAGGAGAGCAGTCTTCCAATATTTGAGGAGCTGCCACAGAGAGGAGGGGGTTCAAGCTATTTTCCAAAGCACCTGAAGACCAGACAAGGAGCAATGGATGGAAACTGAGCAAGGAGAGCTTCAACCTGGAAATAAGGAGAAATTTTCTGACAGTGAGAGCAATCAACCAATGGAACAGAAGTTGCCTTCGGAAGTTGTGGGAGCTTCATCACTGGAAGCTTTGAAGAAGAAACTGGACTGCCGTATGTCAGAAAAGGTGTAGGGTCTCCTGCTTGGGCAGGGGGTTGGACTAGATGACCTACAAGGCCCCTTCCAACTCTGTTAATCTGTAATCAGATGTGCTATATTTGCAAACCATATTTTAATTTAGATGCTTAGTAATTACTTGTTATTATTTTTTTTTCTAATCACTCCAAAAGGATAAAGTTTTCTTTTTGGATTTCAAATGGGCTTATGACCTTAACCCCCCTCCCCGTGTAAACAATAGTACCATAAAATATATGAATGATTAGCACCAGGGGAAAGATCAATGTTTCTCAATCTTGACAACTTTAGGATGGATGGACTTCAGCTCCCAGAATTCCTATGCTGATGGGGGGAATTCTGGGAGTTGAAGTCCACACAACTTACATTTGCAAGGCTGAAAAACATAGATTTAGTTTATATATGTATGTATGTATGTATGTATGTATGTATGTATGTATTTATGTATGTATATATGTAGGTCTTTGGTTATTCGGGTTTTGTCCCGTGTAAAATTGGAAGTGTCTTGGCGACGTTTCGATGAAGTCTCATTCGTCATCTTCAGGCTGGTGTTTTCGGCTTCGTGCTTCTAGGAGCAATGTGCCGAAAACACCAGCCTGAAGATGACGAATGAGACTTCGTCGAACGTCGCCAAGACACTTCCAATTTTACGTGGGAGAAGACCTGAATAACCAAAGACCTACAAACAAATACCCGCGAAAACCTCAGAAAACATATACATAAGAAGGAAAAAAGCCCAGAATCGAGTGGATGTGATTCCACTGAGCTAGGGCTGCAGAAAAACCTTGGTTACATAGGAAAAACTTGGCTAAAAGAAAAACACACATAAATCCTATGAAAAAGTAAGAATATATATATATATATATATATATATATATATATATATATATATATATATATATATATATATAATTGCTAACATGAATACATATATATATATATATATATATATATATATATATATATATATATATATATATATATATATTCATGTTAGCAACAGATGTTCCTTCCTGAGGGGCCAGTCCAGAGGTTGGCTTGCATCACAAAGAAAGGCCCTTCCTCCTTCAACCATTTCCCTAATTTCATTTGGCAAAGACTTCAAAAGGACGGAGCTCTGAGGATATGCCAGTAAATCGCAAATTGTAAACACAGAGTGTGGTGAGTTACAGCCTGTCAGATGATTGTTTGGTTTGGGCTTGGTGCCCAAGTCTTTGTGTCCCGCCTGGCAGGAGAAGTAGTCCAACCGGCGAGTCCAGTTCCTTTGCCTTCCATGTGACTTGATAAAACTGTTTCCCACATGCAATGACTTTGATGAAAACGATAAAGGACTTGGTGTGTATCAAACACATTCATTTTCCACTAAACTAAGCCTAAATGGCCCCTGGACCCGTGAGAAATGAGAAATAATTCGTCATCCATCCACAACCAGTGAAGGGAATAGAGCCGATATATTTTAAGAGCTCCATAGCGGTTTCCTTTCATACGTTCCTGAAGTTCTCAAGGTACTTCCTTCCTCTCGCCTCCTGTTGTGGTCCACCAGCAGCCTGCAGACCTGGCAATGGAGTTGGACAGTGAGGAAGCTGAGGAAGAACATGAGCCAGTCCTGGAGGCTGGGGAAGGCCCGGATGAGGGCTTTGCATCAGAGGCAGAGATGAGGCCAGAGCCATCTGGGAGCGATGTGCGGACTCCGTAGCCTCCAAAGGCAGACAGCAGAGAGGCAGAGGAACAGGAGGAGCCTATTCCTAGTGCACGCATGCGAAGAACTGCCAGAAGCTGCTAGTGCACGCATGCAAGAACAGCTAAAGCAAAAAGGGCGACTCAGGAGTAAGGCCAGGAGATGATTGGCCACTCCCAGAAAGCTTAAAAGAGCAGCAACGGCTCTTGGGATCTTGGTAGGAAAGCAACGTTGATTCCCGTGCTTCTTGTCAGCGTCTCTTGAACTTTGTGGGGGTTTTGCCAAGAAAAGCCTTTGGCAAGTTGCCAAAGACATCAAAGGTTGGTGATAAGGCCGAGGGACTGGTTATTAAGAATTTTGTTTTGGACTAAGCTGAGAATGAATTAATTCTCAGTTGTTTTAAATAGTTGAGCTCAACTTATTAAAAAATAAGTTTGTTGAGGACTGAATTGTGTTTGGTAATCACTGCTTGGGCCTTGGTCACAACACGTCCCTCTCCTTCTCTCACTTTTCTTCCTTTTTATAAAGCAATAAAGTTGAAAGCGACGGGGCCGGATCATCTTAAAGCCACAAATATATTGGCTTTGATTTTTGAGGGTGATAAGGCAAATATAACTTATGGTGTTTCATCTTGCTGTCAACCCAAATCTCCTTAGAGTTGGAATAAGGCAGCCTTTGCCTTGGGATTTCTTCATCCTCTTCTACCGCATTCAAGGATGTGGTAGAAGCCCACGTCATTTGGCTGTTTCCTTTTCTTCTGAGCAATCCCATCTGGTCATCTGGAAAAGCAGGGTGAAGGTGAGAGGAGGACCCTGTTGAAGAAGAGGGTCAAGGAGATGCAACCAGCAGATGGTCTCCAATGAGGCCTTTCAAAACAAGAGCATTTGGCCGCAAGATCTCTTGACCACACTTGTTGCGATCTTTATGGCCCGAGCCAGTTGTGTTGGGTTTTTTCTCTTTTCGTTTCGGGCCCCCAGAGTCGCGGCATACCTGCTGTTGCGATCAAGCCACTTGCCAACCGTGGCATCTGTTCGGTGCAGACATCAAGCATTTGACTGTCAATATCTTTGCCTTGAAATGAATGGAGAAGTATTTGTCACTCAGCAACAATAATTCTTCAAATAAAAGGTTAGCCAGACAGAACCCTTAATCAAGGAGTCCCTCGTTGCTGTCAGCTATGCCTTTTAAACAGCAGTGATGAAGGCTGGCTGTCAGCGCATGACTTGATGAGGGAAAGGTGATTGATCTGCATAAATCATTTTCTTTTAACATTGTCAGTGAAGAGTAAATTAGTGGGATTCTTGTCGCGGAGGTTATTCAGCGTGTTGAAATTAATGTACAATATTTTAGGTGTATTCCAAACTTACGCAGTTGGTGCTGAGAATGCGAAAATGACATAGGATCTTAGCACACATTGTTCTGCTGATCAAGTCTTCTTCTTTTCTTTCTTTCTTTTTTTTTTATCACGGTTACTATTACTTTTATGCATGCAAAACTCCAAGGAGGAACACATAACGTATTTTTACGAGCTGTGGAAGAAATGAAGTTTAGAGGAATTAGGCACTGGCAGGTACAATTTAACGTAATCATCAGAAGCTTGTGATAAATGCCAGGCGCATGTTTTTAAGAACACAGTTTCGAACTGCGGTAATAGATGCATATGTTTAGGTTTAAAAGCAAGCCTCATGTGCTTTAGTTCATTAACGTTACCTCTTGCAACCCTGTTTTATTAGTGCCATAGTGCCATTTTATCAATTGCCAAGCCATCTCTTTCTTTCTATTTGGGTGATACATTTGCTTCAGTGGTGAAATCCAAATTTTCTTATTACCGGTTCTGTGGGCGTGGCTTGGTGGGTGTGGTGTGGCTTGGTGGGCGTGGCTTGGTGAGCATGGCAGGGGAAGGATACTGCAAAATCTCCATTCCCACCCCACTCCAGGGGAAGGATACTGCAAAATCCCCATTCCCACCCCACTCTGGGGCCAGCCAGAGGTGGTATTTGCCGGTTTTCCAAACTGCTCAAAATTTCCGCTACCAGTTCTCCAGAACCTGTCAGTACCTGCTGGATTTCGCCCCTGATTTGCTTCTGAAGAGCTATTTCTTTCTGACCATCTCCGTTAATCCATCAATCAGGTCTTCTAGTCCAACCGCTGCTCAAGCAAGACACCCTATGCCAGTGATGGCTAATCTTTTCCAGACCAAGTGCGCAAAGTACGTGCCCCCTGCATACGCCCCCTCTGCATGCACCCCCTGCATGTGTGCTCGCCCTCCGCATGTGCCCCCCACATGCCCCCCACTTCCCCCACACATGTGTGTGGGGCCCCCCATATGCACCCCACCCCCTGCGCATGCATGGGCAGCCCCCCGCACATGCCCCGCCCTTCTGCGCATGTGCAGCAGAGACCCAAAGACCAGTTGGCTGGTGGGAGCTGCGAGCACAGGTGCAGCGGAGCTGACCTGGGGTGATGGTTTGCGTGCCCACAGAGAGGGCGTTGCGTGGCACCTGTGGCACACGTGCCATAGGTTCGCCATCACGGCCCTATGCCATTTCAGACAAATGACTGTCCAGTCTTTTTTTGAAAGCTTCCAGTGATGGAACATCCACAAGCTGTTCCACTGGTTAATTGTCCTCACTGTTAGGAAGGTTCTCTTGAATTCCAGGTTGCTTCTCTCCAGGGGTGAAATCTAAAAATTTTCGCTACCGGTTCTGTGGGCGAGGCTTAATTAGTGGGCGGGGCTTGGTGGTCAGGTGACTGGGTGGGTGTGGCTTGGTGGTCAGGTGGGCATGGCCAAGTCGACGTCACTTCTTTGCCCTTTTTTAACCTACAAAACAAAACACAGCACAACACAACTGGCTCACCCACAATGTAAAAGCAGTTGTGCTAGACCCAAAATGGCCCCTGCAACAAGCAGGCACCTCACACAGCCACAAAAATTACAAAAAACCAACTTTCACACTTTACACACACACAACACAACACAACACAACTGGCTCACCCACAATGTAAAAGCAGCTGTGCTAGACCCAAAATGGCCCCTGCAACAAGCAGGAACCTCACACAGCCACAAAGAGTCCAAAAAACCAACTTTCACATTTTACACACACACAACACAACACAACACAACAGGCTCACTCACAATGTAAAAGCAGCTGTGCTAGACCCAAAATGGCCCCTGCAACAAGCAGGAACCTCATACAGCCGCAAAAAGTCCAAAAAACCAACTTTCACACTTTACACACACAAAATTCCACATACAGCTTTGTGAGATTTTGTGTGTTTGTGTAGTTAGAGTGAAACACTCTACAGAAACACACAAAATCTCAGAAAGTTGCACAAATTTTATTTTATTTTATTTTTATATAAAAGCAGCTAAATTTAAAACTTCCTAAACTTTAAATGGCTAGGTCTAAAAAAAGAACAAATTAAAAAAATCCCAATTAATTATTTTTTTAAAGCTCCCAAAGGGGAAAAAAACTTACAGGCAGGCAGGCAGGCAGGCAGATAGAGCTGCTCACCGATGAGCTTGATTGCATGGAGGGAGATTCAGTTGCTTGCTGATGCAATGGATTGCAGGGATTACAGCAAGCGAAGCAAGGCAGGCGTTGCGACCAGCAGCTCAGGATTCGAAGAGCGAAGGTAAGCAAGCTGGAGGCTGGGGGGGGGGGGGGGAAGGATTTTTGCTACTGGTTCTCCGAACTGCCCGCCACCATTGCTACCTACTCGCCTGAGCCGGTCCGAACCGGAAGCATTTCACCCCTGCTTCTCTCCTTGATTAGTTTCCATCTATTGTTTCTTGCCTTGATTTCTGGTGCTTTGGAAAATAAGTTGACCTCCTATTCTTTGTAGCAAATATCAAATATTGGAACACTGCTATCATGCCATTCCTGGTCCTTCTTTTCTCTAGACTAGCCATACCCAATTCCTGCAACCATTTTTCATATGTTTTTGTCTCCAGGCCTTTAATCATCTTAGCTGCTCTTCTTTGCACTTTGTTTTTTTACAAAGTCTGAACATCTTTTTTGTGATGCGGTGACCAAAACTGGATGAACAATCTTTTAAAAACCTTTGATTGGAATCTGGTTTTTAAATAATTTTGAAGAGGTTTTTCATGCCACTTCTTTGTAAAATCCTGGAGCCACAGAGAGGGTTTTGAAAGTAGATGATGGAATCGGGTGGGATTCTACCGGTTCGAACCAGTTCGGGCGAACCTGTAGCTCTGACGATCAGCTGGGAGTGAACTGGTTTGCTCCGACGAACAGCTGGGCCCACCCGCCCATCTGCCCCAGCACTTTCCTTACCTTTATCTTCACAGCTGATTTGCGCGGCAGAACAGATTGCCGTTCCTCAGCTGTTTTAATTCCCTAGCAGTAACGCGGAAGGTGATTTTCCGTTCAATTGTACACGTGCAATCACCGAACCGGTTGTTAAACTGGTAGGATCCCAGCACTGGATGGAATGAATGAGGATATCCCCAACTTCAGATTTTTCCATGAAAAAAAAACTTGTGTATTTCATTTGCGTGGTTTTTTTTTTTTTTTTTTTTAAATCATTTCAAACCTGGAATTCAAACCATTTAAGGTCTTGGGAGATCACCTGGGATCCAGGATAAGTAAATCAAGGAAAGGTGAAGTGTTGCCAACAGATTCTCTTGGCACAATTTTGTCCAAAGAAGCTTGGGAGATGTTATGTAGTTCTCCTCCAACAAAACCAATTAATATTTAAAAATGGCCATCCTACTTAAGATCTTGAGATAGGCAAAATTTACCCCTTAATTCATTGGAATATCACAAAATCTGTATTGGGAGCTACTTGCTTCCCTCTTTGTCTTATTTCAGTCCTAATTCTTTCTTCCTCCCCTCACTCAAAGAAGGACCCACAAAGTGCAACACCTCTAAAGCAGGGGTCTCTAACCTTGGCAACTTTAAGACTTGTGGACCTCAACTCCCAGAATTCCTCAGCCAATTCTGGGAGTTGAAGTCCACAAGTCTTAAAGTTGCCAAGGTTGGAGACCCCTGCTTTAAAGAATTGTTCAGATAAAATTGCAAAATATAACAGAATGGACCTTTATTTCTGGATCAATATACTTACCCTCATCGCTATTAGACTGTGTAATGGCTTTTAATTTCTTTTGAACCTAGGGACAGGCGTCTCCCTAATATCCAACATGTCATTATTCCTAGAAACTGGCAAATTAAGCTATATTAAGACACTTTTGCTAACAAAAAGCAGAGAAAAGTTGACTCAAAAGGGCATTACATAGATGGCTTCCTCTCCTGCGCTCTATGTAGGGAGGTCTTCACCCACATGTGTGTCCTTCATTCTGTCAGGCCTGGAAGCCATCTTTTGCATTGGGCCTTCAGGCCTGTCCCTTTTGCTACTGTGGAAAATGGGGAGGGGGGATTGTATGGAGCCGGGGTGATATTTATTTATTTTATTTTATTTTATTTTATTTTATTTTATTTTATTTTATTATTTTATTTTATTTTATTTTATTTTATTTTATTTTATTTTATTTTATTATTTTATTTATTTTATTTTATTATTTTATTTTATTTTATTTTATTTTATTTTATTATTTTATTTTATTTTATTTTATTTTATTTTATTTTATTTTATTTTATTTTATTATTTTATTTTATTTTATTTTATTTTATTCGGCTTATATGCCGCCCTATCTCACAATGGACTCAGGGCGGCTCACAACAATAAAACACAAGCCACAATAAAAATAAAATAAATAAAAATAAAATAAATAAAAATAAAGACTAAAATCTAAAAAATTTAAAATTAACCCATTAAAACCCTTAAAACCCCATCATCAGACCAGGTCAAGGGATTTGAAAAGCCAGGTTTTTAATTCCCGGCGGAAGGTGCGAAGGTCGGGTGCTAGTCGGAGCTCCAAGGGGAGTTGATTCCAGAGGGTGAGCGCCCCAACCGAGAAGGCTCTACTCCTGGGGGCCGCCAGCCGCCACTGTCTATCCGACGGCACCCTGAGTAAGCCCTCTCTATGGGCGCGAACCGGGCGATATATAGTCATAATGACATTCCTTTCTCAGAGAGTCAAGGACATCTTGCCCTGCACCTGGAGGGTTGGACCTGGGAGGCATCTCTAGTTGGGACGGTGCTTTGATTGGGCGATGTGATGGACTTGTGGGTGCTGGGCAGGGACTTGTAGTTTCCTTTGGGTGGGGAAAACCTGGAAGCTTTCAGATTCGGGTTTTCCCAGATGTGCCAATATGACATCTCTAATAAAATGTAACTTTGAGGAAACTCAAGCCTTGGAGTTTTCTTTCGTTGGGTGTGTTACTTGGAACCCTGACACATTCATCACTCAGAATTTACTAAGTGATTAGATTGGGTTCATTTGTCTGGAGGGGGCAGCAGGGTTGAAGAAGATAAAAATGGAGATACATTATTACTGGTGATTTAACAACATTTTTTTCACCACACCAAAAGCAGCTGGACTAGTCAGGAAAACGCCCATAACATAAACAGCATCCAAGATACCACCAAAGTAGTTGCCTTATTGTCAAAGGCAAAGAATTAGGACCACCTTTTATAAATTGCAGTTATGCTGATTTATTGCTCAAACCTATATATAAGAATCTAGTGAACTAATATAGTAGTCAGCACTAAATTGGCACTAGATAAAAGTTAATGGAATTCAAGGGAGGCTGGACACATAGCGATTCTAGGCTGATTCCTTTCTTGACTCCACCCCGAAACTTTGCCTCTGCTTCTCCTACACTTATCCTGTGTAATGTTAGGCCAGCCTACTGAATCAATATTTGCCAAGGTTTTAGTAGAAGGCCAAAATATTAATAATAAAAACTAACAAATCAAAGAATTGCCTTGTGCATTATTTGTAAAAAATTCTTTGCTGTCATTTCTTTGACTTGAACTTCAAATATTTGTTTGACAAAAAAATAATAATACAGAAAACTAATATCATATACTTTCCAAAGATCAGTGAGAAACAAATATAAGAGACTAAAATTTCTTAGGTAATTTATATGAAATGATGTAGATCTAATACACTAGGGTATTATGTTACAAATTGTTAAATTGGGGCCAATCCTTCATCATGCCAGAAGTACAAAAAGCAAATTTTAGCTTTGTCTTGTGTTTGTAACTTTGCTACTGATTTGCTGAATTTTTAAAGGCGCATACAGAAAGCGCATAAAATATAGTGCTTTTTTGATAATTCTGTATTGAATATCTGAACTGTTCCTTTAGTAAAATATTCTTGGCCTCTATTCCAATCAGAAATCTTTTCTCCCACACTGAAATATAGAACAAACCAGGGGTGAAATCCCTGACAGGTTCTGACAGGTTCTGGAGAACCGGTAGTGGAAATTTTGAGCAGTTCGGAGAACCAGTAGCGGAAATGTTGAGTAGTTTGGAGAACCGGCAAATACCACCTCTGGCTGGCCCCAGAGTGGGGTGGGAATGGAGATTTTGCAATACCCTTCCCCCAGGAGTGAGGAGGGAATGGGGATTTTGCAGTATCCTTCCCCTGCCACACCCACCAAGCCACGCCCATCAAGCCACACCATGCCCACCAAACCACACCCACAGAACCGGTAGTAAAAAAAATTTAATGTTTCCCCTCATTCCTTATTTTTTAGGGGACAAAAATTTTGACTTCATATCTAATTAAGCAGAGTTGCCTTATTAGAATGATTTTATAATACTTTTTAAATTAACATGCTTAGCATTGCATTCACCTTCTGTTTAAAATTCCAGAATGTTTTACTTTTTTGTTTCAATTGGGTTGCCATAATATGATTAAAACTTAAAATCTGTTAAGCTCAGATGTAAAGCAAGATTATCGGATAAAGCCTGTGTTATATTTATAGCAAAGTGCCTTTTTTTCCCCCATTCCACCTTATAGTTAAATGTATTAATTAATAAACCTGCATTAATTCAACCCACAAAATCTAGAGCTTGTTAGTAAAAGTTTACACAGAGAGTCAAAACCCTTCACAGTTGTACAGCTGTATGGTTAAGTATTTATTAAGAGCATGCAAATAATTTAGCCTCAAAGGAAAATGCTGCTATCCCTCCCCACATCCCTCCTGCCCTTCCCCTCTTGGGAAGCCTTCTCCTTTCATATCGTTCTTCGGAATCAGAGCTTTGCAGTCTTCACTTAGAAGACATAATCTCTCCATGGACATAGCAAGAGGGCAAAGCTTGTAATCTGCCCTTTCATTTTGTATGAAAACATCTGCTGATTCTCAAATTTCTTGCTTACATTGTGATGGAGGACAGAGTCCACTGTTAGTTTGTTACTTCCTACAGCGTATGCGAAAGGGGCGTGATGGTTCAGTGGTTAAAGATGCTGAGCTTGTCAGCTGAGAAGCACGGGTTCGAGACCTGAGCACCATGCGAAAGGGTGAGCTCCTGTTCCTTGCTCCAGCTCCTGTCCACCTAGCAGTTACAAAGCATGCAAATGCGAGTAGATAAATAGGTACCACTTTGGTGGGAAGATAACAGAGTTCTGCGTGCCTCACTGTATAGTCCATCCTGGCCACATGACCACGGAAATGTCTTCCGAAAAGACATTGCTCCCTCAGCTAATAGCAATAGCACTTAGACTTATATGCTGCCCCATAGTGCTTTACAACAGTCTCTGAGCAGTTTACAATGTCAGCATCTTGCCGTCAACTATCTGGGTTCTCAATTTACCAACCTCGGAAGGATGGAAGGCTTACTCAACCTTGAGCCCAGGGGTGAAATCCAGCAGGTTCTGGAGAACCAGTAGCGGAAATTTTGAGTAGTTCAGAAAACCGGCAAATACCACCTCTGGCTGGGGTGGGAATGGAGATTTTGCAATATCCTTCCCCCAGGAGTAGGGAGGGAATGGGGATTTTGCAGTATCCTTCCCCTGGAGTGAGGTAGGAATGGAGATTTTGCAGTATCCTTTCCCTGGAGTGGGGTGGGAATAGAGATTTTGCCGTATCCTTCCCCTGCCACCCCCACCAAGCCACACCACACCATGCCCACCAAGCCACGCCCACAGAACCGATAGTAAAAAAAATTGGATTTCACCAGTGCTTGAGCCCCATCAGAATTGAACTCCAGGCTGTGGGCAGAGTTAGCCCGCAGTACAGCATTCTAACCACTGCGCCACCAGGCCTCGGCTAAGAGACAGAGATGAGCATTATCCCACAGAGTGGGACAGGAGAAACCTTAACCTTCGTGCCACGTGTAAATTTTCTTATTACTCAGGATTAAATAGGAATTTGATTCCTCTTCAAGAAAAAAGACCCCCCCCCCAAAAAAAAGACACGCCCCCCCACCCCCAGAATAAAACCAAATCCTTCGGCATTGCTCCCTAAAATGTGTGGCTCAGAGTTGCTCATGGAAGGGAACCATCTCTCGGTGTGTGACCTACAACACAAGACCCTTGATCACAACTCAACGGTCATATTTCTTCTGTGTAGATCCCTCCTTGTCTTTCGGTTCCCTCTTGTCTAGCAACTGCAAATCCACGCCTTAATTCTGTCAGGTCAGAGATGTGCCGGCCTTTGCAGCATGCTTTTGCCTCATGTCATGTCCCAGTGTTGTACATCTTGTTTCAGAGATATTCTCCTGTAATGTTCTGTGACCTTTTTCATTGAGTGCAGCAAGACAGAGAAGCTACTCAGGGAGGAAAAATTGAGCTGTGTTATCTCTCCCCAAGGAGCCTCGCGTTTCCTTCTACCATCCGTTTGAAAGCTATCATTTTCTTGATTTTATAGCTGAAAACCAGCATTGATTTGCTGGGATGTTGGATCTAAGAGTCTTTCCATTGACGCGGCTATTGACGGTTTTCAGTATATTCTGCATCTCATTATCACTCTTGGCTAAACGATACACCTTGCGGACTTGAGGGACAGCGCCGTCGATAGCGCTCCCAGTCTTAGCAGCCCCTATTGAGCGCGGTGTCAAAGCAAGGTGATTTATGCGATTAGAAAGAAAATGTTCAGTCGGGCTGCTGCATAATTAAGCCACGGAAAAGAGTGACTGGTGACAAAACTAGGTCTGCCCAAAGTCATCGGCAAATCAGGAAAGATGGCTTGGGTAAGTGGCTGAGACATTGAAGGATCTCTTCTGGCAACTTCCACTTTGCCATTCCCTAAGATTTGATTCTCACCTTGTTGCTGGGGAGGGTTGATTTCTCATCTCTGTTTTTCCAGCATTTGCTTCTGTAAGGGTGTGTGTGTGTGTGTTTGGTGGGGGATATTATTTCTTTGGTTCCTTTATCTATCATATCTATCTATCTATCTATCTATCTATCTATCTATCTATCTATCTATCTATCTATCTATCCATCTATCTATCCATCTATCCATCTATCTATCTATCAGTATCTATCTACCGCTATCTAGCTATCTCCATCCAATATCTCTCTCTCTCATCTAATATATCTTTCTCTTAATTTATTTTAATATCTATCTATCTATCTATCTATCTATCTATCTATCTATCTATCTATCAGTATCTATCTATCTACCACTATCTATCTCCATCCATTATCTCTCTCTCTCATCTATCTAATATATCTATTTTTTAATTTATTTTAATCTTTATCTATCTCTATCATTTATCATCTCTGTATATCTATCTGTCTATCTATCTATCTATCTATCTATCTATCTATCATTTATCTATTTATCTATCTAATAACTCTATCACTTAATTTAATTTAATTTAATCTTTATATCTATCTATTTATAATTTATCATCTTTATATGTCTGTCTGTCTGTCTGTCTGTCTATCTATCTATCTATCTATCTATCTATCTATCTATCTATCTATCTATCTAATATAGCTATCCCTTAATTTAATTTAATCTTAATCTATCTATCTATATCTATCTATTTATCATTTATCATCTCTCTATGTCTGTCTGTCTGTCTGTCTGTCTGTCTGTCTGTCTATCTATCCATCCATCCATCCATCCATCCATCCATCCATCCATCCATCCATCCATCCATGTATCCGCCATTTCTAAAACCTTTTTAACCAAGTAGTGCTGGAATGGAATGTACTATAGTACTTTGTATTAGTTTTTGAGGTCTACTTTTTTTATTCCACTAACTTGCAGCCTTTTGTATTAAACAAAATATTATATACATCCCCAAGTCAAAGGTACAAAAAAATAAATCAGGAAAAGGGGGTGAAGTTGGACAAATGTTCAGCAATATAATACTTAAGAGTCCTTGGAAGAGCAATAGAAAATGACTGAATTAGAACGTGTACAGCACATCGTCTTCCAAGTGCTTCTTGCTACTCTAGGTTGGATGCCTGTAGGAAGGAGCAGAGCTTCAACTATATGGTTGCAACCATCTTTGGGGGGTTTTTTTTAGCACCTTGTCCTATGGACATTGCTGCAGGATTGTGATTCTTCCATCAGCTGGCCTAGCTGGGCCCAGGCTTGTTTTGCTTTGAGCGTGTAGGTAAACGTGAAAAAGAGAGATTGGCTTGACTAAAACCAGGCTCCGAGTTTATGACAGAGGTAAGAACCCAACCATAAATTTCTTGATTTATCTCTTCCTCTTTGCTCTATCAGTTTTCTTGAAGGAGGTGTAAGATAGCTATGGATGCCTAAGGCAGACACACAGTTGATCTCTTCTGACACCTGCTTCAAGATTTATAACTCTTTAGTTTCAAAACTGGTAGATCTGATTGGCCAAAAGCAGAAGAAAAGATATGAATATTCACAGTGGGAGAATGTTGACGATTGTCATGTCACCTTCAGTTCTGAAGATAATCTCTAACATCAATCATTTCTCCACTGGTGTTTTGATCACCATTAATTATCCCTTGCCAGATTTAATTTTTATTATGAAATTGTTCTACATCAAGTTATTCCAGTTTTATTTCCCATGTGTCTTCTCCTCTGCTTTGGCGCTATGATGATATCATACACATGTTGGACAAATGACACATTACATCAGGGGTGTCAAACTCATGTCGTCACGTTGTCATCAAGTGACGTATCACAACTTCCCCCCCCTTCGCTAAAATGGGGGTGGGGGTGGCCAGCATGTGATGCATCCAGCCCATGAGTTTGATGCCCCTGCACTACATGGACATAGCAACAGTCATAAGTATGAGTCAGTTGCCATGCCTCTGAATTATGATCACATGATCGTGGGGATGCTGCAAAGTTTGTAAGTCTGAAAAAATGGTTGTAAGTCATCTTTTTTCAGTGCCATTCAGTGGTGGGTTTCACATTTTGTTACCACCGGTTCGCTTCACGTGTGCGCCGTCCGCTGTCCGCACATGCACCCAGCCTTCCACGCAGGTGCTTTGCTCGTGTATGTGCCCATCCGTGCATGCACCTGGCCTCAAAAACATGCCTAAATAGGATGGCATAGAGCTGGGGTGGGTCGGTGGGCACACCGGCGATTTCTGCTACCGGTTCACCTGAATCTGTCTGAACCGGCTGAATACCACCTCTGGTGCCATTGTAACTTTTTTTAAAAAAAATATTTATTTTTATTTTTTTCAGACACACAAACATAAAATACATAATTTGGTATTGACCGAGTCAAAATTTTATACAGCTTATTTTTTCCATATTTACTATATATACTCCAATTTCTGCCAATATTCTACTTTCCCCCTTTTATCTATATTTTTTATAGAATATATAATCAATATTACCATCCACCCTCGCCTCCTTATCTTCACCTATCACAATTTTCTAATCTATTGAAACCCTTTACTTTAAGCAGTCGTTCAATCATTTAATTTTTCACAATTATTTCTTTAGTATCAGTTTTTCCCAAAGGTGGACCAAATTTTCCCTATCTTACTACTTTATCCGTTATTTTACCCTTTTAAACATATACTTCTTTATATTTGTTTACATCTTTATCTAAAAATTAATTATTTTACCATTTTACCCAAAACAATACCATTCTTCCCATTTACTTTTATAACCCCCTTTTTAAAGTAAACCTAACTTCCATTTCAAATTCATTCCAACTTTCCCCTTCAAATAATTCCTTTTTTATATTTCAGTTTTTACAGTCCCAGTATTAATACAGTTTCTTTACACTTCCAGGGTTACAAAATATACTTCATCTTATTCAAATACTATAATCATCAATATTACTTCTATCATAATTATTTATATGGCTATTATTATCATACCTGTATATAATTTCCTCTTCTAAATAAATCATTTTATCTCAAATCAGTTATTTTGGCAGTTAAATTCAATTTTAACAATCCCAGTATTTTTAATTTTATTCATTTCCATTTCATTTAAATTTCAATATTTTAATCCCTTCTAAATATATCCAACACCAGAAACAATACAATCCTTCACCTTTGGTTTTTATAATTCATTTTATATAATTCAATTTTTACAATCCCAATAATTTCCCCTTAAATAAATCATTTTATATCAAATCAGATATATTATCATAAACAACCCAATATCTTTAATTTTATTCACTCCCATTTCATTTATCAAATTGATGCCATTGTTACTTTGATGGTCACTAAATGTTGTAAGTCAAGGACCACCTGTAATTTCCTTTTGCTCCTTTCTCTGGTATAGTAACAGTAACAGAGTTGGAAGGGACCTTTGGAGGTCATCCCATCCAACCCCCTGCTCACGCAGGAGACCTCTACTAGAGATTTGAACCGCCGAACTGCCAACCTTTCTGATTGACAAGCTCAGTGTCTTAGCCACCCTTGTTCTGTCAGGAAGTACTTAGCTGACCAATAGACTTTGCTCAGCTTTATAAAGTATTTGTTCATAAACTTTTTTCCCATTGGAGTTATAAAATTTGCTCCCCTAATTTTTGTTTGGGAACATTTTTTGTCTTCCACAGAGAATGCTTCAAGCGCCAACATATGGTGCATGCATAAGTGATTGATTACAATGGCCCTATTCTATTTCACTACGTCAAAACATACTGCCTATAATATTGTAATTGGCTTACCCTGTGTAACACAGCTCTTATAAGGTAAAATTAATAGGAAGAATTAGGTGTGGCTATTGGAGGGAATGTAATTAATTTAATTAATGCATTTGTGTTTATTTAATTATCAGGCTTACTAATAAAAACTGGTTTGGTCAGTATATAGTATATATCTTTTGCGATGTAATAGAACGCACATTAAATTTGTAATAATTATTCACGATAGATTATTATAAACAGAATGGAATTTGCATTACTTTTATCTGTCCCGCTCTAACAGACAGCAAAGAAAGAATTGTTTTCAGAGATTTTATTTTAGAGTCTAATATTTTTATTTAGAATTTTGTTTTTTTAAATATTATCAATTTGCAGAATTGATAATATCTAGAATTTTTGTATTCTAACTATCTTGGAAGCTGAAATCGGAGGTTGTATCATAATTGTGCATTATTGATGCCTCGCGGTAGCTTACAGGCCAAAGAATCTATAACATGAAGAGGAAATTACAATAAATAAATAAATAAATGGGCTTCAGAAATCCAGCCACAGTCCAACAATATGCTCTCAATGTTCCTGGTTTCCAACTAATTGCAAACCATGCTTTTTCAATTCATCCATAATAGGGAACCATATTTTAGCTTCTGAGGTAAACTCCAAGCTTTCAGTGTGTGTTCTTCCTGTAGAATTTCCTCAGTTTTTCTCTCCAACTTTAGTCAGGGTATCCTAAGGCAGTTGTCATTAGACACACAAGTGTATGAAATCATGGCACAAGGCTGAGCTAGCAACAAACATATGGAATATTCATTTTGAAGACCCAGATGGGAACAGACCCTGCCACTGTTGTGTTTCCCACCCCCTCTGGGATTGTCAGGAAAGGTAGAGCTTTTTGAGAGAAAAATCCAATAGCACAAGAGATCAAAGTGTCTCTGTGACTGGAATACCCCCAGGGTTACTGTGGTGTGAGAGCTGTTGCGTAGTGAACACACTATTCTTAAAGTGCTCAAAAGGGCAACACCTCCAAATTTTAAATACTATGTCTTGATAGTCCAAAGGAGGAATTATTTGATCTCTTCTGCATTCTGCAGAAAGCAAAAAGGTTCTTGATCGTTTCCTCACATCCAAGCAAATAGACAGAAGCAGGCATGGTAAAAGATTATAAAACAAGGAATTTAAAAAAAAGCAGTCATTACCATGTTTCCCCCAAAATAAGACCGGGTCTTATACTAATTTTTGCTCCAAAAGATGCATTATGGCTTATTTTCTGGTTAGGTCTTATTTTGGGGGAGATACAGTACTAAACCCCTCCGTCTGCTGACGATCTGGGGCTTATTTTTGGAGTAGGGCTTATATTACGAGCATCCTGAACAATCATGATAGGCCTTATTTTCTGGTTGGGTCTTATTTTGGGGGAAACAGGATAGTAATCTTTCATGATTCCTCATGGTGTCACCTCAATTCCCTTACTCATCCAGTTGGGCATATATCCAAGGATAAAGGAATTCTAAGCAAAGCTTCCTCTGATGAAGAAAAGCCAAGAGTTTAGCTTAAGGAAACAAACACACAAAGAACATAACACAAAAAGTGAAACGAACCACATATTGGTTACTTGCAGGTTACAATAAACATAAGAAGAAAATAGCAATGGCACAAGCGGTTTTATATACCCCTCCATAGCTTTATCACACTCTCCCTGTCCAATTCACAAGGTCAACATATATACCCCCAACAATCTGGGTCCTGTTTTTACCGACCTTGGAAAGATGGAAGGCTGAGTCAATCTTGAGCTGGTCAAGATCGAACTGCTGGCTGTGGGCAGCGAGTTAGCCTGCAGTACTGCATTGTAACCACTGCACCACCATGCCTTGATCTTGATTGTATCCCTTTGT
This sequence comes from Pantherophis guttatus, assembly GCF_059756535.1. Classification (NCBI taxonomy): domain Eukaryota; kingdom Metazoa; phylum Chordata; class Lepidosauria; order Squamata; family Colubridae; genus Pantherophis; species Pantherophis guttatus. The sequence continues at coordinate 92,282,337 of NC_142068.1, read as the reverse complement.
TAATGCAGCTTAATGCACTGGCTTTTATGGCTGCTGCCACACACTCTTGACCAGGGGTCAGCAACCTGCGGCTCCAAAGCCACATGCGGCTCTTTGGGCCCTCTGTTGTGGCTCCCTGTCAGGTGATCCCATCATTGGCTGGCCCAGCCCCTCACCCTTCCCTCCCAGTCACTCCTCAACTGGCCTGAGAAGGTAAGGACGACGGTGGGGGATGGAGAAGCGGCCAGGGCAGAGACAGAGAGATACAGAGAGAAGGGGAGAGGGGGGAGAGAGGGAGGGAGGGGGGAGAGAGAGATGTCAAAAGGATTGGGTGGTTCCCAGTGTTTTTTAACAACTGGTTCTCTGCCCTAATGACCAGCTGGGTTGGCGTGGCTAGGGAGGGTGGGTCATGTGACTGGTGGAAGTGAGTGACATCGAGTTGGCCACGCCCACCCAGGTTTTGTGGCTCCCGGTGTTTTCTTTTCTGTGGGAAAAGGGCCCAAATGGCTCTTTGAATATTTAAGGTTGCAGACCCCTGCTCTTGGCTCATATTTAATTGGTTGTCCACTAAGACTCCAAGATCCCTCTTAATGGCTCAACTGCCATTAAACCTGGTTTCACCATTGTGTCTATATGTGTACTTTTTGTTTTTATTGCCTAAGCGTAAGACTTTATGGATATGGATATGGCTGAACTTTATTTTCTGCATTGGTAATGGGGTGGTGGTGCTGGGGAGGGGGGTTACCCCAAAATGTGAACAGTTATCATAGCTCCACTGTGTAAAGTAATCTAAATATCAGTGACTCAGTCCCACAAGCCCCGTAGTCACTGATTTCATGATTTCATCAAAATCAGTGGGACCGAAGTGTACTATTTTTGGTGGTAACCTGCTACAAACATTAACATATCACATACAGTTATATTTTCCAAACTGTCAGCGTAATTGCCTTTTAAATATGTTCTACTGGAAATAGACATTGAATTATTTTTTTAAAAAAGGCAGGCAGTTCTCCCGCCAGGTTCAGTTCTTTGATAGATAGCAGAATAATTTTCTCTCAATATTTTAAATATTCTGCAATTTTAAAATCATACATATTTGGGTTTCCAGCTCCTCTACTTGCACCAGAAGTCTTTAAGACACATTTAGATGTCATTTGCTGGGCAGAAGAAATGAAACGGAGAGAGATAAGATTCCTCGTTTTCCAATCGATACGTTCTCTCCCTTAATCAATGGAACGCTGATTGATTTAAGCATAACAGCAAATGATTGCTTATAGTGATGTGAATGAACCTGGCATGCTCACGAAGAAGAAATCCAAAGCTTTAGCTTCCAATTTCAATTAAGACCTATTTCACACTGGAGTAGTGTGCAAAAAAATGCCAAGCCAGTTTGGACTTGGGTTGAAAATGAAGTGCAAATATGGATATGTTCCTATCAGTGGTGGGATTTTTTACTACCGATTCTGTGGGCGTGGCTTGGTGGGCATGGTAGGGGAAGGACACTGTAAAATCTCCATTCCCACCCCATTCCAGGGGAGGTTACTGCAAAATCCCCATTTCTTCCCAATCAGCTGGGACTCAGGAGGCAGAGAATAGATGGGGGTGGGGCCAGTCAGAGGTGGCATTTACTGGTTCTCCAAACTACTCAAAAGTTCTGCTACTGGTTCTCCAGAACTGGTCAGAACCTGCTGTATACCACCTCTGGTTCCTATGATACGGTTATGGCTAATATCCATGAGTTGGCCTGGAACTGTGATTTGTTGCTACCTTACTGATGGCTTTTTTGTGATGTGCAAACCTGAATTGATGGTCTGAATTTGACAGCAAGGCTGTCAAACTCCCAGTCTGCGGGCCAGATGTGTCACATGCTGCCCATGCCCATGCCCAGTTTAACGAAGGGAAAAAAAAGTCCCCATATGTCACGTGACACTGCCATGACAACGTGAGTTTGACACCCTTGGACTACAGCATGTTATTTCTGCCAATTTTACTTTCCATCCTTGTTATCAGTGTTTCTCAAATTTGGCAACTTAAACAGCTGGCTGGGGAATTCTGGGAGCTGAAGTTCACATATCTTCAGGTTGCCAAGTCACAGAACAGAAATGAACAATAACATCCAAACTAGACTGTGTTGTTTCTCTGTGTCATATAATATACGTGGGTATGTGCATAATTTTATATTTATTTATTTTGTCATGTTTATGTAGTGCATATTGGAGGTGGTGACCCTTTGAGAGCTGTATGCAATAAAATTTCATTTTAATGTATGCCGGTTAGTATACATTCAAAGTGACAATAAAGTTATTCTAAGTCTAATTCTAATTCTACCGTAAGTCTAAGTCAAATAGAATAGAATAGAATTTTTTATTGGCCAAGTGTGATTGGACACACAAGGAATTTGTTTCTGGTGCATAAGCTCTTAATTATAGTACTTCCTCAGACACAGAAGCTCTTTATGATTCATCTCTAATTCATCTGTCCCTCTCAACTCCGCCTCCCAAGTGTTGTTACAAAGGAAGACAGGTCTTCAAACAATCATTAAATGATCGTTGTAAGTCAAACATTATCTACAACAACATATATAAAAAAATTAATGAGAAATAATTAGGGTTTTTTTTTTCAGTCACAGAATTGTAGAGTTGGAAGGGATTACAAAAATTATCTTCCGCAGAGAATAGAATAGAATAGAATAGAATAGAATAGAATAGAATAGAATAGAATAGAATAGAATAGAATAGAATAGAACAGAACAGAACAGAACAGAACAGAACAGAACAGAACAAAATTCTTTTCTGGCCAAGTGTGATTGGACACACAAAGAATATGTCTTTGGTGCATAAGCTCTCAATGTACATAAAAGATATGTGATAAATCATGATCATAGTCATCATAAAAATGCATTCATCATAAATCATAAGATACAACCCTTAGTGATAGTCATATGATACTAAATAAGCAATCAACATAAATCATAAAGATAAAGGTAAAGGTTCCCCTCGCACATATGTGCTAGTCATTCCTGACTCTAGGGGGCAGTGCTCATCTCCATTTCAAAGCCGAAGAGCCAGTGCTGTCCGAAGACGTCTCCGTGGTTATGTGGCCAGCATGACTAAACACCAAAGGTGCATGGAACGCTGTTCCTTCCCACCAAAGGTGGTCCCTATTTTTCTACTTGCATTTTTTACATGCTTTTGAACTGCTAGGTTGGCAGAAGCTGGGACAAGTAACGGGAGCTCACCCCATTACGCAGCATTAGGGATTCGAACCACTGAACTGCCGACCTTTCAATCAACAAGCTCAGCGTCTTAGCCACTGAGCCACTGTGTCCCATACATAAATCACACTAGGAAACTAAATAAAACAATATAAATCGTAGATACTCGTAAACAGCAAGATACAGTTATAAGTAGAAAAGGAGATAGGTCATAAGAAAGATGAGAAGAATAATAGTAATACAATCCTAGTAAATAATTTGACAGTGTTGTGGGAATTAGTTGTTTAGCATTCGGGGGGAAAACTGTCCTTGTGTCTAGTTGTTCTGGTGTGCAGTGCTCTATAGCGTCGTTTTGAGGGTAGAAGTTGAAACAATTTATGTCCAGGATGTGAAGGGTCTATAGATATTTTCACAGTCCTCTGTTGAGAGAAGCCAGTTAAACCATCCAGCCTCTTCTTAAACACTTGCAGAGATGGAAGAAACCACAACCCATCCAGCTGTTCCAACTATTGTGCTCTTCTTCTTGTCAGGTGTCTAAATGTAAGGCTCCCTTGGTGCTGAATGGCCTTCTTAACCTCCATCCCCAAGAGCAAGCCACACTGCTCCTAAAACCACATTTCCCCCTTTTAGGTTGAAGAGAAATATCCATTTTTCTCCAATTAAGTTGGCCGTGTTCTATATTATCTCAAGAAATCCACTCCTGCATTTCCCCCTTGATAATAATGAAGTTCAACGGCCTTGCACTACATATGTTGGCTTGTGCGGATAAGAACAGTAAAACCCATCCTAAAACAGATGGACAGAAATGTAAGCCTGTTGTAGTTAGCACGGTTTATAGTGTAATTTAGTGGTTTTCCATCACTAGTATAATTTAGATTTTCCTCCTTTTATGAGTTTCATTAAATATACCTCATGTTTTAAGCTATCCATCAGGGAGCTCTCCAGAGTGAAAAGTTTGGCATTTTTGTCACGGTTCTTTTTTGTCCAAACCTGTCCTTACATGAAGTTATAATCGAATCCAATACTTAACACTATTGGGGAGGATCCCTGCAGAGACATTGCCTGTCAAAGAAGTTGCTTCTGCTTTTTTTTAAAAAAAAAGTTTTATTGGATTTTTATTTTTAAATATACATCAGTATCAATACATGAACAGTGTGGCCTCTGGGTATAATTCATTTTGATACAAACAGCAATGGTAATAATAATAATAGTTGTTACATTAATCAAATTTATATAATCCTAGTATTGTTATACATGATTGTTTTAGAGTAGTTATTCAATATTTCAGTGTTCCATTTTAATGCCATTAATATTATTAAGCATACATAGTAATACCATCTTTCAACCTCTAATCTTTTCATCTAATTATTACTTATATTCTATTATATAAAAACTATATCTGCTAATATTCCCCCTATTTCTTATTTCTACTTCTAGTCTAACTTCTAGTCAGGCCACCATTACTAATCCTTTTCTTTTTTCTTTTTTTTCTTTTCAATTTGATTTATATGCCGCCCTTCTCCGGAGACTCAGGGCAGCTTACAGTGCATTAAGCAATAGCCTTCATACTTTTGTATATTTATACAAAGTCAGCTTATTGCCCCCACAAACTGGGTCCTCATTTAACCTACCTTAGAAAGGATGGAAGGCTGAGTCAACCTTGAGCCTTGGAGAGATTCGAACCAGCAGTAAATTGCAGGCAGCTGTGTTAATAACAGGGTGCTTTAAACCACTGTAGTACCAAGGCTCCTAGTGTTAATACACGTGTTTATATTGAGATATAGTCCTTCATTATTTGGTTCTTCATTATTATTATTATTGGTTAATCTTTAGTGAGATTCACAGCCTTTGAGGCTGGTTAATAGCTCAGCAGCTCGAGTCCCAACCAAGGACCTAGGAACTGTTAAGGTATCGTCAGAGGATGTAAGCTGTTCCGAGTAAGGTGGTTTTTTGTAGAGTCAAAATGTTCAAGTCCGGTAAATTTAGAATTTCTAAATAGCGGGGTAGCCCTTTGGGTATTGCTCCAAGGGCTCCAGTTACAATCGGGACAACACACAATTTCTTTTTCCATAGTCGCTCAACTTCAATTTGCAAGTCCCGGTACTTTATGATTTTTTCTTGCTGCTTATCTTCAATCCGTGCATCATCAGGTATTGCAATGTCAATGAATTAAACCTACCTTTTTCTTTTCAACTATTGCTATGTCAGGTGTGTTGTGGACCAAGTGCCTGTCAGTCTGAATCCTAAAGTCCCACAAGATCTTGAGTTTCTCATTCTCTAAAACTTTCTCAACCTGATGTTCCCAGTGGTTTTTGCTGTACTCAAATCCAAACTTCTGGCACAATTTCCAGTGAAAGATCTTAGCAACGCATTCATGGCGTTGTAGGTAGTCAGTTTGTGAAATTTTGCTGCACCCACTGATCAGGTGGTCGACTGTCTCATCTTTCTCATTACAGAGGCGGCATTTGCTGTTTGTGGTAACATGTTGAACTTTTGCCTTCATGCAGTTTGTGGCTAGGGCTTGTTCTTGAGCTGCCAAAATAAAGCTTTCTGTTTCTTTTTTCAGTACTCCTGATCTTAACCAGTTCCAAGTTAGTTTCTGGTCAGCTTTGCCTTCAATACTTTTCAAGTATTGGCCATGCAGAGTTTATCATCATCATCATCATCATCATTATCATCATCATCATCATCATCAACATCATCATCATCATCATTATTATTATTATTATTATTATTATTATTATTATTATTATTATATAATACTATTATTTAAACATACCTAATAACATCTACAGAAGGCAAAATATTAAAGTGGCTAAATGTCTATGGAGATTCTCAGCTTGTTTTCTTGGAGATCTTTCATTGCCCAAATTAGGTAACGTCATCAGTGCTAGTGATGCTAGTGATCAGACTAGCACTGATGATGTTACCTAGTTGGGTAATGAAACGTCTGCAAGAAAACAAGCAAGCTCAGAGAGCACCAAGGATCCCACAGTCCTCCCCTCCTCCCCTCCACAAACTCCACTTCCTTCCAGCACTGATGATATTATCTAGTTTGGGTAATGAAACGTCTACAAGAAAACATGCAAATTCAGAGAACACCATGGACCCTTCAATTTGAGTTTTATCATTATTTTTAATTCAGCATATTAAATAAAATAGCTGCTATTGCCTCTTATTCTGAGTTTGCAGGATACCTCTGCTAGATCATTGTTTATTTGTCCTCATTTGCAACTCAGTGCATCTTCAGACATACCACCATGCTGTTCCTCAGGAAGATCACACTGGTGGTGTTACATGTTTTAGTAACTAGAAATGCCACTAGCTATACAGAATGAAGAAAGAACACTGACCAAATGTAAGAACCTTAGCAAAACTCTCTACATGGGGCTCCCCTTGAAAAGCACCCGGAGGCTCCAACTGGTCCAGAACGCGGCCATGTGGGTAGTTACGGGAGCTGCATGGCGCTCCCATACAACACCCCTCCTGTGCGAGCTGCACTAGCTCCCAGTGGTCTTCCGGGTGCGATTCAAGGTGTTGGTTACCACCTTTAAAGTGCTCCATGGCATTGGACCTGGATACCTTCGAGACCGTCTTCTGCCACCAGTAGCCTCCCACTGGCCAGTCCGCTCCCACAGAGAGGGTCTCCTCAGGTTGCCATTGGCCAAATTATGTCAGCTGGCGACACCCAGGGGGAGGGCCTTCTCTGTGGGAGCCCCTGCCCTTTGGAATGAACTGCCCCCAGAAATTCGTAAAATCTCTGATCTCCGTGTGTTTCGCTGTGCCCTCAAAACCATGTTGTTCCTCCAGGCTGGGCTATCAAGGTAAAGATTTTATTTGGTTTTAAATGGGATTTTAAATTTGGGGTTTTATAAATTGGGCCTATTATTTAATAATTTTAATTATTTTTAAATTTTGTCTGTCTTTGTGTTTTTAATTAGGCTGTACATCGCCTTGAGTCCTTTGGGAGAAGGGCGGTATAGAAATAAAATAAAATAAAATAATAAAATGAAATAATGAAATGAAATGAAATGAAATGAAATGAAATAAAATAAATAAATAAATAAATAAATCTGGTCAGAGAAAATGTCTACGGAGATTCTCAGTCATCCATGTCATGGTTGTCCCAAAGGTGCTTTTTCAAGAGGCAACTGGACTTTCCGGTTTTTCCTTGAAGACGTTTCGCTTCTCATCCAAGAAGCTTCTTGGATGAGAAGCGAAACGTCTTCAAACAGTTTTAGTTAGCAGGCCAAATGTTCTCAATATTAATCTGACATGACTGAGCTTTTTCAAGATCATCCAAGATAGTCTAGATGCTACCAAAAACCTGAGTACAATTGTTGGGAAACGAGATGAATAATAAAGTCCTCCACATAAACCATACAAATGAATGATTGAGGGAACTGGGTATGTCTATTCAAACAAGGAGAAGGACTAGGGATGACATGATAGCTGTCTTCCAGTACTTGAGGGGTTGTGTTCTGTCCCCCCCACCTCACATAGGCAGACACACGAGCAAAAGACGTCTACCAGTAATTTATTTTTACAAGCTGACCTGAATCCTTTGGCAGATAAAAGTTCTGGCAGCTACTTTCTGAATGCCTGCCAAGTTTCTTATCACCTCTAGAAACAGGAGTCAGCATATCTGTAGTCCGTTGCTGGGGCAACCAAGAGTTCAGAAGGCACAAAAGAGTAGTCAGAAGTCATTCACAAAGTCAAAGCCTTAATTCCGAAAGATATCCCATCCGAAGCTCACAATATGCAGTTTTTGTCCGTCACAGAGCTTGCAGAACAACCCCACCCACTTTTATCCCCTGTGGGGCATGGCTCAGTGACTCAGCAATCTCTGACCTTTCACACCTCTTCCTTTGCTGCGCACGCCTCTCCCTCCGACGCTGCCTGGGATCAATCCAAGATTGATCTTCATCACTCCCTATTAGTGGGTGCTCCGACATGCCTTCCTCCTTGCCTTCAGCTGGAACCTGAGGCATTGCCAGAAAGGTGGGTCCTGGAGAGGGAGGCCCTGTCAGTTCCTCCCCATCACTTTCAGAGTTATCTTCCTCCGTGAGGACAGGCTCAGGAGCCAGAGTCACAACAGGTTGTCATGAAGAAGAGGTGGTGAACTTATTGTCCAAAGCACCTCAAGACAGGATAAGAAGTAAAGGGAAGGAAGATCATTAAAGAGAGGCCCAACCTAGAAGTAAGGAGAATTTTCTTGCCAATGACAACAATTAATCAGTGGAACAGTTTATCTCCAGAAGTTGTGGGTGCTCCATCACTCAAACTTTTAAAGAAGAAATTGGACAGCCATTGGCCCAGAATGGTGTGGAGACCATTCTGGAAGACCTTAAACCCTATTATGCTATGTTCTAAGCTTTGGTGAAATTAATGGGAGGTATACTTCCAGACTCTTACAAAATTACTTTCATTAATTTCACTAAAATTTTGCAAAGAAAATTGATTGGCGAATTGAATCATTTCAATTATCAAAATACCTTGTCGGAAGTTTGGCAGTTCGAATCCCTAGTATAGGTCTCCTGTGTGAGCAGAGGGTCGGACTAGATGACCTTAGGGTTGCCAGGTCTGCTTCCAAAAAATAGCGGACAAGCGGGGGGGGGGTGTTAAGGAGTAAAAAATAAAAAAAATTACAATTAAATTATATATTTTCTTACAAACATTTTAACATGCCATTTTAGGTCAGTCAACACAAGCTACAATACATTTTAAAAATGTGAACTGTACATAATTTTATAATATATTTTTACCTTAATCTCATCATTAATTTTTTCGGAGAATCGAGTTCAATGGATATTCGATCTTTGTCTCATTCTAACTTATGAAAAAAAAAGACAAAACGCGATTCTCCTATCCTTATTCTCTTAGACTGTACAGCTTTAGATTACATACCATTTCATCATAAAGCTTTTGAATAAAAAAAATGTCCACTATTATGTGAAAAAAAATAGTGAACATAATGTGAAAAAAACGGACTGTCCGCTCAAATAGTGGACACCTGACAGACCTCCAAATTCCCTTCCAACTATGTTACTGTTGAATACCTTGTCCTTAAATTGGGAGAAATGTGTTGCAAAAGTAAAGATCAAAATTCTGAGGAACCAGCTAGGTATTTAGCACACAGCAGTTTCTCAACAACAAGAATATTTTCTCCCCCTATTAGTCTGGTTTAAAAACTACCCCCTGACCCAAAATAAAGGATTTTTATAGCAGTTAGAAAAGCCCAATATTTTAAAATGAGATTTTTTTTAAATGTGGTAATTTCTTTTCTTTTGTGTGGATAATGTGATTTGGGGCCATATTTGAAAACTCTTTCTTGGAAATGCAATTCACAATTTGAGTAGAAAATTACATTTTGTGTTTCGGTAATGATCCCTTGAGTTTATTTTTTGCATAACTCCTTTCTTTTATTTTGCAATACAGATCGGTTTAACCGAAAACAAAATGCATTTTCAGCTAAAAATGCAAATTGATTTCTCAAAAAAAAAAATCCCTCGGTGGCCTGAATTATGTTCTGAACTATGAGGATTGTTGGAATTTTTTTTTTAAAGTGATAATTTGTATTTTTGCTACTATTAACTTTTTTTTTATCGGTAATTTGAATATTTTAGTATAATGGCAAATTCTCATTTAGCAAGGATACAGCCTGCATTTCTTGGCAACTGCTGCAAGAAATCTATTGAGTTGAAACTGGAATTATTTCTATTGGGCATAGTAAGAGAAAACATATGTAAAAAACTCCAATATATTATACTCCGTATAATAACCTCGGCTAGAATCACTTTTGCTCAAAATTGGAAACAAGATAACACTCCTTCTGATGCAATGATAATAAAAAAGGTGCTTGATTGTCCAGAGATGGATAGGTTAACCATGGAACTAAAAGATAGAGAAGAAACAGAATATTATAAGATTTGGAATATATGGTACAATTGGCTAGAAAACATGTAAAGTCCATACATAAAGATTAAGAGTCATCTTAAAATGGGAAAATACTGTATAGATTTGTAAATATTGTTACAGTCTAAAGTTATATAACTAAATAATTATTTAATAGATAGAATAGTAATCTATAAAATTGGAAATATGTAAATATGAGTAATACCGATACTGGAACGCTGTAAAGAGTGGGATTGTGCTGTAAAGGTTGGAATATGTTTAATACAAATATATATATATATATATTTTAAAATCTATTTCTTCAAGACCTCAAGATAGGAGGAATCTGAACCAGAAAAAACTGAACTGATTGTAAAGTCCAGCATTTCTATCCTTTTTATGCTTTTCATATTTTTTTTTTAAACAACAAACCCACCACCAATTTCCCCACCCCCCCACCCGACCCCAAGAAATGTTCTGCTCTTATTGGTAAAATCATTTCAGTTGGCAAAAGTTGCTTTCTAAATCTTTGTGTGGCTGTGCTTTAAATAGAATGAAATGCCCGATGTATGGGCATTTTTCCTATGTTATGGCATGCCAAAGAATCCTTGAATCTGAACACATTTACATCTGTTTGGGGGTAATTCCCGGCATACGTTCCAAAATGTAAGTTATCCGTCTTTCCCAAGGAGCGGCAGCATTTGTTGGGAACAGTTGCCAATTTGAAACCTGATTGAATTTGTTCTACCACGCTGAGGCTTCATTTGAAGGTCTGAAATATGTACATCTTTGTTTTTCCAGCTGTTTTAGCATTCTCAAACAACAGATTAGGCTCTGCAAGTTTCAGGACCAATGAACACACATGGGCTGTTACGGAAAATTGTTGCATTATTTCCAGGGGTGGGCTTCAAAAATTTTAGCAAGGGGTTCTCTGCCCGGTTGCTGGGTAGGCGTGGCCATGGTGAGTGTGGCCTAGTCGGCCTCCTGCACCACGGGGGGAAGGGGGGCGTTTTTACCCTCCAAAGGCTCCGGAGGCTTTCCTTGAGCCTCCGGGAGAGCAAAAACGGCCTCCCCAGGCTCCGGAGGTAGTTAACCCGTGGAACAGAAATCGTGGGTGCTCCATCAATGGAGATTTTTAAGAAGAGACTAGACAGTCACTTGTCTGAAATGGTATAACCTCTCCTGTTAGAGCAGGGGCTATTCTATCTACTCTACTCTACTCTACTCTACTCTACTCTACTCTACTCTACTCTACTCTACTCTACTCTACTCTATTCTATTCTAAATACATTCTATAATATAGTCTAGTCCAGTTTACATTCCAATAAAATCAGGAAGGGAACTGTGTTTTACCTTTTGTCTTATTTTTGAGAAAGATTTTTACTAAAATTCCAAGACAGATGGAAAAAGGGCAAAAGAAAAGTTGTATGCATATATATATGTGTATATGTGTGTGTGTGTGTATACACACACACATATATATACACACACACATATATATACATATACATAAATATATATACTGTACGTACACACACACACACACATGCACACACATAACACATATATACCGTGTTTCCCTGAAAATAAGACCCTGTCTTATATTTTTTCGAACCCCAAAATAAGCTCTTGGCCTTATTTTCGGGGAAGTCTTATTATTTTGGGGTGCGTGGAACAAGATGGAGCTTCTCTTGCCGTCTTACCTGATTTCCAGCTCTGTCTCCCTAACCCTAACCAGAGGAAATGGCAGGGACCGGCTGCACATGTGGTTAAATGTTTTCAAGGAGGGCTTATTTTTGGGGAGGGTTCATTTTGGGGGGGTGTTATTTGGGGGGGGCTTATGTTAGTGTATGTGCTCAAAAGCCCGATTGGGCTTATTATCAGGGGCTGTCTTATTTTAGGGGAAACAGGGTATATAAACAAAAGAAAAACCTGTCTATGGAGATTCTCCGTCATCCAAGTCATGGTTGTCCCAAAGGTGCTTTTTCAAGAGGCCACTGGACTTTCTGGTTTTTCTTTGAAGACATTTCGCTTCTCATCCAAGAAGCTTCTTCAGCTCTTCTTGAATGAGAAGTGAAACGTCTTCAAAGAAAAACCAGAAAGTCCAGTGGCCTCTTGAAAAAGCACCTTTGGGACAAAACAAAACCCTATTTTTAATTTCCTATTTTGCCACGAAGAAGGAGAAGACATTACTCAATAGACCCTGGTTGTTTTGCTCCATTGAAACATTTCAATTTTTCTTCTTCTTCTTTTTTTTTTGGGCCAAATAACTGAGACAATGAGGCTGACGTAGGATCCCGGCTAATCAGTTATGCCTTAGGCATGTTCTGTCGCTTCTGATTCTGCAATACTGTGACGGCCTACCGTACAAGCAAAACGTAATAACCACTGCGATAATGTACATGGTGTACTTCAAAGGCTTTAAAGTGTGAATAAATGCAAAGTTATTGTTAATTAGATTCATTTTCCATGAAGGAAAAATTGCCCCCATGGAAGAATAAAAAGATCCAGCAAAGTAATTAAAAGCAGAATTAGAAAAAGCAGAATACTATAACAGTAAAATTACATTTATTCCGGAATATAATAACGGAATTCTTAAACCGTGCAAAAGGCTTCCCTGGAAAAGAGGCAGAAAAGAAGAGAAAGCGGGAATGAAAAGGAGAAAATGCATTTGTGAGTTGTGAGTGATAGACAAGAAGAACCTTTAACAGATTAACAGAGGTGGAAGAGACCTTGTAGGTCATTTAGTCCAACCTCCCACCCAAGCAGGAGACCCTACACCATTTCTGACAAATGGCAGTCCAATCTCTTCTTGAAAGCCTCCAGTGATGAAGCTCCCACAACTTCGGAAGGCAACTTCTGTTCCACTGGTTGATTGTTCTCACCGTCAGAACATTTCTCCTTATTTCTAGGTTGAATCTCTCCTTGGTCAGTTTCCATCCAATATTCCTTGTCTGGCCTACAGATGCCTTGGAAAGGAGCTTGACCCCTTCCTCTCTGTGCCAGCCTCCCAAATATTGGAAGACTGTTATCATGTCTCCCCTGGTCCTTCTCTTCACTAAACTAGCCATGCCCAGTTCCTGCAACGGTTCATCGTATGTTTTAGCCTCCAGTTCCCTCATCATCTTGGTTGCTCTTCTCTGCACTAGAGTCTCTCTAGTTTCTAGAGTCTCAACATCTTTTTTAGTGTGTGGTGACCAAAACTGGATGCAGTATTCTAGGTGTGGCCTTACTAAGGCTTTATAGAGTGGTATTAGTACCTCCCTTGACCTTGCTTGTAACCCTCTGTTAATGCAATTTAAGATTGCATTGGCTCTTTTGGCTGCCGCTGCACATTGTTGGCTCATATTTAGCTGGTTGTCCACTAAGACCCCAAGATCCCTCTCACAGTTACTGCTATTAAGCCTTAACCGTCAAAGAACTGAATAAAGTGAATTCTGCACTGATGAGATGCACCATCTGGCTGAGCTTAATATCCACACATATTTGTCCTAAAACAAGTGTTGATTAGCCAGGTTTTAAACCTAAATTGGGCTTTCATGGTTGAAAGTGAAACATTTGTGTTCTGAGTTTGCCCCATTTTACGACTTTTCTTGCCACAGTTGTTAAGCGAATCATTGTATTTGTTAAGTGAGTAGCGTGGTTGTTAAGTGAATCTGAATCTGGATCTTCAACAGGCTGGAAGACAGTGAGTTCTAGTGTGGCCTTTTGCATGAAACTGGTTGGGTTACTTTGGGCCAATCACCAGGAGACTAATAGTTCTAATCCCGCTTTAGACATGAAAGCTGGTTGGGTGACTTTGGGCCAATCACCAGGAGGCAGTGAGTTCTAATCCCGCTTTAGGCATGAAAGCTGGGTGGGTGACTTTGGACTAGCCCCACTCTCTCAGCCCAACCTACCTCACAGGGTAGTAGCTGTGGGGGGGGGGAGAGGAGGAAGGAGTATTGTGCGTCTTCGCCACCTTGAGTTCTTCATCAAAATAATAAAGGTGGGATACAAATAAACATCTCTCTGATTTGTGGGGAGCAGTCTGAGTACTCAAGAAGACATTCTTAGATAGAACAGACAGGTTCCTGTTGGATTTCCTGATCTTTAACACATTGTTTAAATGCACTGAGAGCACATTAGCATCATAGTCCATCAGCAGGAACTCCTCCATAGAAAGGCCAAGATGTTGGATCTTTTGGGAAATAGTCCTGATCCATGTTAATTTATAAAAGGGACGTGGTGGCTCAGTGGCTAAGATGCTGAGTTTGTCGATTGAAAGGTCGGCACTTCAACGGTTCGAATCCCTAGCGTTGTGTAATGGGGTGAACTCCCGTTACTTGCCCCAGCTTCTGCCAACCTAGCAGTTCGAAAGCACGTAAAAAATGCAAGTAGAAAAATAGGGACCACCTTTGGTGGGAAGGTAACAGCGTTCTGTGCCCCATTGGCATTGAGTCATGCCGGCCACCTGACCACAGAGACGTCTTCAGACAGCGCCGGCTCTTCGTCTTTGAAACGGAGATGAGCACCGCCCCCTAGTTACGTGACACTAGGGATTCGAACCGCTGAACTGCCAACCTTTCGATCGAAAAGCTCAGCATCTTAGCCCCTGAGCCATTTGCATAGAGAATTCTTTCAACATCAGTGGAGAACTGAGGCCTGTTTTTTTTTTTGTTTGTTTGTTTCTAATCTGCTCTAATCCTTAGCAGTTGCACCATTGCTTAATGCTTAAGATGCAGTTTATGCCTTGCATAAGTGTATTGTTTCCGTGTCTGTTTTGTTCTATATAAAATGGTATAAAATATTGGGAGCATTTAATGTTCACTTCAAAGGAGATGATGTACCCTGTTCGGAGGGTACTAGTCCTCTTAACGGCAGAAAAGCAGAAGAAGCAAAACCTTAATTTTATGGGTGAATGAAACAAACATACAAATAAATACATATCTTGGATCTATTTCAAAATCAATGCATCGATTTGCTTTAATTCAGTCTTCATCGAAGAAATTTATTGAATATATTAAAAATCTAGGAAGGACTATCTTTTGAAGCCTTAAACATCTAAGAACGGGTCTGACTATGTTCTATTGCTTGTGTTTGAATTATATTAAAATTCCAATAATATAATTTAATATAAGCCCACTTTCTCCCAGATTCCTGCGACTTTAGCCCTCTCTATCACTTCTTCTCTTTTAATCAGAATTAGGTCCAGTATAGCTGTGACGGCGAACCTATGGCACGCATGCCTGAGGTGGCATGCAGAGCCATCTTTCCAGGCATGCAAGCTGTCGCCCAACTCACCTGCAGCTGCGCATGAGCGTGCGCCCCAGCTGGTGTTCGGGCCTCTACTGCACATGCGCAATTCATAGGACCCAGTTGGCTTTCGGAGCTCTCCTGCGCATTTGCACATGTGCGTGAGAGTACTTGAACACAGCATGTGCATGCATAGATTGCGTTCGCATGCATGCCTCGGGTGCATGAAAACCATGCGCATGCACAGATGTTGTGATTGTGCGTGCAGCGCACAGAGATGCGCGAAACCTGCATGCATGCACAGATGGTACAATTGCACGCACAGCGCATGGGGAGCCGCATGAAAGCCTTGCGCATGCGCAGATGGTGTGATTGCGCACGCAGCACACCGGGGTGTACCTCATGCTCAGATAGTGCGGTTGCTCACACAGTGCATGGGGAGGAGCCGCGTGTTAACACGGATAGCACGTGCGTGTGAAGCACGTACCTGTTCAGCACTCGATGAGTAAAAGGTTCGCCACCACTCCAGCAGGGGTGGGTTCTAAATTTTTTTACTGCCGGTTCTATGGGCATGGCTTATTTTGTGGGCGTGGCTTGATGGTCATGTGACTATTCTTTAGGATTTATTTATTTATTTATTTATTTATTTTATTTCTATACCGCCTTTCTCCCGTAGGACTCAAGGCGGTGTACAGTCAAGAAAAATATAGACACACAAACATCATAAAATTGCTAATTAAAATTATTACTTAGTTTAGTAAGAAGTACTGGTCTACCAGGCTTTTAACTGCTTGCAGAGCTGTACCAGTTTACTCATTTGTTTTTGGAGGCCCCGGTCTACCCATTTGTTTTTGGAGGCCCTGGTCTACTCATTCGTTTTAGAAGGCACTGGTCTACCACCACACTGCCTTTTAACACTGATCAGCTGTAGGGCGACCCTTTGAAGCCCTGCGGCAAGAGTTTAAACAGTTTTTTTCCTTCTAGCTGATCAGCTGGGACTCGGGAGGCAGCAATAGATTGGGGGTGGGGCCAAATAAAAGGTAAGAATAACACGGGGGTGGTGGGGGGAGGCGGCAGGGCCCAGCTCCCGAACAAAGAGAATCGGTTTGGTGACGTCATATCGTCACCGCTAGCGGCTCGACCGAACCGGGTCGAACTGGGAGGAACTCACCACTGCACTGCAGTATAGCTTCCCTCTAGTTCCCTCCTCCACCTTTTGGATGACAAAGTTGTCAGCTAAGATCTCCTGCTTGAGCAGGAGGTTGGACTAGAAGACCTCCCAGGTCCCTTCCAGCTCTACTCTGATTGATCTAGATTGGTCAGGAACCTGTTCGATCTCCCACTTGATGCAGAGTTTGTCTCCAGTTGATGTCAGGGTAGTTATTAATGTCTCCCATTACTAAAGTGGTGTGTCTCCTACATATATTTGTTAATTGGTTAGCAAAAAAGTTCATCTATTTTGTTTTGCCCTAGGCTTCCCCAGCAGCACAAAGCCAAGTCCTCATCCCAATAAATGCCCTTTTATTTAATTTACAGTGAATTCCTCTCCAGCAAAGTCTTTCCTCTCCCATAGTTTTTCAAGATAGTTCAAAATTACCGACCTTGGAGAGTGGCCGGGCTGATATCTTTCAGACGCCACAATACTTGACAAGAATGCAGGAATGAACTAATTGTCTCCTGCAAACTCCACTCCCCTTTCGCTCCTCTTTTATTCCCTCTGGGAGGGGCCCTTCATCGTCCACCTGTGGCCTTACTCCCAAGTCGACCCTTGTTCTTTAGCTGTTCCCTTTGTCTGGCAAGTCTGCGCAAACGCACACTGGGAACAGGCTTCAGCTGTTCGTCTGCCTCACTGATGTCTGACTCCAAAGGCAGCTGATAACTGGCATACGGCCCTGGCCCCCTCTCTGCCTCCGACGCAGAGCCCACATCAGAGCCTTCCCCAGACTCCAGGACTGGCCCATGTTCCTCCCCAACCTCCTCACTGTCCGAATCTGCTGCCAGCTGCCCTGACGGCTGGCAGGCCACAACATATTTCTTCTGCTTGGTTGGGTGCCCTATAGTACACACCTATTGGAAATTTCATTTTTTCCCCCTTTTATATCGACCCCTATGGATTCTAGGAGGCTTTCGTATCTTGAGAAGTCAAAATATCCAGCCAGAAATCTTTTAAATATTTCTTAGGTTGAGATTCCTAGGGCTGAATTTATGCAGTGTTCAATGCTAGGTAGCATTTTTTTTCCCTCTCTCTTTCTGTTTCCCCTAAAGTTACAACAGAAGTTTTTTTTTTTTTTTTTTTTTTTGAAATGCTGGGCCTATCTTTCACTTGGCCTTCTTCTTCTTCTTCTTTTTTTTATTTTGGAACAAAATGAAAAATACGTAGCCCCGTTGTCATTTGTTAAAGTGTAGCAGAAAGAGCGAAACAGGCCAGTGGATGCTTCATCAAGAACACTCATTCAGAATGATGAATGTGGCTAAACACACATTTGTTCGTAAAACTTGCAGAGTGGATGAGCATCATTAAGCATGAGGAATAGGTGCAGCATGCTGGGGAGAGACCGGAGCAAACAGATGTTGCGAATTTTCGCAGGCATCCTTCATCCACTAGTCCATCATTAATATAGTTGAAGGTGATCCTTTCTTTTATTTAATAAGCAGGGAGAAAGAGCATGCGCCGTCTGGGATGTACGGTTGTCATGGGGGAAAGAGGCAGGAAAAATGCCAAAATGTGCACTACTTTATTCAGAAAAGTGGGAATCGTCAAATTTGCATGTAGGTGGAAAACAGCTTTGGTTAGTTATAGTTCCAGTGTTTCTTCTAACCTACCTACCTTCCTTCCTTCCTTCCTTCCTTCCTTCCTTCCTTCCTTCCTTCCTTCCTTCCTTCCTTCCTTCTTTCCTTCCTTTTTTCCTTTCTTCTTTCCTTCCTTCCCCCTCGCTCTTTTCCTTCCTTCCTTCCTTCCTTTCTTCTTTCCTTTTGTTTTCCTTCCTTCCATCAATTTTCCTTCTTTCCTTCCATCCATTCGTTTTCCTTCCTTCCTTCTTTCCTTCCTTTCTTCCTTTCTTCCTTCCTTCCTTCCCCCTCCCTCTTTTCCTTCCTTCCTTCCTTCCTTTCTTCTTTCCTTTTGTTTTCCTTCTTTCCTTCCATCCATTTTCCTTCCTTCCTTCTTTACATCCATTCATTTTCCTTCCTTCCTTCCTTCCTTTCATTCATTTTCCTTCCTTCCTTCCTTCCTTCCTTCCTTCCTTCCTTCCTTCCTTCTTTTCTTCCTTCCTTTCTTCCTTCCTTCCTTCCCCCTCCCTCTTTTCCTTCCTTCCTTCTTTCCTTTTGTTTTCCTTCCTTCCTTCCATCCATCCATTTTCCTTCCTTCCTTCTTTCCTTTTGTTTTCCTTCCTTCCTTCCATCCATCCGTTTTCCTTCCTTCCATCCATCCATTCGTTTTTCTTCCTTCTTTCCATTTTCCTTCCTTCCTTCCTTTTCTTCCTTTCTTCCTTCCTTCCTTCCCCCTTCCTCTTTTCCTTCCTTCCTTCCATCCACCCATTTTCCTTCCTTCCTTCCATCCATTTGTTTTCCTTCCTTCCATTTTCCTTCCTTCCTTCCTTCCATTTTCCTTCCTTCCTTCCCCCTCCCTCTTTTCTTTCCTTCCTTCCTCCCTCCCTCCCTGCATATATATTTACATGGCACCTTATACGACAAATCAAACTATGGAAATTCATATGAACGTACAGAATTGCTCTCTTAAAAAAGGAAGAATTGAAATAACAGGCTAACGTACAATAGCTACCCAAAACAGAAATCTTGAGTTTTCAGTCAGGGTAATGTCTACGTTTTGAACTAGAATCTCTGCCCTTCTGATTTAATGTAGGAGAAAGGTCTACAGTTCTGGGAATCAGTGGGAAAAAGTTCCTTTGCTGGTTGATTAACACTAATGCGTAGAGAGGATGGCTACCTACATTAGGCTAAATGGGGAAAAAAGCATCTTAGAATAGAATAGAATTCTTTATTGGCCAAGTGTGATTGGACACACAAGGAATTTGTCTTGGTGCATACAAGATTGAGATTTCCAGGAGCTGGAATGCATTCCTTAGAAATGATCCCTCACCGAAACAATTTTAAAAATAAAACGGGCATATACAAAACGATTTAATTCCAGTGTCTGATATATGATGCTTAAGGACACAACATCTAAACTGAAAGAATTCCTTTTTAATTCCTCACCTGGAAGATCCTTTGTTCCAATTGCATGAATTTATTGGAAGAAAATTAGCTTCAAAAAAAGCTCACATACTTCAGAGGACCTAAAAAATGTTCATGCGAATATCCTTTAATGAATGATGGACTTCTCCCCCTCTCCTCCCCCAAATTTGGTTACTTACTCCCTAAAAGGTTTGCTTGGCTTGTATTACAAGGGCGCAATTTGGATCAACTCAAAGGTCACACCAGGCTTTGTATACCAAGTCTGGGGTCAAACTTCAAAAGTTGATGGAACAAAACACAGTACAGAAAAAGAGTTTGAAGATCTTCCGTCTGGTTTTGAAAGTCCTGTTGATAAGTCCCAACCCTGGGGGGAATTTATCTAGGAATTTCCGATGGGCTGCATGTGATTGAACCTTCGTATCGGGGTGAAATCCAGCAGGTTCTGACAGGTTCTGGAGAACTGGTAGCAGAAATTTTGAGCAGTTCGGAGAACTGGCAAATACCACCTCTGGCTGCCCCCAGAGTGGGGTGTGAATGGAGATTTTGCAATATCCTTCCCCCAGGAGTGGGGAGGGAATGGGGATTTTGCAGTATCCTTCCCCTGGAGTGGGGTGGGAATGGAGATTTTGCAGTATTCTTCCCCTGCCACACCCACAAAGCCACGCCCACAAAGCCATGCCATGCCCACAAAGCCACACCCACAGAATCGGTAGTAAAAAAAATTGGATTTCACCACTGCTTCGTATATATTTGTGCGAACGTAGTCTTCGCTTAATGACAACAATTGCGAATAGAATCTCAGTCATTAAGTGACTTCTTATGTTCTGATGGTGACCTATGATATGATACGTCTGTCGTAGCTTACTACCAAAATTGTGGCCGGAATTACCATCGTAAATCATAAATCCAGGACTAGCCTGTCAATCCAAGGAGGACCTGACATTATCCTGAGTTTGTGTTGTGGCCCGTCAACAGCCTGTTCAGCTAGTAGCTGATTCCGACAGCGAGGAGGCTGGTGTGGTGCTGTGCCAGTAGCCTGTGCAGCTGGCACTCGAGTCAGACAATGAGGAGGCTGGAGAAGATGTGGTGACAGAGGTGGGGATTCAGCCAGGGCCTTCAGAGCCTTCAGAAGCTCCCTTAAGTGAAGAGGAAGAAGGGGAGGAGTTTCTTCTCAATGTACGGACGCGCAGAGCTGCCAAAAGGCAGGAGTGGTTCCTCAGGAGGAGGTCTCCTCAAGAGTAAGGCTTTCAACCCCTCCAATCCATACATGAAGCAAACTGACACCCACCATGAAGATGTGGCAGGACCACGAACGTGAAGCCAAACAACAGCAACGCAGCTCACCAGCTCAAATCCCCCTGCAACTCAGACTAATCCGAGCACCCACCCAAACAGAACACACCCCCATCCAATCAGAGCACAGCCAAACCCCCATTCAATCAGAGCACAGCCAAGCCTCCAACCAATCAGAACACACCTCCACCCAATCAGAACACAGCCAAGCTCCCACCCAATCAGTTCACACCCTCACTGGCAGTTAAAAGGAAGAAACAGCTGCAATCACACATTGCTCCTAGAAGCACGAAGCCGAAAACACCAGCCTGAAGATGATGAATGAGACTTTGTCAAAACGTCGCCAAGACACTTCCAATTTTACGCGGGAGAAAACCCGAATAACCAAAGACCTACACACACACACACACACACACACACGTGTGTGTGTGTGTGTGTGTGTGTGTGTGTGCTTTTGAGTTTGGGAGGGTTGGGAAGGAATGTGAAGGAATACCGGAGTTGCTACATGTTATTTACTAGTGCAATTTTTATTGTGAGGGGATGCATAATCCTTAAGAGATCAGTAGATTCATGGCAGAGATTAGATCTGTCCACAGCCACTGACAGCAAAACTTCAAAAATATTGTCCTTGTGAGATGAGTGATAGACACATATTCTGAATACGTTACGGTGGAACAATCTTTTTCTCCAAATAGAAGGCAAACTCGAGTGAAACTGAACTGATTTCCATTCTCTAAAAAAAAATATTAAAACTTTTAAACAAGTAGATAAAAGTTAGTTAACACAGACTAGTAAGTAGTAAGAGGCGGGGAAAGAAAAAGAAAGAAATTGAAGAAAAAGCAAAAATTAGAAGAAAGAAAGGTAATTTTTTTTTAGAAAAGACAGAAAAATCATATGAAGAAGTGGCTGCTGATATTTTTCACAGTATGGATATGAATATATTTTAACTTCTCTTGCATCATATTACTCTTCTTGCTATAATCTAGCTTGTCTAATTGTCCCAAATTCATTTTTTTTCCTTTTTATGCAAAAAAGTCCAGAAACAGAAACTGATTTCCAGATCCTTTAACCCAGCCAACCAGCTCAGAAAATTCACCATTTTTGATACAGGAACCCTTTTATTTCCCCACAAAGTATCTGACCACAGGTAATCCTCAATTTACAACCATTCACTTACTGACCATTCAAAGTTGCCACTGGAAAAAAAAGTAACATATGACTTGATCCTCAAACATATGCAGTCCCTGTGGTCATGGAATTAAAATTCAGGTGCTTGGCAACTGGCATGTGCTATTTATGATAATCCCCGGATTCGTGTGATTGCTCTTTACAGGTAGTCCTCGATTTACGACCACAGTGGAGCCCAAACTTTATGCCTTTTAAGTGAAACATTGGTTCAGGGGATCTTGTCCCTCTTTACGACCTTTCTTGCCTCCATTGTTAAGTAAACCACTGCAGTTGATAAGTGAGTAACCTGGTTGTTAAGTGAATCTGGCTTCCCCGTTGATTTTGCTTGTCAGAAGGTTGCAAAAGCGGATCATGTCAGTGGTGGGTTGCTCCCGGTTCGCACCGGTTCGCAAGAACCGGTAGTAAAAATTTGTAGTAGTTCGGAGAACCGGTAATAACATTGGCTGGCCATGCCCCCGAACCGGTCCCTGGCCCGGACGCGGCTCACTTACCCCGCCCACCTCATCAGAGGCTTTTTTTTTTTAAAGGCTTTTTATTTTTAAAAGCATTTTTTCTACAACCTCTACAGCCAAAGAGGTTGTAGGGGAAAAATGCTTTTAAAAGCCTCTGGCGATCGCAGCTGAGTTGCCTGATCATCAGAGGCTTCTAAAAGCATTTTTTTCTGCAACCTCTTAAGGTTGTAGAAAAAAATGCTTTTAAAAGTAAAAAAAAAAAAAAAAGTTGGCCACACCCACCCAGTCACATTACCCTCTCACCAAACCACGCCCACAAAATAAGCCACGCCAACAGAACCAGTAGTAAAAAAATTTAGAACCCACCCCTGGATCATGTGATATTGGGACATACCTGAATTACGCACAGGAAGTTAGAAGTAACCTAACTATTGAGAGGCCCAGAGAATAATAGAAAGATAATAATAATGCTTCTTTTTCCTCTTCCTCTTCCTCTCTCTCTCCCTTGTTGCCACCTCCTTCTCCTCCTCCTTCCCCTCCCCCTCCTTCTCCTCCCTCTCTTTTTCCTTCTCCTTCTCCTTCTCCTTCTCCTTCTCCTCCCTCTCCTTCTCCTTCTCCTTCTCCTCCCTCTCCTTTTCCTTTTCCTTCTCCCTTTCCTTCTCCTCCTTCTCCTTCTCCTTCCCCTCCCTCTCTTTTTCCTTCTCCTTCTCCTCCCTCTCTTTTTTCTTCTCCTTCTTCCCTCCCTCTCCTTCTGCTCCCTCTCCCTCTCCTCCCTCTCGCTCTCCTTCTCCTTCTCCTTCTCCTCCTCCTCCTTCCCCTCCCTCTCCCTATCTTCTGCTCCCTTTCTCTCTCCTCCCTCTCCTTCTCCTTCTCCTCCCTCTCTTTTACCTTCTCCTCCCTCTCCCTCTTCTTCCCTCTCCTTCCCCTCCCTCTCCCTCTTCCCATCCCACTCCTTCCCCTCCCTCTCTTTTTCCTTCTCCTTCTCCTCCCTCTCTTTTTTCTTCTCCTTCTTCGCTCCCTTTCCTTCTGCTCCCTCTCCCTCTCCTCCCTCTCCCTCTCCTTCTCCTTCTCCTCCTCCTCCTTCCCCTCCCTCTCCCTATCCTTCTGCTCCCTTTCTCTCTCCTCCCTCTCCCTCTCCTTCCCCTCCCTCTCCCTCTCCCCATCCTACTCCTTCCCCTCCCTCTCCTTCTCCTTCTCCTTCTTCCCCTCCCCCTCTTCTGCATTTCTTCTTGTTGTTCTTCTGCGTTTCTTCTCTTCACCCTACCTTGTTCTGGAAACAGCCTGTGTTTTCGATCCGTGGCCCTTGTCTCACCTGGCATTGTGCAGGGCCACCCGTTGAGAAGCCTTCCTCCAAGGTGTGCCTGGCTTTCATACATATAGGAAAATATACGTCGTATACACCTGGCAGTTATGGGGGTTTTGATTTATACACACATTGTGGGGGTTTCCCCCCCCTTCTTCAGCATCCTCTCAGGGTATTTGGGAGACTATTATGTTAAATTGTGCTCTCTATACCATCAGCTTTTGTCTTGGCTAAAGCTGCCAGTTTTTATAAACAACTAAAGACAGAAAGGGTTTACTAAGAATAATGTTGAAGCCCTAAAGAATCCTAGAGCCTATAAATCTTAATAGAAGGTCTAAGATTCCAGCGGGCTCTGTATGTCTCTTTTACCCAGCCTCACTCCATCTTAGCTCCCTTGTGATGGCTACAATTTTCTTGAAACAAGAGGCACAGTGACTTGAATTTACTCCTGGTGCTATTTGCCTACAAACAGGAATACATACATATAACCTATGCAAATCAATAAAAAAACATGTCAAGACCCCTTAGATTGCTGTACTCCGCTAAAATGCAATTTATCACGCTGCAAATGAGAGTAAGAGACTGGGTTACAAATGGCGTCTCAGCGTTTAACTAGCACCTGTTGTCGTGCATTCGAAAACTACATTTTTTTTTATATTTGACATACAGTAAATTGCATTTTCATATATATGGGATGGAAGTATCTGGGGATGTACATACGCTGGCATTTATGAATGTTATGAGCAAAGGATGTTTTATAGAACTGCTGGTTTTAAGCTCTGGAATTAAAAGAAAATATATCTGCTTATTGGTTGAGCACAACAGGTAAGGGCACAGCGTGTTTCTGAGAGTCTATTTATACTCTTTTCCTTAAGACCAGTTGGGAGATTTGAAAAAAGAAAAAGAAAAAAAACCCTCAAATGCTCATACATTTAGAAAAAGGAACTGCTAACCCAGCAGTACTTGAAATAAAATAATAGTTTTGCATTATTTATTCCAGCAGTGTGAAAGTACAGATTCATGTCAAGGATACACATTATAATTAATTGTTTTGTTGTCTCAAATAACCTTTAACAATTATTTCTTGTAGGTAAGATCTATTCCAACTTGAAATTCCTCTTCTGCCTCTTGTGAAGCCGATACTTGAAATAAATTGTAGGTTTTAAGAAGAAAGGTGGCTTATCTCAAAGCAAATACCCCTGTTTGTATTGTGTCTACCCAGTTTTCCCCAAAATAAGAACCAACCGGAAAATAAGTCCCAGCATGATTTTTCTGGTTGCTTGTTATATAAGCCCTACCCTCAAAATAAGCCCCAGTTAAGGTTGTCAGCCAGATAGATGCATTTAGTACCTTATTTCTCCCAATATAAGACCTAACCAGAAAATAAGCCCTAATGTGTCTTTTGCAGCAAAAATTAATAAAAGAACTGGTTTTATTTTCGGGGGAACACAGGTAGTAATTGTGTGGCATTGAGATAATGGTTGTAAGCTGCATACCTACCTACCTACCTACATACATATATACATGCATGCATCTGTTGAGAGCAATAGTCACATGAAGCATGTTTAGATACAGAAACCCAACTGTATCCAACAGAATGTTTTTGAGGGATCCTTGGCGCTCTCTGAGCTTGGCTGGTTTTTTTTTTTTTTTTTTGCAGACGTTTCATTACCCAACTAGGTACCATCATCAGTGTTAGTAAGGAGTACAGTTTGCTGTCAGTTTATATTCTAGTGTTGGCTTCTTTGGCAGTTTTTTGATTGGGGTATTGTTTACTTGATTGTTGGTCTGCTGTTAACCTTGGCATTAATCTGTGCTGATCTGTGTGCCGATTACTGGTGGGAAAGCGCTTTGGTCTTTTTGTTCTCTTTTTGCCTTGTGTCTTTTATACAGTCGGTAGATACTGTTTATGTCTATGTGTCTGTTGATGGCTAATTTGTCAGAGTGCCAGGCTTCTGGAGTGCCAGGCTTTTGGAAATTTGCTAGAATTTTTGCACTTTGTTTGGTCTAGGATGGTCACAATTTCCCAGTTCATATGTCCATATGCTGTGAAATTAAAGAGTTGTCATCCTGTCTTCTGAATGCTAGTTGATGTTCATGGATTTAAAGGACAGGAGAAGATTCTGCCAATCTTCTGCCTGTTTATCCTAAGTAGTAGCTGTTGCAGTCATTATAGTTTACGTTGTATATTTTTGATCTACCTCCGTGATAGCGAAGCTATGGCACGCGTGCCCAAAATGTCTATCCAAAAATCAGTTATCCTACACGCGTGTGACAGTGCCAAAAACCGGTGTGTGCATGCGTGCCGGGCAGCTGATTGTCAGGTGCGCATGCGTGCCAGAACCCGGAAGTTTGACCTTTCTGGAGTGTGGTCCCTACAAGCGCGTGCGCATGCAATGTTTCCACGCAACCTTTTCGGCACTTGGTGCTGAAAAGGTTCGCCATCACTGTTCTACCTCATTTGAATTTGAAAGGTCTTTGGTGATCATTTTAATTTCTTTAGAAATCTATGATGAGAAAAAGTAATTAATTTTAAGTAATTTTGACTCTTTCTGCTTAAAGTTTGCAATAGATGAGGGGATGGAAAGAGAACTCATCAAATTTGCAGATGACATCAAGCTGGGGGAATAGCCAACACCCCAGAAGATAGGGTCCACTTTCCTCGACATGAACACTGGGCTCTGTTGAACAAAATTCAATTCGTTGGTAAGAAGAGTAAGGTCTTACACTTAGGCAAGAAAAACCAAATGCACAGCTACAGACTACTTCAGCAGCAGTAACTGCCAGAGGGATCTTGGAATCCTAGTGGACAATCACTTAAATATGAGCCATCAATGTGCTGCAACCGCCAAAAAAAGCCAATGCAATCCTAGGCTGCATTAACAGAGGGATAGAATCAGTGGTGAAATCCAATTTTTTTTTACTACTGGTTCTGTGGGCATGGCTTGGTGGGTGTGGTGTGACTTGATGTGCGTGGCAGGGGAAGGATATTGCAAAATCTCCATTCCCACCCTACTCTGGGGCCAGCCAGAGGTGGTATTTGCCGGTGCTCCGAGTTACTCAAAATTTCCGCTACCGGTTCTCCAGAACCTGTCAGAACCTGCTGGATTTCACCCCCTGGATAGAATCAAGACCACATGACGTATGGATACCATTTTATAATTTAATTTAATTTAATTTAATTAATTCAATTTATATGCCGCCCCTCTCCGAAGACTCAGGGTGGCTCACAATACATTTTAAAAAATCATTATAAAAAAACATTTAAAAATTAAAAACATTAAAAACATTAAAAACTCATTCACGCCATTCATGGCCAGATCTCGCCAGATCACAAGAGTGAGCTCAACGCCCCCAGGCCTGCCGGAAAAGCCAGGTCTTCACTGCTTTGTGGAAGGCCAATAGGGTGGGGATGGTCCGGACCTCAGGAGGTAACTGGTTCCAGAGAGCTGGGGCAGCCACAGAGAAGGCCCTCCTCCACGGGCCCGCCAGCCGGCATTGTTTAGCTGACGGGACCCAGAGGAGACCCACTCTGTGGGATCTTACCGATCGCTGGGAGTTATGCAGCAGAAGGCAGTTTTGAAGATAACCTGGCCCTGAGCCATGTAGGGCTTTAAAGATAATAACCAACACCTTGAATTGTGCCCGGAGACCAATAGGGAGCCAGTGCAGCTCGCAGAGAATTGGTTTAATGTGGGTGTATCTAGGTGCAAGGGCGTCAAACTCGATTTCATTAAAGGCCGCATCAGGATTGTGTTTGACCTTGGGAGGCCAGGGTGGGCATGGTTGGGGTGGACGTGGGCTTGATGTCACTCATGTCAGAAGCGTCTGTGGTGGCCCAAGTGTTTTGCCAGCAAAAATGGGCTCCTGAGCTCCGTTTTTGGCTATGACAGCCTCCTGCAACCCTCTGCCAGCGAAAACGGATCTCGGGAGGACCGCAGGCGGCCCTCCCGAGCTCCGTTTTCGCTGGCAGAGGCACCATGAGCTGATCCTTCCCTTTTCCCAAGCCAGATCTAAGCACCCCGCAGGCCAGATCCGGCCCCTGGACCTTGAGTTTGACACCTTTGCTCTAGAAAGAGTTCATAGAAGAGCAAACAAAGATGATTAGGGCACTGGAAGCTAAATAGTATGATGAACGGTAGTGGGAACTGGGTATGTCTAGTCTAGTGAAGAGAAGGACTGCGGTGACATGATAGCAATTTTCCAATATTTAGAGGGCTGTCACAGAGAAGAAGGGGTCCATCTATTCTCCAAACCACCTGAAGTCAGGACACAAAGCAATGGATGGAAATTAATCAAGGAGAGAAGCCACTTAGGACAAAGGAGGAGTTTCCTGACAGTTAGAACAATTAATCAGAGTTGCATCCAGAAGTTGTGGGTGCTCTATCATGTGGAGGTTTTTATGAAATGATTGGACAGCCATTTGTCTGGTATAGCAGTAGCACTTAGACTTATATACTGCTTCACAGTGCTTTATAGCCCTGTCTAAGCAGTTTACAGAGATAGCATATTGCCCCTAACAATCTGGGTCCTCATTTTACCAACCTCAGAAGGAGCCTGGATAGTTCAACAGACAGAGCTCTGTAGTTTAACACCAGCTGTCTGCAATTAAAGTAAGATCGAATCTCGCCAGGCTCAAGGTTGACTCAGCCTTCCATCCTTTCTAAGGTAGGTAAATTGAGGACCCAGTTTGTGGGGGCAATAAGCTGACTTTGTATAAATATACAAAAGTATGAAGGCTATTGCTTAACGCACTATAAGCTGCCCTGAGTCTCCGGAGAAGGGCAGCATATAAATCAAATTAAAAGAAAAAGGGCGGAAGGCTGAGCTAACCTAGAGCCGGTGATGATCGAACTGCTGGCAGTCGGCAGAATTAGCCTGCAATACTGCATTCTAACCACTGCACCACCCCGGCTCCTGGTTGAGCAGGGGGCTGGACTAGAAGACCTTCAAGGTCCCTTCCAACTCAGTTATTCTGTGTTTTGAACATACCTACATATATGTTAGTGGGACACGGTGCTCAGTGGCTAAGATGTTGAGCTTGTCGATCGAAAGGTCGGCAATTCAGCGGTTCGAATCCCTAGTGCTGTGTAACGGGGTGAGCTCCCATTCCTTGTCCCAGCTTCTGCCAACCTAGCAGTTCAAAAGCATGTAAAAAATGCAAGTAGAAAAATAGGGACCACCTTTGGTGGGAAGGTAACAGTGTTCTGTGCGCCTTTGGTGTTTAGTCATGCCGGCCACGTGACCATGGAGTCATCTTCAGACAGCGCTGACTCTTCGGCTTAGAAATGGAGATGAGCATCGCCCCCTAGAGTCGGGAATGATTAGCACATATGTGTGAGGGGAACTTTTACCTTACATATATGTTAGCCATCTAATTTGGGACTTTCTTAATTGCTATTTCTCCTCACGAACAGAAATAACACCTTAACTATACATGGAGGAATGGGGAAGAAAAAAAAAGAGAACATCAGTAATTTTATGCAAGATTAGGTGACACGAGAAAAGGCTACGTAGTCAGTACTTTCAGACAAAGTGTAAATCTCAGCAACGAGAAAGGAATAGCCTGAATTTGAGGGCCGAGCCAAATCCCAGAAAAATGTGAGCCGCATTAAATATAATGGAATAAATTTATTGACCATGACTATTGTTATTGTTAGAATATAAAGGTGAAGTATAAGTGCGTTTTATTTTAGTCTTGAGTGTCAACACAGATCTTGGTAAGAGGGAATGTGCATTAATAGCAATAAATTGGTACCGTCTTGAAGGTAAACAGGTTTTCAGAATGTATTTGAGGTTTGTTTTTAATAGTAATGAAATGTAAATTGGGATATGGTGCAGAAAAGTATGCCAAGGAGTGGGTTTTATTTCACCTCATTAGTATGATGAACATGCCTTGTTTATGTGAATAAAACTCTTATGAATGTTAATCCAAATGGGTACTTAATCAGCTTAATATGTCCGTAATTATTATTTGGCAAGAGCAACGCCGGCTTCATCCTATAAAACATGTCCTTTTGTTTAGGTATAGAGATGTTTGAACCCCATCAGATAGTTTCTTAGATTAGTATTTTGAGTTCAATTAAAAAAAAAAAAAAGAATCCCGGGTAGTCCTTGACTTATGACCACAATTGAGCCCAGAATTTATGTTGCTAGGTGAAACGGTTGTGAAGTGAATTTTGCCCCCGTTTTACGACCCTTTCTGACCACAGTTGTTAAGTGCAATCGTTGAAAGTTGTGAAGTTAGTAAGTGAACCCGGCTCCCCCGTTGACTTGGCTTGTCGGAAAGTCTCAAATAGTGACCATATATGACCCCAGGACATAGGCAACCGTCATAAATATGAACCGGCTGCCAAATGTATGAATGTGGATCCTGGGGATGCTGCAATGGTCGTAAGTGTGAAAAACAGTCGTAAGTCACTTCTTTCAGTGCCATGGTAACTTTGAATGGTCGTTAAATGAACTGTTGTAAGTTCAGTTTTTTTTTTTAAAAAAATTAATTTTTAACCAACGTTATAGCTGTTACATGGTGAATCTCTAGGTTTATTCGGTTTAGCACTGTGGATTTTATTTTATTTTATTTATTTTATTTTATTGAATTTATATACCGCCCTACTTCCGAAGGACTCAGGGCAGTGAACAGCCATAGAATAAAACATATAAATACAAAATTTAAAATAAGATAAAATGAATTAAATAATTTGGCTGAACACATTTAAAACCCCAATAATTTAAGACCAAATTTAAAATTTCCATTTAAAAAGGGGAAAGACTTAGGTCAGGCCAGCTTGATAAACTAAGAAAGTCTTGAGCACACGATGGAAGGTACGCAGATCCGGGATCCTCCGTATCTCCGGGGGGAGCTCGTTCCAGATAGTAGGTGCCCCGACAGAGAAGGGTCTCCCCCTGGGGGCTGCCAGGATGATGTGGCTTTATCAATTGAGGTTGCTCAGCTGAAGCTCCAGGTTTGGAGTTAGGTCCAAGGTGGCCCATGGATGATCTCCTCCTCTCAGTCTGGAGCACAGAGAAGTTTAGAAAATATTCCCGAGACGAGGCTCTTACAAGGCAAATCAGTTCCACTCCTTGTCTCAGATTCAGAAGAGCCCAGTTGGATCAGCTCCTAAATCCATTTGGTCTGGCATTCTAAACCTTGGAAGGCAGGAGGCTTCAGGATCACAGAGGGCCCAGGTGAGTCCAGGGAGTTCACGCAGGTGGCCAAGGCCAAGGCCAAGTCTGCTCCATCTGTGATGGTCCTGTTTGAGCCTTCCTACCTATCTACCTTCCTTCCTTCCTTCCTTCCTTCCTTCCTTCCTTCCTTCCTTCCTTCCTTCCTTCCTTCCTTCCTTCCTCCCTCCCTCCCTCCCTCCCTCCCTCCTTTCTTTCTTTCTTTCTTTCCTTTCTTCCCAATCTCTCTCTTCCTCCCTCCCTCCTTCCCATCCATCCATCCATCCATCGATCCATCCATCCTCTGCTTTACTCTTTCTTTCTTTCTTTCTTTCTTTCTTTCTTTCTTTCTTTCTCTTTCTTTCTTTCTTTCTTCCCAATCTCTCTATTCCTCCCTCTCTCCCTCCATCCATCCTTCCTCTGCTTTACCCCCTTCCTTCCTTCTTTCCTTCCTTCCTTCCTTCCTTCCTTTCTCTTTCTTTCTTCCTTCCTTCTTTCCTTTCTTTCTTTCTTTCTTCCTTCCTTTCTTTCTTCCTAATCTCTTCCTCCCTCGCTTCCTCCCTCCCTCCTTCCCTCCCATCCATCCATCCATCCATCCATCCATCCATCCATCCATCCTCTGCTTTACCCCCTTCCTTCCTTCCTTCTTTCCTTCCTTCCTTCCTTCCTTCCTTCCTTCCTTCCTTCCTTCCTTCCTTCCTTTCTCTTTCTTTCTTCCTTCCTTCTTTCCTTTCTTTCTTTCTTTCTTTCTTTCTTCCTTCCTTTCTTTCTTTCTTCCTAATCTCTTCCTCCCTCGCTTCCTCCCTCCCTCCTTCCCTCCCATCCATCCATCCATCCATCCATCCATCCTCTGCTTTATTCCTTCCTTCCTTCCTTCCTTCCTTCCTTCCTTCCTTCCTTCCTTCCTTCCTTCCTTCCTTCCTTCCTCATGAAAAATCTACTTTCTGCAATGTTTAACTATCTCTGCAGAAGTTGCTGGGTTTTGGCTTCCTTCTTATTTAATGGCCAGCAGTGAGCATTGATTGGCTGAGATTCTCTTTTACGTATTGGCCGGGAAGGACATCTTTTGATTGGTCCCTGCTTTGCAAGACAGCTCACTTAAAAAGGACCACTCCGTTTAAAATGCAAATTTGGGAGATTTGGGTGGGAGGAAGCCTTGCCTGTAGAGATATATCCTAATGTGATTGGATCCAGATCATCCTTTCTTCAATAAACTGTGATGCAAAACTCATATGGAAAGCAACTTGGCTACAAATATAATAAGTGGAGAAGAAATAATATAACCAGGAACATGTAGAGTGTTCATTTTTTTTTTTTAAATCACCACAGTGATTTAAGCACACAAATGGTCTGTCCTGCTTCCTTGGCCCGTATTCTAGGCAACTCACAAATGTTCATCTCTTACCAAATTCACCATCCAATTGCACTCGGGGAATATTTTTGGTCTGCCTTCACAGAAAATAAAAGGAAAACAATGAAAAATCCATCAGAAAATATTCTCTTTGCTGTATCGGTTTTTATTGTGCCCATAGCCTGCTGTGTTCAAGAGTAATTAACTAATGCTGCCTTCATTTATAATGCTAAGAAAATGCTCTGAATTGCTGAGATTTGCCCCTTTTTTCCTTTCTTTCTTTTTCCCCCTTTCTTTCTTTTTTCCTTGAAGGCCCCAAACTATTCTTACTTCTTGTTCTGAAGATAAATTAGTGTCTTCTAAATAATGCAGTGA
Source organism: Pantherophis guttatus (assembly GCF_059756535.1). Taxonomy (NCBI): domain Eukaryota; kingdom Metazoa; phylum Chordata; class Lepidosauria; order Squamata; family Colubridae; genus Pantherophis; species Pantherophis guttatus. Next base: position 92,249,695 of record NC_142068.1, on the reverse strand, counting down.
ACCCTAATTCTCTTTGATTAGTATCGAGTTAGATGATAGCGACCCATTGAAATTGGTCATCAGCATAAATAATGAGTGAATGAACTGATAAAATGCAAAGTCGCCAGCCATCATAAATCAAATGAAATCCACTTTCTCTGGAAGTCACTGAAATTAGAAGTCCATGCTCCTATTAATTATTTTGCCTTCTGAAGACGACAGTGTTATAAATCAGCCTTGAAAGGCACTTCAGTTGCACAGCTGAAGGAGTAAGCAGGCCTGCAAACCGTTTTGTATACTCACCTAATTGTTTCTTAAGTAATCCACCTTTTTTATAGTCGGGGCCGTAGAACAGCTAAGAGTACCGTCCAATTGGGGAGCTTAATAAAAACTAGGATGATCATCAACGTGGCTTTTAGTTGGTAAGGGTAGCTCCCCTTTGACTGAAGGTTATTTCTCTCTTCTTTCTTGTAGTGTTGGGAAGGGGTAATGTGGTGGGCAGCAGATGTGGGAAGATCATGTTTGAATATTATCGTCTTCATTGTCCCCAAAAACAGATATATTGGGTGGGTGGGTGGGTGGGAGGGTGGGAGGCAGGGAGGGAAGGAAGGAAGGAAGGAAGGAAAGAAGGAAGGAAGGAGTGAGTTGGGTGGGTAAGAGGAAGGAAGGATTGGGTGTAAGGAAAGGAAGGAAGGAAGGAAGGAAGAAAGAAAGAAAGAAAGAAAGGAGTTGGATGGGTGAGATGAAGGAAGGAAGGAAGAAGTTGGGTGGGTAAGAGGGTGGGAGGGAGAGAAGGAAGGAAGGAGTTGTGTAGGTAAGAGGAAGGAAGGAAGGAGTTGGGTGGAGGAAGGAAGGATTGGGTGGACGGAAAGGAAAGGAAAGGAAGGAGTTTGGTTGGTAAGAGGAAGGAAGGAAGGAAGGAAGGAAGGAAGGAAGGAAGGAAGGAAGGAGTTAGGTGGGTAAGAGGGTGGGAGGGAGAGAAGGAAGGTGTTGTGTAGGTAAGAGGAAGGAAGGAAGGAGTTGGGTGGAGGAAGGAAGGATTGGGTGGAAGGGAAGGAAGGAAGGAAGGAGTTGGGTTGGTAAAAGGAAGGAAGGTAGGCCAAACTTTTGCATATACCACTATTCTTAAAGAAGTGATTTTTTTTGTAACTATACAAACATCTGTCCATTTCCCCCTCAGCTGGTTAAAACCTTAAACAGCAGAAGCATTCATTGGAATTTATGTACTTATTTATTTATCAATCTATCCAATGTGTCGCCCATTTCAACTGGTGACTCTGAGGGGCAAACAGAATTAAAATAGAATAAACACAGTAACAAGCATTATAAAAATTAAAAGCAGGCGGCTGTGGAACAACAATCCAAATCAGGAAGAGAACCAAGGAGAGATGCTAAGTTGTACATGTTAAAAGAAAAGAAGTATCTAAAAGCTGCAAATCAGAGGAACAATGGTCTTCCTCAGGCATAAGGACTGTGAGTGCTTGTCACTTTCAAGAAGACAACAGGGTCTCTAGAGATGTTTTTTCATAGCTTCCATTCCATTCCATTCCATTCCACTCCACTCCATTCCACTCCACTCCACTCCACTCCACTCCATTCCATATATTGTACTCTACTCTACTCTACCCTACCCTACCCTACCCTACCGTACCCTACCCTACCCTACCCTACCCTACCCTACCCTACCCTACCCTACCCTACCCTACTCTACTCTACTCTACTCTACTCTACTCTACTCTACTCTACTCTACTCTACTCTACTCCATTCCATTCCATTCCATTCCATTCCATTCCATTCCATTCCATTCCATTCCATTCCATTCCTTCATGCAGATGATCTAGGGAACCAGACAACACACAATCTTGCACAACACGTTTTATGGTTAATAGTATGAGTATCCCTCTCTGTGGTCTCTCTTTTTCCCGCCGTTCAGTAGTTACCACTATGATGGATGTTTTTGTATCAGCCTCAGAAAGCAGCATAAATGCCATTTTGTTGGACTCTTAGATCATCCGTTTCAGTGCAGAAATAAATTACGCTGCTCCATAGTTAAATAACAATCTTCAGAGGATCTACCATCTTTCAACTAACTAATTACTTTAGCATAAATGATCAAATAGCAAGTCATGTATGTCAACTGGAGGCACAAAACAGGTTATTAGGTTTACAATATAAGTTCCTTTCAAATAGTGCATCTATGCTTTCTTAAGCCAGTGGTGAATTGTCTGTGTGACTCATACCATTTTGTCTTGGCCCCCCAAGGATAGAATCAGTGATGGGATTCAGCCGGTTCGGGCCGGTTCAGAAGAATTGGTTGTTAAATTGCTGGCTGGCCCCTCCCCTCCCCACCCCTTTTAGGAGTCTCCCCGCACCTGTTTTAGCTACCAGGTAAGTGCAAGGAGGCCTACTAGGTGCAAAACAGCATGTGAGGATGTGCAGCACAGCTCCAGGAGGCTGCAGGGAGGCCTACTAGGCCCAAAACGGGGCATGGGGGGCAGCGTATCTCTCCCATGGCCCGTTTTTGGTCCCAGGGGGGTGCAGGAGACCGAGTGCTGCCTTTCACACCCCCTGGCCATACCCACCATGGCCATGCCCACCTAGCTGGACATTAGGGCAGAGAACCGGTTGTTAAATTATTTGAATCCCACCACTGGATAGAATAGACCCCAATGTTGAAAGGGGTCTTCTGATCTTTCAGAAAGCACAGATACATTTCAGTAGGAGAGAGCAGGAGAGAATTTGGAAAGGAAGCTGCTCCCCCACTTCTTTGAAATATTCTTGACAAATTGAAGATTGAGTTGAAAAGATGTCCGTACTTGTTTCCCTAGCACACAGCCCACCTGTGCCAACAACTATGTAAATGATTTATGGCACTCTTTTCCAATTCAGGATGTGGGAGGGGGGGAATAGGCTCTTTTGATGGAAGGACACCTCTTCATCTTGATTTCAGACTAACCTTCTTCTCAAATTCCCAGCAATAATCAAAGGGGCCTCTTTATTCCCCAAACCTTTCCACTTCATGGATAAAGAGGTCAGGATTGGAAGGAAGGAAGGAAAGGGAGGGAGGGAAGGAAGGAGGGAAAGAGGGAGAGAAAGAAAGAAAAAAGAAAGAAAGAAAGAAAAATAGAAAGAGGAAAGAAGGAAGGAAGGAAGGAAGGAAGGAAGGAAGGAAGGAAGGAAGGAAGGAAGGAAGGAGCTAGAGCGGAGGGAGAGAAAGGAAGAAAAAGGAAGGAAGGAATGTAGAAAGAAAGAAAGGGAAAAAGAAAGGAAGGAAGAAAAAGAAGGAAGGAGAAGGAGGGAGAGAGGGAGGAAGAAAGAAACGAGAGAGAGATAGAGAGAGGAAGAGAGGGAGAGAGAGAGTCTCCACACAACCTCAACCAACAGAATGGGAGAAGTAGGTTTTGAACTTCAACAAGGACAATGAACATCAACCTGCTCTAATCAAAACTTGGGGTTTGTTTTTCCTGGGTTTATGATTATCCATGCTATTTGACACACAAAAAAAGAAAGGAGAGTGATTGATTTTCGTGTTTCTGAAGTCCATTTTATGGCACTGTGGGTGTTCCCTGCAGTATTGATTATGTAATAGAAGAGAGAATAACCAAGCCATAGGAGGAAAAAAGCATGCAAATCAAGAAGTTGGGGTATGGCTTGGTAAACAATGGAAGACGTGGAGAAGTGTTAAAGTCCTGAGGAGCCCATTTCTTATTTTTCTTTTGGATATTGGTCCCGACAAGGGATGACTCTGCTGGAAGATTGGATTGAATTGTTTAAAATTAGATCAGATTGTCATGTAGCTTTGAAGATGAATGGAATTCCAGCCCACGTAGGGTTTTTGGTAAGTTAAGAGAATTATCTTAAGCAATTCCAGTTCCAACCGCTGCCCTAATCCTAATACTCCCTGTGTTGCAACCATCAAAACATCAAACCCACACTCACATGTGAGAGAACACATTGTTGTTATTATTAGCAATATAATTAGAGGAGCATAACAATCAGAAGGTAAACCATGAAAACATTTAAAATAAGCTAATGGAGGATCCCTAGGGGGCTTTTGGTCCCCAATCTCCATAAGGCTAGCAAATTTCCTATTAGGTCAAAACAAATTATTTCTTCTCATCACAAGAGGAAAATGGTGGATATTTGGGATATCCAAAAGATTAGAACTTAACCTCTTTTCTTTCTCCGTAGAAAACTTTCCGATGAGGAACCTAGAAACCAAAACAGTCTAATCAGTAATGGGATTCAGCCGGTTCGGGAGAACCAGTAGTTAAATTGCTGTCTGGTCCTGCCCCGCCCCTTCCAGGAGTCCCCATCTGCCCCATTTTGGCTCCCAGGTAATGCAGGGAGGCCTACTAGGACGAAAATGGGGTGCGGGGGGCAGTGACCCCCCCCCATGGTTCATTTTTTGCTTCCAGGAGACTTCAGGGAGGCTTCCTAGGCCCAAAATAGGGCGTGGGTGGTGTGGCGCATCCCCCCCCCATGGCCCATTTTTGCTGCCAGAGGGTGCAAGAAGCTGAGTGCTGCTTGTCGCACCCACTGACCATGCCCACCATGGCCGGTCATTAGGGCAGAGAACAGATTGTTAAATTATTTGAATCTCACTACTGAGTTTAATGCATTTCCCATTAGCAACACACAAATAGAAACACACCATTGGTGATTATAGAAGGAGTGGCATAACTGGGGGTGGAGTCAAGAAAGGGATCAGTGTAGAATCCCTATGTAGCCACAAGTGAACTATGTCCAACCTCCCTTGAATTCCACTGGAATTCCCCTTATCTAATTCCAAGCAGATGCTCACCTTAGTTGAGAAGACTCCTGTGCATCAGTGTTTAAGAAATAACTCTGTTTAATTGGACCTTGACATGTGGACCTAACAGTACTTAGTTATCTTCTTCATTTCTTCATATCTTTAGGAGGCTAGCAGGGAAGTTTAGTGCCTTCAAAGTTGCCTGTTGTGTATTACAGAATCATAGAAATGGAAAACAACGGCGAACCAGTGGTTAAATTGCTGCACCACCATCACCCCCGTGGCCCGTTTTTGCTCCCAGGAGGCTGTAGGGAGGTCTACTAGGCCCAAAACAGATCATGGGGGGCAGCCCCATTCCCCGTGGCCCGTTTTTGCTCCCAGAGGGGTGCAGGAGGCCAAGTGCTGCCTGGTCACATTCCTGGTCACTCCCACCATGACCACACCCACCCAGCCGGTCATTAGGGCAGAGAACCAGTTGTTAAATTATTTGAATCCCACCACTGAAGACAATCTCTAGCTCCTCTAATGCAGCCCCCTGTTCCATGTATGACTTACAGAATCATTTCAGAGAGAGAGAGAGAGAGAGAGAGAGAGAGAGAGAGAGAGAGAGAGAGAGAGAGAGAGAGAGAGAGAGCTATCCAGCCTCAATTTCAAGACTTCTACTGAAGTCCATGAAATGTCCACTTCATGAAGAGACTCTTCCATTGGTTGACAATTCTTCCTCTCAATACTTAACCTAAATTTGCTTTTCTGTAATTTCAACAGAGTAGTTCTGGTCTCCTCCTTCATTTAAACACCAAGTATTGGCTAGGTATTGTGCAGTAAGTAAGTCTTCTTTAGCCAAGCAAGTATGCCTATTTTTCAAAGCACCCAAGGGCAAGACAAGAAGCAACAGACGGAAACTTATGAGAGAGAGATCCAACCTAGAAATAAGGAGAAATTTCCAGTCAGTGAGTACAACAAACCAGTGGAATGACTTTCCTTCAGAAGTTGTGGGTGCTCCAACATTGGAGGTTTTCAAGGAGAAATTGGACAGCCATTTGTCTGGAATGGTGCAGGATAATCCTGCTTGACCAGTCCAAGATCCTTTTCAACTCTGTTATTCTATATTTTGTATTTTATACCGTATAATCCTATTACAGACATTTATGCCAATGTAGTAGGCCTGTTTCTTTTAATTGGTGAATGAATGTAGCATCAAGTGAAAATGATTATCCTTTTATAAGAGGTATTAACACTGAATGCAAGAAAGAGAATTTAATTGTCCATCCATCCATCCATCCATCCATCCATCCATCCATCCATCCATCCATCTCTCTCTCTCTCTCTCTCTCCACCCACCCACCCATCTACCCTATCCAGCCATCCATCCATCTCTCTCTCTCCACCCACCCACCTACCCACCCTATCCATCCATCCATCCATCCATCCATCCATCCATCCATCCATCCATCCATCCATCATCCATCTCTCTCTCCTATCTATCTATCTATCTATCTATCTATCTATCTATCTATCTATCTATCCATCCATCCATCCATCCATCCATCCATCCATCCATCCATCTCTCTCTCTCTCCACCCATCCACCCATCCACCCTATCCATCCATCCATTCATCCATCCATCCATCTCTCTCTCTCCACCCACCCACCTACCCACCCTATCCATCCATCCATCCATCCATCCATCCATCCATCCATCCATCATCCATCTCTCTCTCTCTCCACCCACCCACCTACCCAACCTATCCATCCATCCATCCATCCATCCCTATCTATCTATCTATCTATCTATCTATCTATCTATCCATCCATCCATCCATCCATCCATCCATCCATCCATTTATCCACCCACTCACCCACCCACCCACCCACCCACCCACCCACGCACCCATCCATCCATCCATCCATCCATCCATCCATCCATCCATCCATCCATCTATCCTATCCTATCCTATCCTATCCTATCCTATCCTATCCTATCCTATCCTATCCTATCCTATCCTATCGTCCGTCCGTCCGTCTGTCTATTCCATCCAACATATCATCCATCCATCCTGTTGCCCTAGTGCAAGTCACATTCTTTTCTCCGGCAACAAATAAGACTTTAAAATGTCATCCATTTGGGGGCATGCAACTATATTTTATCCAAATGTTTTTGTTGACTGTGGGGGGAAAAAAATTAATACCTTTGGGACGGGGAAAAAGGGTCCTTTTATTCGATTTGATTGGAACGCTTCCCAAGGAAATTCTGATCCCTCACTTTTTTTAAAACAAACTTTTCACTCACTTATATGTCTCCCCCCCACCCCACCAGAGTTGCAGCAACCAGCCTCTGGAATTCGTTTTCAGATAGCCTTCTTCATTGTGTAATGTGTATAATATAAAGTGTGTGTCTCTGTGTGTGAGTGTAAAATTTCAATGGGGCACATTGTGCAGCAAACTGAGATAGAAAGTCGTTTGCACAAACTGAACATCAGAGGTTAGTATATTTTGTTTTATTTATTTTTTTTCCCTTTAAATCTTGCATATGCTTGTATGTATGTATGTATGTATGCTGCGTACAAAGACAGCTCTGTCCTGCGGTATTGATTTATTAGATTCTCTGGCATTTTAGTAGTGGTCGTTATGTTATATTTATGGGATGAATGCTGGATTCCCTCATTATGTTATCCTCATTTATTTTACATACTTTTATGACTGGCTGCGTTCAGCTTTACATTTAAAGCTTTATTGCAGCTGCCAGAATGGAAGGTGGGGAGAAGGATGCGCTTATGGGTGGAAAATTTACATGTTTACTGTTGCAATGATGATTTATTTAATCTTTACGTATAAATATAGGCTGGGATTATTATTTTTCACAAATAAAATCTATGTTTATATTGAAGTCTAATCTTACCTTATTTGGGGAGGGGGGGAATGTTGTCAGGCACCAAAGACCAGGACCACATGAGAAATTCCAATTAATCTGATTTATTATTAATCATGCCCATGCACAAGATTCTGCTCAACTAATGGTTAGCACTATTTTGGCACTTGAAAAGTGTCAGTGGAATTCAGTACGTGTTGGACTTAGTCCATTGGTGGCTATGTAGTGACTCTAAGCTAATTCCTCTTTTGACTCTGCCCCCATTTTCTGCCATTTTCAGCAAATATGTTATGAAGTTCTGTTTAAAATAAAAAGATGGGTCTCCTTACAATGTTTAGGGACGTGGTGGCTCAGTGGCTAAGATGCTGAGCTTGTTGATCGAAAGGTCGGCAGTTCGGCAGTTCAAATCCCTAGGGCGTAATGGGGTGAGCTCCTGTTACTTGTCCCAGCTTCTGCCAACCTAGCAGTTCAAAAGCACATAAAAAATGCATGTAGAAAAATAGGGACTACCTTTGGTGGGAAGGTGACAGCATTCTGTGTGCCTTTGGCTGGCCACATGACCATGGAGACGTCTTCGGACTGTGCTGGCTTTTTGGCTTTGAAATGGAGATGAGCATTGCTCCCTAGAGTCGGGAACGACTAGCACATATGTGCGAGGGGAACCTTTACCTTTACCTTTAAAATGCTTAATTGTGTTATCTTAATTGGAAGCAACCCCTGATTAGAGTTGAAATAGGTTAGTGTAGAGAAGGTTTCTATGTAGTCTATCTGTGATGGACAAGATGGAAGACAGACTGATTAATTGTCCAATGTAGGAATGAGTGTTTCCGCTTTATTTGGGCCAAATGTCATCACTCTATTTTTGCAAGTTCATTTGTCAGCTTCAAAAGGTGTGAATATTTTCAGATGGTTACCGATAAACTAAATGAATGAATGAATGAATGAATGAATGAATGAATGAATGAATGAATGAATGAAAACATAAATAAATAGAAACATTTCAAAGGATGAGGGTTTAGAGCATCAAATATCTTTCAGGGCTTTGTCTTGGATCCAGCACTATTCAACTTCTTTGTAAATATCCTACAGTATGGAGTGAAAGATACTTATCAGATATGCAGTTGAGAGCCACCTAATCTTTTAGATTAAAACAAAAATGTTATTAAAAATTGACAGATTTGAATATTGGGCCAAATTCAGCAGGATATTATTTAGCTTTGCAAAGTATAAATGTCTAGTGCGGGAAATCAGGAGTCCAGGCAGTTCAAATAAATATATAGATTTATTGAATGCTAAAGCTTCTACAAGAATCTGAACTACTAACGGTCAAAACAAATTGGCAGTAGACAAGAGTCAACAGAATTCAAGGTGGACCGGGCTTAGGTCTCTTGTGGGCGCGAAGGGACTCAAGACTAGTGACGCATTTAATCCCTCCTTCCGACTCAGCCTTGTCATCTCCTACAGGAAAATCACAGTGCCTGTGTAGAAAAATTCAAATTCTTAGGTTCTGCATTAGGAAATGCTGGTTTGGTGGCTTGGGGTAATAATTAGGTGCATCAATAGTTGACCAGTTGAGGGTGAGCAGGCAATGTGAATGTGATGTATCAGCTACTTTCAACTTTCCATTGGTTGGGCAAAATTAAATCATGGTGGAATGTAGTCCAGAAGTGCAGGAAGGAGGGGATTTTTCCCAGGAAACAAAGCTTTCCTGGGACAAAATAGTTTAGAATTCTGGTATGCAGGAAAAGGGTGAGGGTGGACCCACTCTAGCAGTTCATAGGATATATCCATAACCATAATCGGTTATGCTTGTGTTATGCTTTAAAGTGGCTTAATCTGGCAAGATTCTGTCTACAGGCAAGCAACAATAAAGAAACTACTCTGAAGTAACTCCTTGTGTCATTCTTGGCTCCTTGGTCCAGTGGTGGGTTGCTCCTGGTTTGGCCCGGTTTGGGCGAGTCGGTAGTGGTGATGATATGATGTCAGCAAACCGGTTCTCTATGACTGGAAGCTGGGCCCTCCCTCCTGCCCCCACGTTATACCTACCTTTATTTGTCGTTTTTTAGCCCAGCTGATAGGCGTGGCAGAGTGGATTGCTGCACCTCAACTGGGCAGAAATCGAATGCATTTGCGCGAAGCGCAAGTTCGGCACGCATGCGAGTGAAGCAAGTTTGCATGCGGCGATCACGTGCAAAGCGCATGTGCAAAGAGAACCGGTGGTAACACCGGTTGGAACCCACCACTGCCTTGGTCCTCACATTATTGGACCTGAAGGATCTAGAGCAGGTTGAGAAGCTATCCATCAGTAAGATAATTTTATACTTTATACCTTTTTATACTTTCAAACTTGAGTGAGTTGCTTCAGTTTCAAGCAAAAATTAAGCGCCTCTAAAACATTTTGCTTTTCAGTATAAGAAGTTACTAGGCAATACATGACTCGTTGAGTCATCCTTTCAGGAATACAGCCCTGGTGGTGCAGCAGACTAAAGCAAGACTAAAGCACTGTGATTAACATCAGCTACCTGCAATTACTGCAAGTTCAAATCTCACCAGGCTCAAGGTTGACTCAGCCTTCCATCTTTTCTAAGGTAGGTAAAATGAGGACCCGGATTGTGGGGGCAATAAGCTGACTTTGTATAAAATATACAAAAGTATGAAGGCTATTGCTTAACGCATTGTAAGCCGCCTTGAGTCTCCGGAGAAGGGCAGCATATAAAACAAATTTTAAAAAAACAACAACACACACCTCCTTACCAAAACAGAGAAACTGATGGGCCAAAATGCAGTGGTAGTCGGAATAACTTCTGATATCCTGCTGGCTTCCCCATTGACTCTGCTTAGGATAAGCCGGCAGGGAGCATTCGGAAGACACAATCATGTAACTATGAGTAACCGTAACAATGCTGCAGAGGTCACCGGTTTGCAACACAACTAGCGTGAAGATCCTTCAAATTTCAACTGCAAGGGAATGATGGGTTCTGAATTTTGTATGCATTCCTTAAATTAGCACATCCGAAGTACCTCGATTTGCATTACAATACACCATTTGGGCTAATCAAAGGTTAGACAAAAAAGACGGGATAATTTTTAGTAGTATAGAGCAGGGTTGCAGGAGGCTGTCGCAGCCGAAAACGGAGCTCGGGAGCCTGTTTTCAGAGATTTTCAAATTGAAAGGCAGCATATTTTTCTCCATAGGTAAAGGTAAAGGTTCCCCTCGCACATATGTGCTAGTCGTTCCCGACTCTAGGGGGCAGTGCTCATCTCCGTTTCAAAACCAAAGAGCCAGCACTGTCCGAAGATGTCTCTGTGGTCATGTGGCCAGCATGACTAAATGCCAAAGGCGCATGGAACGCTGTTACCTTCCCACCAAAGGTGGTCCCTATTTTTCTACTTGCGTTTTTTACGTGCTTTCGAACTGCTAGGTTGGCAGAAGCTGGGACAAGTAACGGGAGCTCACCCCGTTACGCAGCACTAGGGATTCGAACCGCTGAACTGCTGACCTTTCGATCGACTAGCTCAGCGTCTTAGCCACTGAGCTACCGCTTCCCTATTTTTCTCCATATTTGTTGCTTAATATTACTCTGCTTTGAAGGGTCTTCTTTTTGAAATTGATTCCATTTAGTTTGGTTTGAAAATGCCGTCCTACATTAATGAATAAATTCTTCCAGATAGGGGTACAGGCATCTGCTAATCAATGTTCAGCGTTGAATATTAAACTGAACAGCCCATGAGGCATGTCTGGGATTCGTTCACTTACCAGAACTCGCTTCGCAGCGAGGTGCATCTCATTTGGAAATATCAGATTCATCCCTCACCAAAATTGGGCAAGGGGTGAACCTAGATTGGTTTATGGAAAGAGGTTTCACAGCCTCCATTTTTTATAAGGCTGATGTGCAGTTTGAGTTTGAAAAATTTGGCTGCTGACCTTGAGCTGAATATAAAGTAGAAGGATACCAAAACCTAGAGGTAGGGGTGTATGTGTGTGTGTAAGAGAGAGAGAGTGAAAGCACACTGGTTGCATTACAGCAGAGTTGCTAACCATAGGTCCATATAGCAGTTCTGTGACATTAAAATTCTCAAAACATGTTTCTTTATATTGTTTGGGGAAAAGATTGGTTGATGAATCAGTGAACAAAAGTAGAAGATTTAGTCCTTCCTTCCTTCCTTCTTATGAAAAAAAACATATTTAAAAGTAGTCGATCACAGAAAAACAATCTAATCTAGTGAATTTTGTTAGACCAAATTTGTTTAGTGGGAGGTAATGGAATGTTACAAGTAGAAATTACAAAAGCAATTATAATAGGATTTTTCTTTCACCTTTAAGTTTACAACTATATATATGTTATATGTAGATTGATGATAGACAGACATTCAGATTGATAGAGGATAGATAGATAGATAGATAGATAGATAGATAGATAGATAGATAGACAGACAGACAGACAGACAGACAGACAGACAGACAGACAGACAGACAGACAGACAGACATAGGCAGATAGATAGGGATGGATGGATGATTAGATAGATAGATGATAATGATTTTGAGATAGCATCAAAACCTGACAGAGATAGATAGATAGATAGATAGATAGATAGATAGATAGATAGGCAGAGAGGCAGATAGATAGAGATGGATGGATGATAGATAGATGATAGATGATAGATAGATAGATAGATAGATAGATAGATAGATAGATAGACAGATAGATGATAGATAGATAGATAATGATGGATGGGTGGATGGGTAGATTAGATAGATAGATAGATAGATAGATAGATAGATAGATAGATAGGCAGATAGGCAGATAGATAGGGATGGATGGATGATTAGATAGATAGATTTAAAAGATGGATGGATGGACAGACGGATGGATGGACAGACAGACAGAAAGAAAGACAGATACGGATGGATGGATGATTAGATAGATAGATAGATGATAGATAGATAGATAGATAGATAGATAGATAGATAGATAGATAGATAGGCAGATAGATATGGATGGTGGATGGATGGATAGATGAATGAAGATTTGGACCTTTTTAGATCTATGTAATGGATGTTTCAAGAAACTAGTGCTTTCTTGTCATGTAACAGATCTGCTTGTATTCCTTAATTAATTGGTGAAAAAATAACTAATTGCTTTGAAGCACATTTACATAGAGTACAGTATATCCCGATTCTCTTTGAGCTCTGCTCTTAAATAAAAATGCAGCAGAGGAGGGGATGCTAAGGTAGTGTGGACACAATTTGAGTCCCTTTTGTTTGCCTTTCAGGTCATCTTCTTAACAATATCACAGGAGTACTGTAGTGCTGCGGACAATATTCATTTACAAATATATGTTTCACTCTTTGTAGATGCTGATTGACCTTCTGAGGCATTTTTATTCAGAGGAAAACCATGTCACATGTTTTTGTTTTTTAATTAGGTGAGGAAAAAAATTAAGTGTGACAAGTGGCGTCTGAAATAATAGGCTTTCTGTCAGAGTCATTGGATTTATCTTGTCACATACTTTTGCTTCTATAAATGGGGATATTTCATTTTTTTTTCTACTAGGCAAAAACAGCCTTGAGTTGAGAGGAAATGACATTTCTGTATGTGTGTGTTCCCGTGTTTCTAAATTAAATAAATTAAACATGTTATGGTAACTTTCCCATTATAATACCACATCTCAGAGTCTCTCCATAGTGACTGAATGGAAATAAGGACAGACAAAAGACTTCTTCACACAGTGCATAATGAACATGGAATCTACGGCTAATTTCCATGAGACATAAATATCAGACCCTGAAGAAAAAGTTTTGAGAAAAGAAAAGAAAAAAGAAAAGACGGGAAGTCGTCTTCTTCTTCTTCTTCTTCTTCTTCTTCTTCTTCTTCTTCTTCTTCTTCTTCTTCTTCTTCTTCTTCTTCTTCTTCTTCTTCTTCTTCTTCTTCTTCCTGTTCCTCCTCCCCCTCCTCCTCCCCCACCTCCTCCTCCTCCTCCTCCTCCTCCTCCTCTCCCCACTCCTCCTCCCTTTGTCAAAGAACCCTGAACTGTATAGTAGTCCTTAAATACAGAATTGGGTGGCCATTAATGGAACAAAGAAAATATATATCCAGTCTAATTCTGTTGACACACACAACGCAGTGCAACTCAGATGAAAGGATTTCTAGCTCATGCCCGAGCACTTTAAGAAGGCATCTCCTTTCCAAGGCTAATGTGGTTACTTTGAAGGTTGCTCTCACTGGCTGGGCTTGCTGAGTAGTTCTGGGCCGCGTGGAGGTGCAGATAGATGAGTCACCCTTCAAAGCAGCTAGGGAAGATTGATTCAATTTATATGTCTCCCCATCTCAAATTTATGGCTCTAGGCAGCTAGCAACAGTTTTGCAACTTCATGAAGCACATAACAATTCAAAAAAAAAAAAAAAAACACCCTTTGGAAGGATCCACTCATTTGTACATAAACATTGTTTATAATGTTGCCTTTATGTTGAGTATTTGACCGCATCTCCAAGGTTCTGGTTTTGAGGAAAGAAGTCAGGTTTCTGATCAATTACTATTTTTTAAAGAAACCCATTGCCTCATTGTGATTTATCACCCATGGAACAACAGTCCCCTAAATTTAATAGCAGGAATAATAACAACAGCAACAACAATGGTTTCAAACAGAGAGCGAGAGAGAGAAAAAGAGCTTGTGAACTCAAGTAGGTTAATGATTCGTGCAAAGTTGGGGCAATCCCTTATCCGAAGTGATGATGGTTTGTGGGATCCTTGTGTTGTACGCTCTGAATTTAACTATTAAGCAGTGCTTGACATTAATTCTGTGTGCCGTTTCCAGGGGAGAAAAGAGGGCAGAGACGTCAATAAATCTAGCCTGGTTTGAAGCAAATGTCACTAAATCTTAGTTCTGCGACTGTTCTCTGCTAGTGTCAAGAGCCGCTCAGCAAGACGGATTTGAGGAAGGATGAGAAACGTAGGATATTAAACCCCAGCCCTGATAAGTTTTAGTTAAGAGGCAGGAGACGTGTCCTTGCGGTGACATTCAGCGGCTGATATTTGTTTCCCTTTAAATAATACGGCCGTACATCTGTGAGAATGATGGCTTGGTGTTGGGTGACATTGCCCCCTCACCAAGGTTACTGGCTGCAGGACAAGCCATATTCTCCTCTCTCTCTCTCTCTCCCTTTTTTTTCTCCTCTCACACCCTGTCAATAAATATCCACTTGTCTGAGAAAGCAAGATACAGATTTTTACAGCTGACACCCGAGCGTCTTCATTTCCAGAAGCAATGAGTTTCAACACATGTGAATGTGAAGTGTGTTTGGGGGTGGGGGTAGGGGGGGGTTGGTGGGAAATTACAGGAATATATCTTTTCACCTGTCTTGTCAAAGAAAGCTGTTATCCATTTCAGACAACAAAAGCTTCAGGTCTGGAGACCAAGACACCAAGCTCTCTTTCTCCCCCCCTCTCTCTCTCTCCCACAAATGAGTCTGTCGCCATTTCCTGGCCATTCGTTACCAGCTGATTATTAATGCCTTTTGCTTCGTTCTGATGACTCTGGTTCAAACTTGGGGCTTCTTCAGAAATGATCCATAGCAGGATTTACAGCCCGTTATTTTTCAGTGCCAAAACCCAAGGCTCCCCAACGGATCTCACTCTCCAAAATAATAATAATAATAATAATAAATAAAAAAAAAAACACTAAGGAGATTTTCTACATGGCTTTTTCTGGCATTTCACTCCTAAATCAGACCACAGGTAGTCATAGATGGCTTGCAGTCATAGTTTGCAGTCTCTCCCTCTCCCTTTCCCTCTCTCCCCCTCCCTCTTCTTCCCCCCCACTCCCTCTCCCGCCCTCTCCCTCTTTCCATCTCCTTCTCTCTTCCTCTCCCTTTCCCTCTCTCTCCCCCTCCCTCTTTCCATCTCCCTCTCCCTCTCCCTTTCCCTCTCTCTCCTTCTACCTCCTCTCCCCTCCCACTCCCTCTCCTTCCCCTCTCCTTCCCCTCCCTCTCCCACCCTCTCTCTCTTTCCATATCTGCCTTTCCTTTCCTTCCTTCCCTCCCTCTCCCCCTTCCCTCCCTCTCTCTCCCTCTCTCTCCCTCTCCCTCCCCTCCCCCTCCCCCTCCTTTCCCTCCATCTCCCTCCCTTCCCTCTCCCTCCCTCTCCCTCTTTCTATCTCCCGCCCTCCCTCTCTTTCCATCTCCTTCTCCCCCTCCCCTCCTCCCTCCCCCTCTCCCTTTCCCTTTCATCGGGAGCCACAAAACCTGGGTGGGCGTGGCCAACTCCACATCACTCACTCTCACCCAGCCACATGACCCCCTAGCCATGCCTACCCAGCTGGTCATTAGGGCAGAGAACCGGTTGTTAAAAAACACGGGAAACCACAAAACCCTTTTCTCTCTTTCTCTCCCCCCCTCTCTGTATCTCTCTATGTCTCTCTCTCTCCTCCTCTCTCTCCTCCTCTCTCCCCTCTCTCTATATATCTCTCTCTATATATATATATCTCTCTCTGTATCTATGTCTCTCTCTCCCTCTCTCCCCCCTCTCTGTATCTCTCTATGTCTCTCTCTCTCCTCCTCTCTTCTCCTCTCTCCCCCCCTCTCTCTCTATATATATATCTGTATCTATGTCTCTCTCTCTCCCTCCCCCCTCTCTGTATCTCTCTATGTCTCTCTATCTCCTCCTCTCTCTTCTACTCTCTACCCCCCTCTCTCTCTATATATATATATCTGTATCTATGTCTCTCTCTCCCCCTCTCCCCCAACCCCTCTCTGTATCTCGGATTTCCAAGGCCAGGCGAGGAGTGACTGGGAGGGGCCAGGCAGTGATGGGACAGGGAGCCGCAGCAGAGGGCCCAAAGAGCCGCATGTGGCTCCAGAGTCACAGGTTGCTGACACCCGCCTTAGCCATTCTTATTAGTCTCCACTGATAACTTGTATTGTTGAATTTGATACTTAGGTTAGCAACTTGTATTCAGAGATTTGGCTTCACTACAAGTTGAATTACAACATAGTTGTTCATGGTTGTGCTCAGTAAAGCTAAACTGGTCCGACTTGGTCAATCCTTGAATGGGGATTATCAGGAAAAATCAGGGTTCTAGGTAAGGCAATGGCAAATGATTTTAGTATTGTTGCTAAGACAACTATATGTGTCCATGAAAGTAATCAGGTGATGAGCTTAATTCAAGCTGACAAATATGACGGGGATACTATGATTTGAATAATAATAGATCACCATTTCTTGAAATTTAGTCTTCGAGTAATACAATCCCCTGTGCAGTTTTAAGGGATACATTCAGTGATGAAATCCAAAATTTTTAACTACCGGTTCTGTGGGCGTGGCTTGGTGGGCATGGCAGGGGAAGGATACTGCAAAATCTCCATTCCCACCCCACTCCAGGGGAAGGATACTGCAAAATCTCCATTCCCACCCCACTCTGGGACCAGTCAGAAGTGGTATTTGCCGGTTCTCCGAACTACTCAAAATTTCCGCTACCGGTTCTCCAGAACCTGCTGGATTTCCACCCCTGGATACATTTAAGGTTGCTCACTAAGGGAGATAGATATTCTTCTTCTAAGGGAACATCCAACAGAATGGGCATTTTAATAAAAGTTCAAGCAGATTGAACAACGAATCTCTTTTTTCCATAAAGTTATTACTTGAATAGCTTTTGACAAACGATTGGCTATTTCAGACAATAGGGTTGGCCTGCCTTTTACTGAATTAATGCATTTTCCGAATCCACACTGAAATTTAAAGGACTGGGTTCGCACGGCAAACAAAACTAACCAAGTTTGTGGTTGAAGAAGCCAAATGTGTGCGGCGTGCATAAATAATTTCTAATGTTATAAAATTAGGTAGGAGCGTAGGGGAAACAGATATTGAGACTCTGGAAAGAGTGCAGCAAAGAGCAGCAAAGAGGATCAGTGGGCTGGAGGCTAAAATATAAAACAAGAAAGAATGGAACTGAGTATGTTTTAATCTAGAGACAAGAAGGATTATACGTCTCCAACCTTGGCAACTTTAAGACTTGTGGATTTTGCTGGCTGAGGAATTCTGGGAGTTGAAGTCCACAAGTCTTAAAAGTTGCCAAGGTTGGAGACCCCTGGTTTAGGCCATTCTTTGGGATTGACTAGGAAAGTTAAGAGGTCCTGTTCCAAATATTATTGCAAGAAACGGCCTAAACTGGGTGTCAGCAACCTGTGGCTCCGGAGCCGCATGTGGCCCTCTGCTGCGGCTCCCTATCCCATCATTGCCTGTCCTTGCCCCTCGCCCTCCCCTCCCAGTCACTCCTCGCCTGGCCTTGGAAATCCAAGATACAGAGTGAGGGAGGGAGAGAGAGGGAGAGAGAGAGACATAGATACAGAGAGAGAGAGAGATACAGAGAGAGGGGGAGAGAGGAGGAGAGAGAGAGACATAGAGAGATACAGAGAGAGGGGGGGAGAGAAAGAGAGAAAAGGGTTTTGTGGTTCCCGGTGTTTTTTAACAACTGGTTCTCTGCCCTAATGACCAGCTGGGTAGGTGTGGCTAGGGGGTCATGTGACTGGGTTGGAGTGAGTGATGTGGAGTGGGCCACGCCCACCCAGGTTTTGTGGCTCCCGGTGTTTTTTTTTCTGTGGGAAATGGGTCCAAATGGCTCTTTCAATGTTTAAGGTTGCAGACCCCTGACCTAAACACTTTTCAAGGGCTAATACCTTGGTTTCAGGAAAGCCAGTTGTACATTTTTAACTGCTGTTTTGAGAAAATGGACTAGTTTGCTGCAGATGTTACTCTCCTTTAATTTACCGGTGTGCAATTTTCTGTTCATAAGTCAAGGAGAAATGAGAGAATCTACTCCCGTTGAATATACGATGTTTTAATTGACTTCTTAGAATAAAGTTTGCAAATGGGTGCACAGGGACTTCCTTGCACGATTCCCTTTTGTAGCAAGATTTATTATTACCTCCATTTGTTCTTTCAGTCACACCATGTTCGAAAATCTTAACGGTTTGCCTGCACATTGATATAACACCAGATCCATGGATTGCCCAAAAGTATATACGTTTGTATTTCATGGACAATTTATCATAGTATTTACCTGGATATTTCGTTATTTATCTTGCTTTGGACACATGGTGAGTCAAGAAATGCAGCCCCAACAAGACCAGGCAGAACAATTAATGTTCAGTGCACAGAATTATTATTATTATTATTATTATTATTATTATTTTGCTAATTACAATCTGCCCTGTTTCTCCTCTCTGTGTCTTCTATTGAATTGTTGAGATGTTGAAAAGATGCAGAGAAGAACAACTAAGATGATTAAGGGCCTGGAGGTCAAAAGATATGAAGAATGGTTGCAGGATTTGGGCTCGACTAGTCTAGAGAAAAGAAGGACTACGGGTGACATGATAGTAGTGTTCCAATATTTGAAGGACTGCCACAAAGAAGAAGGGATCGACCTATTTTCCAAAGCACCAGAAGGCAAGGCAAGAAGCAATGGATGGAAACTAATCAAGGAGAGATGCAACCTGGAATTAAGGAGAAACTTCCTAACAGTGAGAACAATCAACCAGTGGAACAGCTTGCCATCAGAAGTGGTTGGTGCACCATCACTGGAGCAGTGGTGAAATTCAAATTTTTTTACTACCGGTTCTGTGGGCGTGGCTTGGTGGGCGTGGTGTGGCTTGGTGGGCGTGGCAGGGGAAGGATACTGCAAAATTCCCATTCCTTCCCCACTCTGGGACTAGCCAGAAGTGGTATTTTCCGGTTCTCCGAACTACTCAAAATTTCCGCTACTGGTTCTCCAGAACCTGTCAGAACCTGATGGATTTCACCCCTGCCCTGGAGGCTTTTAAGAAGAGACTGGACAACTACTTGTCTGACATGGTATGGGGTCTCCTGCTTGAGTAGTGAGTTGGACTAGAAGACCTCCAAGGTCCCTTCCAGCTCTATTCTGTAAGATTAATTTATCACTTTCCTCTTCTTCATTTTGATGTCATCGATGTCCATGTAATCTCAATTTGGTCCATCCAGTCAGAGTTACAGAACTAAAATGTATGGAAACAATATTTATTCCGGCAGCTGTTAAAAATCTGTGCCTATGGATTAATGTCAGCTCCTAAATGTATCGTGCTTTCGTTAATTCCACCCAAGGACAGATGATATCGTCCTGGAGGAAGGAATATATTAGCAACTGTCAGCCCCAAGATAGTAAAAGTAGGCCGTGTATTATACAGAGGACTAAAAGGTCAACCCAGGAAGAGATATTGGTAATAAGTCAATTTTTTATTTTAGTTTTTTGGAATTTTTGACATTTTACACATTTCTGGGGCAAGCGTGACCCAGTTAGCTAAATTCAGATCCTGGTTTGGTGAAACAGGAGCTCTGCCTGTCCCCCTACAAATCCTTTAAGTGATGAGTAAATGGGGAGTCAGCTCTGCTGAGATAATCCTCTTGGCAGGAGGGATGAGAGAAAGGGAACTATTTATGCCACCTACTTGACCAAATCGGGGTGTTATTTGTGTGGTAGGCTTTGATGTGGGCTCTGCATTTTAAAGGGTTCCTCTTTGTGTGACATCCAGCTTTTCATTAGAACTCAGCTGGGCCACTGTAAAGGCTTTATGGGGAGGTAGGAACTATCTGTTGGCAGCAGATGCTGCGGCCCCCTTCTGCCAGATGTTTCTTGCTGGGGACATATTTTGCCAGTTGTCCCAGACTCTGCTTTCTTTTCTGTTCAAAGGCTAGCCATGGTTTAACGCTGCCGAAATCAGAGTGTCGCATCGCTACTTTATTCAGTGATACGACCCTCTGATTTTTCTATATATAATTTTTTTTCCCTCTGATTATTCTATATCAGAATAGCTCTGTTCTATATCAGAATAGCTCTGTTCGGATTGATTGAAAATGACTGGCCTAAAGTCACCCAGCTGTTTTTCAAATGGCTGGCTAGGAAATTCTGGGAGTTGAAGACGTCCATAGCAGTGGTGAAATCCAATTTTTTTTTACTACCGGTTCTGTGGGCGTGGCTTGGTGGGTGTGGCAGGGGAAGGATACTGCAAAATCCCCATTCCCTCCCCACTCCTGGGGGAAGGATATTGAAAAATCTCCATTCCCATCCCACTCTGGGGCCAGCCAGAGGTGGTATTTGCTGGTTCGTTGAACTACTCAAAATTTTCGCTACTTCTTCGAACTACTCAAAATTTCTGCTACTGGTTCTCCAGAACCTGTCAGAACTTGCTGGATTTCACCCCTGGTCCATAGGTCTTCAAATGGCTATGGTTGGACATTGCCAGAATAGATTCTCCTGCTGAAACAGGGAATTGGACTAGAAGACCTCCACAGTCCCTTCTAACACTGTTATTCTGTTACACTCTTCTGGTTTATCAAGATAAACCTGGAATTCTTCTTAAGAATGAGGCATCGACGCAGAATTATTTGTAGCAGGGCTGTCCAACCTTGGCAATTTTAAGACTTGTGAACTTTCAACTCCCAGAGTTCCCCAGCCAGCCATTGTGGGAATTCTGGGAGTTGAAGCCCACAGGTCTTAAAGTTGTCAAGATTGGCTGCCCCTGATTTGTAATAATATAAGAGTATATGCTCTCCGTCCGAACCGGCTGAATACCACCTCTGCCATGGAGGCATTCAAAAGGGAGATTGAGACCTACCTGTAAATGGTGCTCCAGATCTCTTCGGAGAACGCAAATGTTGCTTACCTAACTAGGAGCAGTAGCCAAAAGTACAGAAACTTGACAACAAAGGCCAGTGGCTTCACATTTGGTTTCCTTAGAAAAGACGAATATATAAAGGAAGCAATTAGTAAAATGGAAGGGAAAATCAGCAGTCTTCACTCTCCACAAAATGCTGGAGGCTACTCAGAGACACAACAGAAAAGTAATCTGAAATATCAATTTTAGGAAAGGAAAGTTTTCACCGAATTCAGAAGAGTATAGGCAGTCCTTGACTTACGACCATAACTAAGCTTGGAGTTATGGTCGTAAGTCATGCCAGTTGTTAACTTGGTCACCATGAGATCATGTCAATTTTATGACCTTTTTTTTTTTGCAGCAGTTGGTAAGCAAATGCAGAAGTCGTAAAGTGAATGACACAGTCTTTAAGCATGCACCATAAGTTAAGGGCCAGTTCCCTGCTAAAAAAATGTCATAAATCACACCCATGTCACTGGGTTACCCTGCAGAGGGCCATAAATGAAGGCTGATTGCCAGGCACCTAAAATTTGATCACATCACCACCTGGTTCCATCAGAAATTAGAATCCAGGTCGTAAATAGTCATTACTTCCAACAGCTGCTAAGCAATCTTTCGTAACTCCAGGACTGTCTCTATTAGCCCGATAAATGACCAATGAAAAGGAATGTTCTAGAAAAGAAAAAGCTTCCTTCATAAAGGAAGCACTGTCAGAAGGAACTGAAATGGACAGCGTGATTAACAAAAACAACTTAAGGGGGAAAAATAGGAATAGCACTCAGCACTTAGACTTACATATATTACGTAATCTAAACAGTTTTACAGAGTCAGCCTATTGCCCCCAACAATCTGGGTCCTCATTTTACCCACCTCGGAAGGATGGAAGGCTGAGTCGACCTTGAGCTGGTCAGGATCGAACTGCCAAATTGCAGGCAGCCGGCAAGCAGAAGTAGCCTGCAGTACTGCACTCTAACCACTGCGCCACCACGACTCATGGTGGAATCTTGTTAACCCAAAATTTTCAAGCGTTGCATGAAATTGGATATAAACCAGAGAAGCCATTCATCAGCTGGCAAAGGAAGTGAATTTAAAGAGTAGTAAAAAAAATGAGTTTTTGTTTATGTTTTGCCACCAAAGAACACGGAAGCCAGATAACTTGATTGAACTTATTTTTTCCCCCATGAAGGGGACCTGAAGAATTGTAATGGCCAAAGATAAAGTTCTAGATACAATTGATCATCACCAAACAAGTTCACTATACCTGGGGAGTAACAACCGGAAAATTCTTCTAGATGTTCTAACCAATAGAGCAGGGGTCTCCAACCTTGGCAACTTTAAGACCTGTGGACTTCAACTCCCAGAATTCCTCAGCCAGCAAAGGAAAGCTGGCTGAGGAATTCTGGGAGTTGAAGTCCACTGGTCTTAAAGTTACCAAGGTTGGAGACCCCTGCAATTGAGCATCCAGCCTAATTTAGGATTGCCTATCTCTGATCATTTCTACTGTCTGTTAAGGTCTAGCGAGGTGGGCATGACTGGGTCTTGTTACTCAAGAAGTATCATCTGGAAGGACTCAAAAGACATAGAACAGAGAATAATTGGCTTGGAAGGGGCATTGTTCCTTCCAGTCCAACTCTGTGCTTGAGCAGTAGACTCTATACCATTCCAGAGAAATGTCTGTCCAATCTCTTCTTCAAAACCTCCAGTGATGGGACACCCACAACTTCTGAAGGCAACCCGTTCCACTGGTTGATTGTCAGGAAATGTCTCCTGTCAAAACAATACACAAATTGAATAAATCTTGGGAGAAAAATCATCCAGTGGGACATGCCAGCCCCAAGCCCAAGTCTTGGGGGGGAAAAGTTGGGACTAATCAGGGTTGACATGAGGGGGCCTCAGGGAGCACAAAGAACCCCTAAGTGTAGAAGTTGCTGAGATGCAGTTTTTGTGCCTATCTTCAGGAGTGGGTTCTAAATTTTTTTACTACTGGTTCTGTGGGCATGGCTTATTTTGTGGGCGTGGCTTGATGGTCATGTGAAAATTCTTTAGGATTTAGCAGAGGTACTAGCCTACCAGGCTTTTAACTGTTTGCAGAGCTGTACCGGTCTACCCATTTGTTCTTGGAGCGTTCCAGTCTACCCATTTATTTTTGGAGGCACCGGTCTACTCATTTGTTTTTGGAGGCATCGGTCTACTCATTTATTTTTGGAGGCACCGGTCTACTCATTTGTTTTTGGAGGCATCGGTCTACTCATTTATTTTTGGAGGCACTGGTCTACTCATTTGTTTTACGAGCACACTGGTCTACCACCACACTGCCTTTTAATACAGATCAGCTGTAGGGCAGCCCTTTGAAGTCCCACGGCAAGAGTTTAAACAGTTTTTTTCCTTCTAGCCGATCAGCTGGGACTCGGGAGGCAGCGAATAGATTGGGGTGGGGCCAAATAAAAGGTAAGAATAACACCGGGGGGGGGGCTGGAGGGCCCAGCTCCTGAACAAAGAGAACCGATTCGGTGACATCATATCGTCACCGCTACCGGCTCGGCCAAACTGGGCCGAACCGGGAGGAACCCACTACTGCCTATCTTGAATGTTTTTGGTTGGGCTTGGACGAAGTTGCCTTGCATGTAATGTTTTCATTCCATTTCAGTTCTCAATTTTAATTTGAGTGATATAACACTGATTGCACAGATATAGGCATTGATTAAATGCACAGGCAAAGTATAGGATTTGAAAGTGCCCTTCTCTGACTTTCTATCTCTCTCTATGGGATCCAGAGGGATCTTTAAAATTACATATAGTTAGTCCTCGACTTAACAATCACAATTGAGCCCAGAATTTATGTTGCTAAGTGAGGCAATTGTTAAGTGAGCTTTGTCCCATTCTATGACTTTTCTCATTCTTAACGGAACCACTGTAATTGTTAACGTAGTTACACGGTTGTTAAGTGAATCTGGCTTGCCCATTGACTTTGCTCATTAGAAGGTAACAAAAAGGGATTACATGACCCTGGGACACTGCAACTGTCATAAATATGAGTCAGTTGTCAAGCATCTAAATTTTAGTAACCTGACCATGGGGATACTGCAGTGGTCATAAATGTGAAAAACGGGCTGTCAGGCTTGTCCCGGCTTGGGCATTTTGGAAAGAAAGACCCTCGACTCCATTTGTAAGATATATTTTTATTAAAGCGAAGTTGTTACAGTGTAATCAAAGCCAGATCTGAATATTCCCCCATAAATAATAATAACTTTATAATAATAACTTTATTGTCATTGTATGTGTATACACAACGAAATTCACTTAACACCCAAAGACCAGGTGCAACACACATAACAATCCCCAAACACACTCCCACCCACCACAATTCCCCACCCCTAAACCACCCAAACATCCACACAACAGACCAAGTAACGCTGTCCAACAGCTCACTGGTGATGGCCCTTTAGTTCATTGTTGAGTGCAATTATAGCTCTGGGATACAAACTATTCAGAAAATGTGTGGTCCAAGTTTTAATTGTTCTGTATCTTCTGCCAGAGGGCAACAGTCCAGAAAGGTTGTAAGCGGGATGGGAAGAGTCTCTGAGAATGTTATGCAACTTCCTCAAACAGCGAGATTCAAAGATGTTGTCCAGGGCTGTTTTCACTTCCCATCCATGTGTGTGTGGCCCCTCTGCCTGTGCCCTGGCCCCTGCGCATGCGCAGCAGACACGTGGAGACCAATTGGCTAGTGGGAAGCGCACGAGCATGCGCAGAGGAGCTGAACTGGGGCGATGGCTCGCATGCTCACAGAGAGGTTGCTGTGTGTCACCTCTGGCACATGTGCCATAGGTTTGCAATCACAGGTATAGGGTTTCCTGCCTAAGCAAGGGGTTGAAAAGAAGACCTCCAACTTTGTTATTCTATTCTATTCTATTCTATTCTATTCTATTCTATTCTATTCTATTCTATTCTATTCTATTCTATTCTATTCTATTCTATTCTACTCTACTCTACTCTACTCTACTCTACTCTACTCTACTCTACTCTACTCTACTCTATCCAATATTCCCACTACATTGTGCAGTTTCCTTATTTGCAAAGAACACAGGATGGAATGCAGAGCAGGAGTTCTGGTACTAGATGGATTGCTCCCAATATATAATTTGCAAAAGGCAAGATAACAAGATCTTGGTTTTATTTATTTATTATTATTTACTTTATTCATTAAACATGAAACTCAGTCAACTGAACATTTTAAAATGTGTCACAAATACCATTGAGTGGTGCTAATGGTTGATACGGGTTGCTGCCAGCGTCCTAGGTATCAACCAAGTACCTTCTTAAGATGTACGATGTTCCAAGTAGCGCAGTTTTTTGCAGTTCCACTGGTGTTATTGCAGGAAGCTGCAATTTGTTGATGTATCTTATAAAATTTTTGGACATGGTACCAAGTGCCCCAATGACAATGGGTATCACTGTTACATGTTTCATCCATAATCATGTAGTTTCGATGGCCAGGTCGCGATATTTCGTGATTTTTTCCAGTTCTTTTTCTTCGACTCTGGCATCTCCTGGTACCGCGATGTCAATAAATTGTATGTTTCAGTTTTAGACAACTGTGATATCTTGTGTGTTGTGTTCCAAATGACGATCCGTCTGTATTCGAAAGTCCCACAAGATCTTCACCTTCTCATTTTCTATAACTTTTTCCACTTTATGTTCCCATGAATTTTTGGATGCAGGTAAATCATATTTTTTACATAATGACCAGTGGATTAATTTAGCAACTCAACTCGGTCGTGTCTAGCTTTGTAATCAGTTTGTGTGATTTTGCTGCATTCACATACTAAATGTGAAACATTTTTGACTTTGTTGTTTGTTTGTTTGTTTGTTTGTTTGTTGTTTGTTGTTTGTTGTTATTTTGTATTTGCTTTCTCAATGATAGATAGCTAGATAGATAGACAGAGAGTCATAATCTCTAAGCCCCAGATCCTGCATAAACAATTCGGCTTGTCTTTTAGGGCCTTCGTGTTCATTGTCAATTCCATCCTACTTTACATGCGTGACAACTCCAATAGATTTATGAAGGAAACCCTTTCTGAAAGTCAATTAATCAATCATTTATTGTCAAATAGCAGCTTGCCATTATACAGTTTTAGCCATATGTCAGAAGAACAGATCCTACACATTAATAAAATGTTCATAAATAGTTGCGAAGGAATGTTTGGAATAACAAATCGCAACCCCAAACCAGAAAAAAATATCAGGATTTCAGAAGTAGTTTCCCGGATCTTAGTATGCCCTGTTAGCAGGTGAACAATTTTTTTTTCTTCCTTAAATGTTACTTCTCATGACGTATAGTAAGAAACAATAATTTGTCTTATAGAAATCTAGTGATGTCTTAGCTGTGTATAAAGATTAAATATATTTTAAATTTTAAAATAGGTTTAAAAACCAGCCTATGCTGGGTACTGGGTTCCACCTGGTGACCCGCTGGGGTGCCAGCCCCTCTGGCAGGTGGAACCCACACAGGCCAAAGCTATGCCTTGACCTGCGCCATTTTGGACAGGGTCCCTTTCAGAACCCTGCCCTGGACAAATCCTGGGTCAGCACTGACGGTGTCTTGAGGGGGTCCAATCCTCAAGAGAGGTCGCCGTGGGAAGCTGGCGCCACACCCATCACCAACTCCCTCGAAGCAGCTTTGAGCAGCGTGGGTGATGGTTGCAGCGTCGACATCCCCACCAACCCAGGATTTGACCTGGTTATTTCTTGGCAGCCATCTTGTTACCACCACAAGGCAGAATCTTTTGGTATGGCCTCTGGCAGGCGGTAATGCAGGCCGGGGGCCCTCAGAGGGCAAGTCATTAGTCCCTGGTATAGATGAGCTGGAATGCCTCTCTATCCGCGGTGACCTGTTTCTCATCAAAACCTCCCCACCTTTTTTTGTCATATAATTTGTCTTATAGAAATCTAGTGATGTCTTAGCTGTGAATAAAGATTAAATATATTTAAAGCAAAGATTATTATTGTATATTTCACATTCCAGTATCACGTTTTCTTTAAGGAAATGCTTTTTTTGGCACTTGAAGGAACTATCTTACCCCTTCATAACAAACTATATTCCCTAAATGGGATAACAAAATTCATTCCTATGGCCCTTCTTCAGACCATATAAATGTAATAAATAAATTCAATCGATGAATGAGTGAAGTCAACACTTGTTTCTTACTTTTCATGCCATTTTGGGGCTTGTATGTTTACTTTTTACTATACTGTTGATGCAGAGAAAAGAAAATCCTCGCTTTCTTTAAGTTCTTCTGCTGTTTTTCTAAAATATCACAGACTAAAATAACAGTGACTGTAGGAGAAGAGCAGGCACAACGGGGAGGCGGAGTTAAGTGTGTCATTAGCTTAGAGTCCTTACGTTGTCAAAACGGTTCAAGTACAAGCCCTCTTGAATTCCTTTTTTTAATTATTATTGTAGATTTTTTATTTTTAAATATACATCAATATCAATACATGAACAATGTGGCCCCTGGGTATAATTCATTTTGATAACAAACATAAATAATGATAATCGTAATAATTGTTATATTAAACAAACTTATACAATCCTAGAATTGATATACATGATTTTTAAGGCAATTATTCAATATTTCAATATTCCATTTTAATGCCAATGATGTTATAAACGTACATAGTAATACCATCTTTCACCCTCTAGTCTTTCCCATCAAATTGTTACTTATATTCTATTATATAAAAAGGACAAAAAATTATATTTGCCAATATTCCCCCTAAATCAGATCACCATATATAATATATATAATGTGTATTATATATATATAACTAATATATAAAGGTGTGTATTCTTATTTCTTCCTCTATAAATTTCTAATCAGGCCATCATTATATTTAAAAAAAAAATCTATAATAATTTCTTTCTATCCATCATCTCTCACTCGTTTTAATACTTTAATTCTTATTCGTTTTTTGGCTTGCCTCCCATATTCCTGTCTTGGATCTTTATCTCTTATCAACATCTGTATCTTCACTATTTAGACTGAATATTTCTCCCATCTCTATCTTCCTAAGATGCCAGGTCTCCAAAATATCCACCCACGTCCCTATCTCCCTTTCAAAAGTATCTTCCCAGTTATCTGATTCCACTTTTAAATCTCTTAAAATGCTTTTCCCTTGGTTTACTTCATCAGTCATTATTATTTTTATCATCTTCTCCTTCCCATCTTTTGGTTTCATTTGCTGGTTTGTCTGTTCTGTCTTTTCTTCCATTTTTTTCTGCTATCTCCTCTTTTTCCTGGACTCTTTGATCTTTGTTCATCATCAGTTGTAGCATATTTTCTATTTTTCCATGTATGCCTTATCTCTCTGTGATTCTTTTCCATAGTACCCCTAATGCTTTGAAACATCAATGCCATTTCTTTTGAAATCTCACTCCTTTCTCCTCTTGAATACCTTAGACCCTCATCTGGTGCCAATTTAAATTTAGTTAACTAGATGCTTGTGTATAGACTTGAGCATTAAATCTTTTGCACTACAATTTAACACATGGTCCTGAGCATTTGTGCCTGTGATGATTCCCCTGGATGCCTCCCAGATACCTCTCCAGCTGTCACCCCGGAGGAGGATGAACCAGTTCCGGGCACATCAGGAGGAGAGTTGGTCAATGGCTCCAAGCAGCCATCTGAGAAGGATTTGGCTGAAGCACACCTGCCACAGGACAGCCCTGAGGCTCCAGGTGGGGAAAGCATGCAGCCTCAGGCAGTCAGTGAAGAGGAAGAGGAACTACCTTCTACACATGATCCAAGAACATGTAGGGCAGAGAACAGGCAGGAGTAGCGAAGGTCAGCCAGATTACTCATGAAGAGGCAGCCTCACCTCTCTTGATGGGCTGCACCAGAAGCTGGCTATTTAGCATAGCAGACAGGGAAGTGATGCTGGGAACAGTGTATTCATTTCCTTGCTATGTGTTCTTGCCTTGAACTTCGGATCATGTCTCCTCAGCTGTAGCCTTGCCTTTACATGTGGATTTGCCTTGTCTTGTGGATTTGCCTTTGCATTGGAAACTTGCTTTTGCCTAGTGGGCTGGACTCCCCTTTGCCTTGAGGACTAGTGGTCGCTTCATTTGAGTAGCCTGTGGAACTCATTGAGGTTGAGCTGGGGGTGCCAGCACAGGGAATTGCTGGGGAATACCAATTCAGGCTCGAAAGCTTTAATGAAGACTCCTTACATCTGTAGTGTGTGTGTGTATGTGTGTGTGTTCCTCCAGGCCTTCCTGTCCTCTACCATCCCCTGGAGTCCATTTAAGCTCACACCGACTGCTTCAGTGACTCCATCCAGCCACCTCGTTCTCTGCTGTCCCCTTCTTCTTTTGCTCTCAGTCTTTCCCAGCATTAGGCTCTTCTCCAGTGAGTCCTTCCTTCTCATTAGGTGGCCAAAGTATTTGAGTGTCATCTTCAGGATCTGGCCTTCTAAAGAGCAGTCAGGGTTGATCTCCTCTAGGACTGACTGTAGTCTATCTTCTGCAAATAGATCTCTCTTTGCAAAATGAGATGTCCCGCTGCCCTCTCCAGCCCTTTTTCAGGGGGACCCACAAATTTGCTTGAGTAGACAGAGCAGAGGGAGAAATCCTATCTGTTAGTGACACCATGTCATCACTGTAGAGTCAGATTTGGAAACAGCCCTGGGCTTATTCATGTTCACATATTGGAGAGAGGGAGGGAGGGATTCCTAAGTAGGTGGGCCATAAGCTGCCCCCCTCCACCACCTGCTTGCCTGTGGGTATTCTGTTTCTATCTCTTGATCAGAGCCTTCTCTTGTGCCCCATTGCTAGTCATCTTAAGAGTGGAGTGCTTCTCCACCCCAAAAAATAATATCAAAGTTGCACCCGTTTCCCGGCAGTGGGAGGATTAAACCCACGGTCCTTATTAAAGGGGATCTCTGCTGGAAACAGCCTCCTTTTTCAGAATGAGATGCACGCACCTGCTCGAAGCTCTGCGCAGTAATACAAATTTATAACTTCAATTTTTCACTCTTCCGAATGTCCAGGTGCGGCTGCTACTGTAGATGTCACCAGAGGTCAGTTTAATTAAGATCAGCCCTTTTCTCTCGGTGGAGACGTTCCCGAACGGTTGTCACGGAGGAGTCCCCTCACCCTTTTGTCCGGTGCCAGCAGCTGGTGACAGCTTGGCAAATTATGAGTTTCTTCTTGGCTTAAAACAAACTAAATTGCAGACAAAACAAGCCGTCAGCTGAGTAAATACCGCAGCTCTCTTTTGGCTTCTATGGGAAAGGAGGAGATTAGGAAGAGAGAGTACTTAGTGTTCATAATTACTAGCAAGAGGCAAAATAGTAGGCTCACACTGGCTGGAGATTGTTCCATTATATCCCATTAACACCCACTTGATTGTTCTTAATTGCTTCGGTTTGATGACAGCGGAGCAGAGACATCAGTGCTCACATTGGCAGATACCACCTGGTCATTTGCTGGTATTCGGAACCTACGCATGAAGATAAAAGAGAGCATCTTGTGTTTGTGACAGAAGGACTGATGAATATTATAGCACTTTTGTAATCTGAGTTTGGGGGGGTGTTTGAGCAGCAGGAGAGAGACCACTGATCTTTTGAAGTCTTTATTTAATTTTTTGGATGGGAGGGGTGTTAATCTTGAATTAATCAAATGGAAAGATTCTCTTGTGTCAACGTGCACGATGGGAATCCCAACGATGGCCACTTGGCTGAAAGAGATTCTGAAAGGAAGAGGTGGGTTATTGGGAACGATCTCGCTCCAAAAATGCAATGTTGCTTGGTTGAAACCAGCAATAGTGTGAATGGGGGAAAGGTGACTAGAAGGACTTCTTCATGAATAGCTTTTCTTTGCTCTCTTGGTGTTCCTTCCTTTGGTTGACTAAGCCTGCACTTCTGATGCATGGGTGAAATCCAGCAGGTTCTGACAGGTTCTGGAGAACCGGTAGTGGAAATTTTGAGCAGTTCGGAGAACTGGAAAATATCACCAGAGTGGGGTGAGAATGGGGATTTTGCAGTATCCTTCCCCTGGAATGGGGTGGGAATGGAGATTTTACAGTATCCTTCCCCTGCCACGTCCACCAAGCGACGCCCACCAAGCCACACTATGCCCACCAAGTCATGCCCACAGAACCGGTAGTAAAAAAATTGGATTTCACCACTAGTCTGATGTTCATTAAAGATCTGTGCTAGAGGGCTCGACATAAAAAGATGAATTAGAATAGAGTGGTATGGAAGGGACCTTCGAGGTCCTCCAGTCTCATTCCCATACCATTTTACAGTAGTGGCCAAAATTGTGGAAATCTTTTGGGAAAAGTGTAAATGTTTTAAATGTTTTAAACGTTTTTAATTGGTAAATGAGTTTTAATTGGGCCAAATTTATATATCTTTTAATTGTTTTTAATATTTGTTCTGCATGTTTTTTAATCTGGCTGTACACCGCCCTGAGTCCTCAGGGAGAAGGGCGGTATAGAAATCCAATATAAAATAAATAAATAAAATAAAGTATTTTCTAAAACTAGCTATTAACACCACATTTTTTGGGACTACTACCATAAAATTATATATCAGTGGAAAGATAATTTAATCAAGAATGTAATGCAATAACTTTTAGGAAGGATTTGCTATTAAAATAGCAGTGACAGTATAAAGAAGAAAAGTGAAACAGGTAGAAAAAACGAGATATACAAAAATTATCACCATGGAAAAAACGAGATATACAAAAATTAGCACCATGTCAGTTAATACTTAGTTGGGTAACCTTTAGCATGAATAACAGCTTTATGACATTTTCCCATGGAGTGAACCAAGTCTTTTATTTCTGCAGCTGTTATAATGTGAAACCAAGATTGAATGATTGCTTCTATTAACTGGGTTTTATTGCTCGGTTGCTTCTGACTAACCAGTTTCTTTAGTCGTCTCCATAGATTTTCCATTGGGTGAAGGTCTGGGCTATTCCCAGGCCATTCCAGCAGTAGAATAGGATTATCTTGAAACTCCCCCCCACCCCCCAAAAAAGTGGTGTTATTAGCCATCAAACCTCAAAATTGTGGAACCCCAAAAGGCTTCCACAATTTTGGCCACTACTGTAGATAAGTGACTGTCTAGACCAGGGGTGAAATGCTCTCGGTTCGGATCAGATCGCCTGATCCGGTAGCAATGGTGGCGGGTAGTTCAGAGAACCGGTAGCAAAAATCCCTGCCCCTCCCCCCCCCATGCCCAGCTGAGCCACACGATCATCAGACGCTTTTTTTTTTTTACTTTTAAAAGCATTTTTTCTACAACCTCTTCCAACGAAAAAATGCTTTTAAAAGTAAAAAAAAAAAAAGCCTCTGATGATCATGCGGCTCAGCTGGGATCGTCAGAGGCTTTTCAAAGCATTTTTTTCTGCAACCTCTTGAGAGGTGGCAAAAAAAAATGCTTTGAAAAGTCTCTGACTATCCCAGCTGAGTTGCCTGATCGACAGAGGCTTTTCAAAGCATTAGAAAAAGTGCTTTGAAAAGTTTAAAAAAAAAAAGTTGGCCACGCCCAGCCAGTCACATTACCCCCCCAAGCCACGCCCACAGAACCGGTAGTAACAAATTTTACATTTCACCCCTGGTCTAGACTCTTCTTAAAAACATCCAGTGATGATTTCTGGAGGCAAACTGTTCCATTGGTTAATTATCCTCACTGTTAGGAAGTTTCTCCTTAATTCTAGGTTGTTCTCTCTTTGATCTCAAGATGGTGGCCACAAACGTGCGATCAAAGACCTACTACCACTTTTTAAAGTGTTGCACCACTGATCTCGTGGACTCTAGACTCTAGGGTGGATCATAAAAAGACCATTTGCCATGCCCCTGAATTTTAGCCCTCGGGTGGAAATGACTGAGTCAAAGATTGGTTATGGACCATCAAGACAGCATCCACTCTTAGTGATGACATAAATAGGTTTTCTCCATAACTGAGTTGAAGAACATCAAATATCTTTATTCAGTGACCATTTCTGAAGAAATGATTTCTTGCCTGTGCAGCAGAAAGCATTTTGCTTTCTTCTGTCCAGTTAGTACTAAATATAGAAACTGAAAACAGTTCAGAAATCCTACTGTACAAATGAAATTATTTAGAGTAGAATAACAAGAGTTGGAAGGGACCTTGGAGGTCTTTTAGTCCAACCTCCTGCTTAGGCAGGAAGCCCTATACCACTTCAGACAAATGGTTATCCAATCTCTTTGTAAAAACTTCCAGTGTTGGAGTGTTCACAACTTCTTGAGGCAACTTGTTCCACTGGTTAATTGTTCTAACTGTCAGGAAGTTTCTCCTTAATTCCAGGTTGCTTCTCTCCTTGATTAGTTTCCACCCGTTGCTTCTTGTCCTACCCTCAGGTGCTTTGGACAATAGGTTGACTCCCTCTTCTTTGTGGCAGCCCCTGAGATATTGGAACCCTGCTATCATGTCATCCCTAGTCAGAGGTGGTATTCAACTGGTTCGTACCAGTTCAGGCGAACCGGTAGCGAAGATCGCGGGTGGGCCCATCCACCCATCCTGGCTCTATGCCGTCCTATTTAGGCACGTTTTCGAGGCCAGGCGCATGCATGGAAGGCCAGGTGCATGCGCAGAAGGCGTGCACGAGTGGGACAATCTAGTGGTAAGAATATTTCAAACCCACCACTGCCCCTAGTCCTTCTTTTCGTTAAATTAGCCATGCCCAGTTCCTGCAACTGTTCATCGTATGTTTTAGCCTCCAGCCTCCTAATCATCTTTGTTGCTCTTCTCTGTACTCTTTCTAGAGTCTCAACATCTTTTTTACATTGTGGCAACCAAAACTGAATGCAGTATTCCAAGCAGGGCCTTACCAAGGCATTATAAAGTGGCATTAACACTTCACGTCAGTGGTGACCGGGCGAACCAGTATTGGCGGTGGTGAGAAGATCCGCCGAACCACCCGGACATTTCTGGCACTTCTGGCATGTGCAGAAGTGTTGCACGTGTGAGTGTGCGAGTGCGAGTGCCCACGAGCGAACCGGTAGTGACGGGATTTGAATCCCACTACTGCTTCACGTGATCTTGATTCGATCCCTCTGTTTATTTAGATTTAGACTCTGCTTTGAATTAAAGCTACTGGTGCCAACGTCCAGCAATTCCAGTTCATCTTTTTACAGGTCTCCTTCAAGGGGGTCCATTAAGAAGTTGTTCTCTACTTAAGTGAAGATAGAAGTAATGTGATTTTTGTTAAGAAATGATCCTACTTTCCGTGTCAAAACCTGTTTTCTGTACAGCTGCAATAAGCCTTGTTCTCGTAGGTACGGTGGGGTGACTACATTCTTCAGGCTTCCTTTTATGCCCTTCTTTAGTTCTCTTGGCTTGTCATTTAGACATCAAAGCATGTGCTCATGTATCACATTCTTGGATTCCTGCCCCCACCTTCTCGGTTCAGTTCAAAAGTGTGTCTTGACAAGCTTACTTTGTCTCTGTCGGATGCAGCTTGAGGAAAGATGCCTGACCTGGATTTCCTTCCCTCTTCATTCTCACCTGCCTTCCAACCTCACTTAAAGCTCTAGATCCGTGATGGCAAATCTATGGCATGCGTGCCCGAAGCGGCACATGGAGCCCTGTCGCCTGACACGTTTAGCGTTGCCCGTTCCTCTTTCAGGTTTCTGGCATGCATGCGCGTGTGACGATCAGCTGGCCTTTGTGTGTGCGGCAGTGCCGGAAACTGGAAGAGCTGGTCTTCCGTTTTCCGGTGTGAGCATGTGCCCTGTGCAACTGATCGTCGCACTCACATGCATGCCTGTAACCGGAAGACTAGCTTGCTGGTTCACATGTGTGTGCCGGAAATCGGAAATTCATTTTCTGGTTCATTCATGCCCCCTGGACAGCTCCTCTTCCAGGTTGTGGCCCTGATGAGCGCGTACACGCACTCCCTTTTCGGCACCGAGTGCCAAAAAGGTTCACCATCACTGCTCTAGATCCTCCTTTCTCTGTCTAACAGTGTTTGAGCCACAATAAAGTGGTGATTAGTTATTTGGGTTAATGGACCTTATATTTTGGGATATCTATTCTCCCCTAAAACTTAACAGTTGGAAGGGACCTCAGAGATCTTCTAGTCCAGTGATGGCTAACTTTTTTGCCATTGCGTGCCAAAAACAGGGGGAGCACAGGGGGGTGGGGTTGTGCGCGAGAGTGCCCACACCCATAATTCTATGTGCCTTGCCCCCTCCCACACATGCACATGCAACCCCCTGCGCTCCCCCCGCTTTTGGCAAGTGATGGCACAGTGGGCCCAGTAGGGCCATTTTTCACCCTCCCCAGGCTCCAGAGTCTTTCTAGGAGTCTGTGGAGGGTGAAAACAGCATTCCCCACCCCCTTGGAGCCTGTTTCCCAACTTGCGGTGGGCCCAGAAGGCCCGAAAATCAGCTGGCCAGCGTGCACATGTGCGCCAGAGCTGAGCTCACATGCCCACTGATATGGCTCCGCGTGCCACCTGTGGCACGCGTGCCATAGTTCGCCATTACGGTTCTAGTCCAATCCCCTGCTCAAGCAGAAGATCCTATACCATTTCAGACAAGTGGCTGTCCCGTCTTTTCTTAAAAACCTCCAGTGATGGACCATCTACAACGTCTGAAGGCAACTTTTGTTCCGCTGGTTAATTGTCCCCACTGTTAGGAAGTTTCTCCTTAGTTCTAGGTTGCTTCTCTCCTTGATTAGTTTCCATCCATTATTTCTTGTCTTGCCTTCTGATGCTTTGGAGAATAAGTTGATCTAGATTGGATCTCTCGTTAATGATCTTCTTACCCATTACTGCACTTAGTTCTCTACTTGATTTGTTTCCATCCATTGTTTTGTTGTCTTGCCTTCTGGTGGAAGGCAATTAGTGCTTCTCAAATTCTTTCCTGAAATGCTCTTTTATTATTACAGATTCTGAAGTGAAAGAGTAATATTTAATAAAGGGGAAGTTACTGGAATGTGTGCAGTACTTTTTTTTAAAAAAAAAAAACTATGGTAAGAATGATGTGTCTTGACATTGTTGAATAAATATAGTTAGAACATAGAATTCACAGAAAAATGGTGTTGGAAGGGACCTTGAAGGTCTTCTAGTCCAACCTTCTGCTCAAGCAAGAGACCCTATACCACTCCAGACAAGTGGCTGCCCAGTCTCTTCTTAAAATCTTCCAGTGATGGAGCGCCCACAATTTCTGGAGAGAAGTTGTTCCACTGGTTAATTGTCCTCACTGTCAGAAGATTTCTCCTTAATTCCAGGTTGCTTCTCTCCTTGATTAGTTCTCATCCATTGCTTCTTGTCTTGCCTTTAGGTGCTTTGGAGAATAACAGATTAACAGAGTTGAAAGGGACCTTATAAATCATCTAGTCCAACCCCCTGCTCATGCAGGAGTCCCTACACCATTTCTGACAAATGGCAGTCCAATCTTTTCTTGAAAGTCTCAAGTGATGAAGCTCCCACCACTTCCGAAGGCAACTTCTATTCCATTGGTTGATTGTTCTCACTGTCAGAAAGTTCTTCCCCATTTCTATGTTGAATCTCTCCTTGGTCAGTTTCCATCCATTATTCCTTCTCTGGCCTTCGAGTGCTTTGGAAAATAGCTCGACCCCCTCCTCTCTGTGGCAGCCCCTCATGTATTGGAAGACTGCTATCATGTCTCCCCTGGTCCTTCTCTTCACTGGACTAGCCATGCCCAGTTCCTGTAACCTTTCTTCATATGTGACCAGCCTCTTCTTTGTGACAGTCTCTCAAATACTGGAAGACACTGCTATCATACAAATGAAACATACAAATATATAGTGCATAAAATGCATATAAAACAAAACAAAACAAAAATAAAATAAAATAATAAAATAATAAAATATAAAATAAAACAAATGAAAGTATTTTTTTTTTAAGTTGAGATTTAGCAATAACAACAAAACCTTCAAAGATTTAGGAAATATCTTTCACTGCCCTTTCCTTTTTTTTTTAATTGGTTTTTTATTATAATATATAACAGTACAATTCAACGTTTTTCAGTTCCGTGGTGTTAACACATATATATGCATTATTTACATGTTATTACATATTATTTACAAAAATGTTGCATCTTTGCATTGGTGTCAGCACTTCAACCTGCATTTACTCTAGTGCTGACATAAGAAGGAGAAGAGGGGGCAGCTGGCAAGAGGTCGCTTGACTTTTCACCTACTTATTTTCCCTGAAGATAATGACCCCTAGGAGATGAGATGGGAGGGGGGACATTCCTGGGACCTGAAGTACTAGATATGGGGAGAGTGATTTGAAAGAGGGCCAATGAGATGCCGAGAATTGGGGAAAGGAAAGGGAAGGTCTGGGGTCAGGAAGTCAGTGTTGGCTATGCCACAATCGGGGACAGATTGTCGTACTTAATAAAATGAAAGATTTCTTCAAAGATTACTTGTTTGGAAATGCAATTTATTTTAATTAAGACGATATTGAAATCTGACAATTGGTTATAGTTTAAGAGATAGTACAAATAGTAATTTCTGGGGTTTTAAATTGAACCGAATTATTTAATAATTTTAAATAATTTTAATTGATGTTTGTCTTGTGCTTTTAATAGGCTGTACACCACCCTGAGTCCTTCGGGAGAAGGGCGGTATAGAAATAAATTATTATTATTATTATTATTATTATTATTATTATTATTATTATTATTATTATTATTATTATTATTATATCATGGCCTCCATCGTGGAGAGCCATCTTGGAACTTTCGTATATTGTTTACGTCTTATTTCTCCCCATGTCTGCATTAGAGTGTCCCTTTCCATTGTTAAAGATCTGTGAATATCTTCTGAAATCTTCCTTTAAGCTTATTTTATAACCTCAGTTTCAATCTATAATTTTGTCAAAAGATATATTTGTTCACCTCAGTAGTTCTCCCGCTATTGAAAAATGAGTTTTAAAAAGTCAGAAACCAGTGGTTCCTTAAAAGATTTAGGGCTAAAATAAATAAACCTGTTTTGGCCCACAGCAGAAATAAATCAACTGATATTTTAAAATCAATTGAGTTCTGATGTTTAATACATTTTCCAACCCTTACACGACCTAATTGAAATACGTTTGCCACATTACTATATGAAACATACATGACAATAATATTTTTTTTAAAAAAACAATTAGTCGCTTTTGATAATTTAAACAAAACAGCCAAAAGACAAACAGAGATAGATGCAAGCATTTCACCTTGACTCATCAGTACCTACCCTGTTTTCCCCAAAATAAGACATCCCCTGATAATAAGTCCAAACGGGCTTTTGACTTCATGGCAATAAGGCCAAGCGCTTATTTCAGGATTCAAAAAAAATATAAGACAGGGTCTTATTTTCGGGGAAACATGGTACATTACAATAACACGGAGGCTGATCTACATTACAATAACACAGTGTTATTGTAATGTAGATACTGATGCATCAACACTAAATGCTTGCATCTACCTCTGTTTGTTTTTTGGCTGTATTGTTTAAAATATTTTTTTTTGTTTTTAACTATGGGTAGTTGTAAATCTAATTATTATTATTATTATTATTATTATTATTATTATTATTATTATTATTATTATTATTATTATTATTTTATTTCTATACTGCCCTTCTCCCGAAGGACTCAGCCTGATTAAAAGCACAAAGACAAACAAATTTTAAAAATAATTAAAATTATTAAATAATTGGCTCAATTATAAAACCCCCAAATTTAAAATCCCACATTTAAAACCAATTAAAATCTTTACATTGATAGCCCAGCCTGGCGGAACAACAAGGTTTTGAGGGCACAGCGAAATACACAGAGGTCAGAGATCTTACGCATTTCTGGGGGCAGTTCATTCCAAAGGGCAGGGGCTCCCACAGAGAAGGCCCTCCCCCTGGGTGTCGTCAGCCGACATAATTTGGCCAACGGCACCCTGAGGAGACCCTCTCTGTGGGAGCGGACTGGCTGGTGGGAGGCTACTGGCGGCAGAAGTCGGTCTCGAAGGTACCCAGGTCTAAATCTAGAGTCATTGTATAAGATAGGCAGCTGTACAAGTCCTTTAAATAGATAAATGACATTACAAAAAATGAGGTTTTTAAGAAAAGACTGAACAGGAAGTGATAGACCTCCAGTGTTGGAGCATCTACAGCTTCTGAAGACAACTTCTGTTCCACTGGTTAATTATCCTCACTATTATGAAGTTTCTCTTTAATTCCAGATTGCTTCTCTCCTTGATTAGTTTCCATCTATTATTTTTTCTCTTGCTTTCTGGTGCTTTGGAAAACAAGTTGACCCCCTCTTCTTTGTGGCAGCCCCTCAAATTTATTTATTTATTTAATTTATTTATTTTATCGGACTTATATGCCGCCCTTTCTCCACAAGGACTCAGGACGGCTCACAGCAATAAGCAACAACAAGTCCAGATTAAAATTCAAACAATAAAAGAATCTAAAATTCCCATTAAAACCCCATTCAGTCCAGGCCAGCCTGGTGAAACAACCATGTTTTAAGGTCATGGCGGAAAGAGCGAAGGTCGGGGGCCACTCGGAGCTCCAAGGGGAGCTGATTCCAGAGGGTAGGTGCGCCTACAGAGAAGGCTCACTCTCTAGGGGCCATCAGCCGGCATTGCTTGGCCGACGGAACCCCAAGTAGGCCCTCTCTGTGTGAGCGCACCGGGCAATGGAGAGCTGTTGCTGGCCGCAGATGATCCGCCAAATACCCCGGGCCTAAGCCATCTAGGGCTTTATAGGTAATCACCAACACCTTGAACCTCACCCGGAGGGCAACTGATAGCCAATGTAGGTTACACAGGAGGGGTGTGACATGGGAGCATTGGGACACTCCCATCACTACCCGTGCGGCCGCATTCTGCACCAGCTGATGCCTCCGAGTGGTTTTCAAGGGCAGCCCCATGTAGAGAGCGTTGCAATAGTCGATCCAGGAGGTGACGAGTGCATTGGTGACCGTGCATAAGGCATCTCGGTCCAGGTAGGGGCGCAACTGGTGCACCAGACGAATCTGGGCAAATGCCCCCCTGGTCATGGTCGTGACATGGTCTTCTAAGATCAACCATGCATCCAGGAGGATGCCTAAGTTGCGTGCCCTATCCACAGGGGGCAGCACCTCTCCCCCTATGACCAAAGATGGAATACTGGAAGATTGCTATCATGTCACCTCTAGTCCTTCTTTTCCCTAGACTAGCTATATCCAATTTCTGCAACCGTTCTTCATATGGTCTTCCCGGTGGTCTTCCGGGTGCGCTTCAAGGTGTTGGTCACCACCTTTAAAGCGCTCCATGGCATAAGACCTAGTTATCTTCGAGACCGCCTGCTGCTACCGATGACCTCCCACCGACCTGTGCGCTCCCACAGAGAGGGCCTCCTCGGGGTGCCATCAGCCAAACAATGTAGGCTGGTGACCCCCAGGGGGAGGGCCTTCTCTGTGGGGGCACCTACCCTCTGGAATCAGCTGCCCCCAGAGATAAGGAGAATTCAAGACCTCGGTGCCTTCCGCCGTGCCCTTAAAACTTTCTTTTTCCAGCAAGCCGGGCTGGCTTAACATAACATTTTTTAAAAACATTTTTAACTGGTTTGTCATTTTAAATTGAGGCCAAATTAATATATATCCTTTTAATTGTTTTTAATGTTTGTATTGTATGTTTTTAGCTGGCTGTACACCACCCTGAGTCCCTCGGGAGAAGGTGCGGTATATAAATTCGAAATAAAATAAAATAAAAAGTAAATATGTTATCTATTCTATTCTATTCTATTCTATTCTATTCTATTCTATTCTATTCTATTCTATTCTATTCTATTCTATTCTATTCTATTCTATTCTATTCTATTCTATTCTGTAATTTTTCCAAAGTCTCAACATCTTTTTTGTAACGTGGTGACCAAAACTGGATGCAGTATTCCAGGTGTGGTCTTATTAAGGATTTAGAAAGCGGTACTAATGCCTCATGTGATTTTGATTCTATGCCTCTGTTTATACAACCAAGGATTGTGTTAGCTTTTCTGGCTGCTGCCGCAGACAGCTGGCTCACATTTCAGTAATTTCTAGAATGCCTAA
Organism: Pantherophis guttatus; assembly: GCF_059756535.1. NCBI lineage: Eukaryota > Metazoa > Chordata > Lepidosauria > Squamata > Colubridae > Pantherophis > Pantherophis guttatus. The sequence goes on along the minus strand of NC_142068.1, from coordinate 92,208,357 downwards.
ATAGGGCTTCTGCCTACAAGACATGTAAGGCATGTACATCACTAAAAGAAGGATAATATTTGGAATATTAATTCTTGATGTGTTTGGGAATGATCATTAAGCCAAGCACAGAAATATTACTCCATTCCACTGTAGAGAGGCAATCTTCCTAAACTGCAACATGAGAAAAAGTAGTCCGATTTTAATCTGATTTTTGCTGTTAATAAAGAATGGAATTTCTGATTGGAGATCTTATCAAAAGGGGAAAAAAAAAAGAATGAACCTGATAGCATGTAGATTTATCAAGCATCTTAATCTTACCATAGTTAGGAGACCTATTAAACCAGAACATCCTTAGTGATTAATGGATCCTGGGGGATTCTGTTTGATCAAAGGGGACTAGGGAACTTGATACTTCAGCTCCTAAGTATCCCCTCTTGGAATTCAGATTGTAATTTCCTTGGGTTTTGTGGAAGAGAAAGGATCAAAGGACATGGTTACAAGAATGGAGAGCGGTTTGGGCTGAATCCAAGTGAATATAAGCTTGTCGGACTTCTGTTGAAGCATTTTTAGAATCAGAGGGGTGTCATCCGGAAAAAATATCTTGTCCGGCCAATGTTCATGTTAGTTACGTTTTTCCTCTCCAAGCTGCTATTGAATTCTTTTGCATCAAATTTGCAAAACGTTTTGCTCGTTAAAATCACTCAAGTTCGTTCCAAAATAATTCTGCTACTTTTGATTTTGACAAATTCCTCATTTCAGCAGGTGTGTTTTACCAATTCCTCCAATTCAGCTTTAAAAGGTTACAAAAATATTTACATCCACTTTATTGCAAATTTTTGGGCGATGTTTTCCTTGGGTGTATATTTTTACAAATATTTTTTTTTTCCCAGAGGAAAATGCACACATTTTTTGTTATGTATCTTGTTCTGAAACATGCATTTGAGCGTACTTTTTCTTTCAATGTGTGGAATGTGTGTTTTGAGCTGATAGCTAGTTGTCTCATATATTCTACATCTGAAATCGTTCATTCATCTAAACCAGAAGTGGTATTCAGCTGGTTCGGAAAGGTTCTCCCGAACCGGTAGCGGAAATCACGGGTGGGTCCAGGGGTGAAATTTAAAAGTTTTCCCTACTGGTTCTGTGGGTGTGGCAGGGGAAGGATATTGCAAAATCCCCATTCCCACCCCACTCTGGGACCAGCCAGAGGTGGTATTTGCCGGTTCTCCTAACTACTCAAAATTTCTGCTACCAGTTCTCCAGAACCTGTTAGAATCTGCTGGATTTCGCCCACCCACCCCGGCTCTATGCCGTCCTATTTAGGCATGTTTTTGAGGCTGGATGCAAGCTCAAAAGGTGTGTGTGTGAGCAAAGTACATGCACAGAAGGCTGGGTGCATGCACAAAAGGAAGGCACGCGTTCGAACCAGGTGTGCATACACACAAAGCAAGCTTGTGCGCGTGGGGCGAACCGGTAGTAACATAATGTGAAACCCACTGCTGATCTAAACATACTGATCACCTGATTTTCTCATCTATTCTTAACCACACATTGTAGTGAAATTCTTAATAGCAGATTTTTATTCAAGATGAACCTTAATATTTTTTTCTTGGATAGAGTTCCCTTAAACTTGGTAGTACAGTGGTTTAAAGCACCCTGTTATTAACACAGCTGCCTGCAATTACTGCAGGTTCGAATCTTACCAGGCTCAAGGTTGACTCAGCCTTCCATCCTTTCTAAGGTAGGTTAAATGAGGACCCAGTTTGTGGGGCAATAAGCTGACTTTGTATAAATATACAAAAGTATGAAGGCTGTTGCTTAACGCATTGTAAGCTGCCCTGAGTCTCTGGAGAAGGGCGGCATATAAATCAAATTTTAAAAAAAACAAAAAACAGGAGATTTAACTTTTGAGTAGCTATGTGTAGCTACTCAAAATGAAAAATGAAGTAGGTTTTCTTAAATTTAGAAATGTTGAGGAAACTTATGTAAAGCGGACATTTTATATGTGCAAAGATTGACGCTGAAACATTTTTCAGTACTACGATAGTGAGAGGAGAAAAAATAAAAAAAAAAACGATTAAATGCATTCAGTTAGTTGATGTTAGTCTTTTTTAAAAATTCAGTTTTTAAGCTTGCATACATTAATTCTGATAGGATGTCGTGGACATTAAACTAACATAATGTCATATTTATCTGAAAGCTGGCACTTTCTTCAGGCAGCTCTTGATGGCAAGAGAAGGGAACATACTTCATTTATATTGGTGATTTCCTTCCCCCCTCCCCTTTCCTTTTCCTAACTTAAATTACACAGAACCATTTAGGCAGGGTGACATGTGTGTATCTTTCTCCCATCTTTTATCATCACTACCATTCCTTCATTTAATACAACTTGTGACAAGCAGGAACATTAATTACAGTTAACAATGTAACGTGGAATTCTTCTTCTTCTTCTTCTTTTTTTAAAGAAGAAGCCAACCCAATCAAGGAGATTTCATCTTACCCGGAGCTTGAAGTCAAAGTTCAGAAGTCAGAAATCAAGTAGCCTCAGTTATCAAATTATGTTAATGATTCTAAAGAAAGCTTGGGGTATTTCCCCCCACCCCCCCACCCTGGTATTCTGTCCCCTTGTTATGGCAACTAATGGGACAAGAAAAGCTGATAGCCAATTAAAACTGGCTGCTAGAATGTGCTTAAAATACACATACGCTGACAGCCAGGCGGTTTAGGTACCCAGAAATTTTATACACAGTTCATAAAAGGGAACCAAGCGTACTTTTTTGTCCTATTGGTACACACAACAAAATTTCTTTCACGTAGAGTTATGGCAACTGGAGGAAAAAAAAAAAAAGCAAGAACGGTCAATTTTCTTATAATGTATAATGACTTATAATACAACGATTATTATTAATTGTATCTTCATCTGAATGCTTAATGAATAATTGATAATTCATCTATCTATCTATCTATCTGTCAGATAGACAGATAATCTATCTATCCAGGGGTGGGTTCTAAATTTTTTTACTACCGGTTCTGTGGGCGTGGCTTATTTTGTGGGTGTGGCTTGGAGGTCATGTGACTAGGTGGGCGTGGCTAGCTGGTCAGAGTCATTTCTGGAAGGCCCTCGCACTTACGACCCGACTCATTTGTTTGCTTTTAACACTGATCAGCTGTAGGACGGCCCTTTGAAGCCCCGCGGCAAGAGTTTAAACAGTTTTTTTCCCTCTAGTCATCAGCTGGGACTCAGGAGGCAGCAATAGATTGGGGGTGGGACCAAATAAAAGGTAAGAATATCGTGGGGGGGTGGGAGGTGGGGGGGTGGGGGTGGGGAAATCGGTTCGGTGACATCATATCGTCACCACTACCGGCTCGGCCGAACCGGACCGAACCAGGAGGAACACACCACTGTATCTATCTATCTATCTATCTATCTATCTATCTATCTATCTATCTATCTATCTATTATCTATCTATCTATCTATCTATCTATCTATCTATCTATCTATCCATCCATCCAAAGGTGGGTTTCACATATTGTTACTGCTGGTTTGCGTGCGTGCGCACCTTCTGCTCATGTGCCCTGCCTCAAAAACGTGGCTAAATAGGATAGCATAGCACTGGGGCAGGTGGCCGGGCCCACCCGCGAGCTTTGCTACCAGTTCGCCCAATGTTGTGGCCCGTCAGCGGCCTGTGCAGTTAGTAGCTGATTCTGACAGTGAGGAGGCTGGTGTGGTGCTGCGTCAGCAGCCTGTGAAGCTGGCGCTTGAGTCAGATAATGAGGAGGCTGGAGAAGATGTGTTGCCAGAGGCGGGGATTCAGCCAGGGCCTTCAGAACCTCCAGAAGCTCCCATAAGTGAAGAGGAAGAAGAGGAGGAGCCTCTTCTCGATGCACGAGCGCGCAGAGCTGTTAAAAGGCAGGAGTGGCTCCTCAGGAAGAGGTCTCCTCGAGAGTAAGGCTTGGGGCTAATTGGCCACTCCCCTATCCTATTTAAGGAAGGACGACGACTGATGCAATTTGCAGGAAACAACTTTGTTTATATTCCTTCACGTCTTGATTCCAGAAACGTTTGATTCGGCTCTTGTTTCTCTTTTGTCAGTTTTCCTGCAAATTACTTCTGGGCATTCTGCCAACCACAGTAAGATTACAGTTATCTGAAATACTGTGCCTCAGAATTGAGTTATTATTCTTTGGATTCTTGTCTGCTGTTAATGAAATTAAATTAACAGCCCTTGTTCAGAAAAGACTGATTTAAACTGTACTTGTGTTCGAACAACTACTAAGAAAGCTCATTAGTAGTCCTTAATTAGTTAACTAAGGTTTGTACGGACTTTGTGTGTGCTGCATTCTTTGGGGTCCATAGCTGGGGCAGAACACCCAAATCAGTCCGAACCAGCTGAATATCGCCTATCTATCTATCTATCTATCTATCTATCTATCTATCTATCTATCATCTATCTATCTATCTATCTATCTATCTATCTATCTATCATCTATCTATCTATCTATCTATCTATCTATCATCTATCTATCTATCTATCTATCTATCTATCTATCATCTATCTATCTATCTATCTATCTATCTATCTATCCTCTATCTATCTATCTATCTATCTATCTATCTATCTATCTATCTATCTATCTATCATCTATCTATTCATCCATCCATCCATCCAAAGGTGGGTTTCACATATTGTTACCACTGTTTCGTGTGTGTGTGCACCTTCCGTGCATGCACCCGGCCTTCCGCACACTTGCTTTGCTCGCATGCACACTTCTGCGCAGCACCCTGCCTCAAAAAGGTGGCTAAATAGCATAGCACTGGGGCAGGTGGTTGGGCCCACCCGTGAGCTCTGCTACCAGTTCGCCCGAACCGTTCCGAACCAGCTGAATACCGCCTATCTCTCTCTCTCTCTCTCTCTCTCTATCTATCTAGAATTCTCTTCTATAAAGAATTCTCTTTTAGCATCAATAGGAGAAACTTCAGCATTCCTTGATCATTTTATTTCTGCCTCACCAGGAACTCAAAAAAAAGAAAAAGAAAGAAAGAAAGAAAAAAAAAGGAAAAAAAAGGAAAAATTCAGAACAATAATGGATTTGACAGCATATTATGACAATCAGTCCCGGTGAGCCCCCAAGCCATAAATACGTCACGCCTCACCACAATAAAGAGGACAGCTTCTTTTTTGCAGGACATTGGAAATGTCACAGTGAGGGGATTGTTTGTCCCCGTCGCCACGACAACGTCACTGGTACTTATCATTAACTTTCACATCAATTTTTTTTTTTTTTTTTTAAGAGGCAGGAACAAAATCCAGGCTCTTTGTTAGGAAAAAGCAAAAAGGAAAACAGCAAGTCAATGTTTGGCCCAACTTTTTCCAAAGCTGCTATTCTAATTACTCTGAGATTGATGAGCTTAGTTTTTCACTAAGACTGGTGGCAGTTAATTCCTGTGACCTGAATGGCTCTCGAAGTCTCTTTAGGAGATGGCGGCCTGGAAGTTTGATTATTAGTGACATCTTGTAACTGAGAAGAAGCTTATCTCTCCAGACAGTGTTGATAACTTGAGACAAGGTTGAACTGGGAAGTGGTGTGACAGTGTGTGGCAAATAAATAAATAAGGACCATCTGCTTCCCTGCTCTAGCTAGAAGATCTGAAGAAGAAGAAAATATCAACGGGTTTCACACCATTGTAAATTCTGTGCTTGTAAATTCTGGAGAAGTCTCTTTCACTCTCCTGTATCTGACCACCTGTAAATATTAGTGCTTTTGTCAGGTTTCGACGTCGTCTCAAGTAAATTGCATTTTCGAACTACGAATGTAGTTTGAAGTGCTGACAGCTTTCAGCCTGACCAATCTTACAACAACAACAACAACAACAACAACAACAACAACAACAACAACATAACAACAACAACAACAGTCGACCACCTGATCAGTGGGTGCAGCAAAATTTCACAAACTGACTATCTACAATGCCATGACCGCGTTGCTAAGATCATTCACTGGAAATTGTGCCAGAAGTTTGGATTTGAGTACAGTAAAAACCACTGGGAACATCAGGTTGAGAAAGTTTTGGAGAATGAGAAACTCAAGATCTTGTGGGACTTTAGGATTCAGACTGACAGGCACTTGGTCCACAACACACCTGACATAACAATAGTTGAAAAGAAAAAAGTATGGTTCATTGACATTGCAATACCTGGTGATGCACGGATTGAAGATAAGCAGCAAGAAAAAATCACAAAGTATCGGGACTTGCAAATTGAAGTTGAGCGACTGTGGAAAAAGAAATCGTGTGTTGTCCCGATTGTAATTGGAGCCCTCGGAGCAATACCCAAAGGGCTACCCCGCTATTTAGAAATTCTAAATTTACCGGACTTGAACATTTTGACTCTACAAAAAACCACCTTACTCGGAACAGCTTACATCCTCCGACGATACCTTAACAGTTCCTAGGTCCTTGGTTAGGACTCGAGCTGCTGAGTTATTAACCAGCCTCAAAGGCTGTGAATCTCACCAAAGATTAACAACAACAACAACAACAACAACAACAACAACAACAATCAGAATTATGTAAAAAATATGACTTGCCTGTATCCGAAAAGTCATGGGAACATAAAGTGGAAAAAGTTCCTGAAAGTGAGATGGTGAAGATCTTGTGGGACTTTTGAATACAGACGGATCATCATTTGGAACATAACACGCCAGATATCGTAGTTGTTGAGAGCCGAAGCGTATAGTTTATTGATATCGCTGTACCAGGAGATGCCAGAGTCAAAGAGAAAGAACTGGAAAAAATCACAAAATATCGCGACCTGGCCATCGAAACTACGCAATTATGGATGAAACATGTAACAATGATACCCATTGTCATCGGGGCACTTGGTACCATGTCCAAGAATGGTACAAAACACATCAAGAAATTGCAGCTTCCTGCAATAACACCAGCGGAACTGCAAAAAACTGCGCTACTTGGAACATTGTACATCTTAAGAAGGTACTTGGTTGATACCTAGGACATTGGCAGCAACCCCTATCAACAATTAGCACCCGTCAATGGTATTTGTGACACATTTTTAAATGTTCAGTTGGCTGAGTTTCATGTTTAATGAATAAAAGAGATAATCATCATCTTCAGAATAGAGCTGGAAGGGACCTTGGAGGTCTTCTAGTCCAACTCCCTGCTCAGGCAGGAGACCCTATACTATTTCAGATAGGTGGCTATTCAGTCTTTTCTTAAAAACCTCCAATGATGGAGCACCCACAACTTTTGAAGGCAACTTCCATTCCACTGGTTGATTGTCCTCACTATTAGGAAGTTTCTCCTTAATTCCAGGTTGCTTCTCTCCTTGATTAGCTTCCACCCATTGCTTCTTGTTCTACCCTCAGGTAGAACTTTGGAGCTTTGGAGAATAGCTTGACTCCCTTTTCTTTGTGGCAGCCCCTGAGATACTGGAATACTGTTATCATGTCACCCATAGTCCTTGTCCTGAGGTTCCATCAGGCTTAGAAGCTTCTTTCTGACAACTGCATCTTACAGCCACAATTGATCCCAAAATTTCCATTGCTAAACAAGGCCGTTAAGTGAGTTTCGCCCCATGTGATGACCTTTCTTGCTACAGTTGTTAAGTGAACCACTGCAGTTCGTTAAGTTAGTGAAACACTGTTGTTAAGAGAATCTGGCTTCCCCACTGAGTTTGCTTATCCGTAGGTCGCAAGTAGTGATCCCATCACCCTGGGACACTGAAACCACCATAAATACATGTGCGTTGTTAAGTCTCTCAATTTTGATCAAATTTTGATCAAAGGAGTAGTAGGGGGGACACAATAGCAGTATTCCAGTATTTGAGAGGTTGCCACAAAGGGGAGGGAGTCAATTTATTTTCCAAAGCACCAGAAGGCAAGAGAAGAAGCAATGGATGGAAACTAATCAAAGAGAGAAGCAACCTGGAATTAAGGAGAAACTTCCTAGCAGTGAGGACAATCAACCAGTGGAATGGAAGTTGCCTTCAGATGTTGTGGGTGCTCCATCACTGGAGCTTTTTAAGAAGAGACTGGACAGCCATCTATCTGAAATATTGTAGGGCAGGGGTGAAATGTAAAATTTGTTACTACCGGTTCTGTGGGCGTGGCTTAGTGGTGGTAGGTAATGTGACTGGGTGGGCATGGCCAACTTTTTTTTTTTTTAACTTTTCAAAGCATTTTTTCTAATGCCAATCAGGCAACTCAGCTGGGATCGTCAGAGAGGCTTTTTTAAAAAAATGCCTCTCTGACGATCAGGCAGCTCAGCTGGGATCGTCGGAGACTTTTCAAAGCATTTTTTTTACCACCTCTTTGGCCAAGAGGTTGCAGAAAAAAATGCTTTGAAAAGCCTCTGACGATCCCAGCTGAGCCTTATTCAAGTTAAGAAGGCAGGCAAACCAAGATGGAGAAAATAAGAAGCAATTGCAGTTACACAGATGATATAGCAGTGAAGAGAGAGCCCCTGCATTAAAGGCCTCAGAAAAAAATGTGAGTTCACAAGAACTGTATATTTTAGTCCATCAATCTAAGCCAATTATATCCTGGCTTACATTCTGTAGAAATCACTGAGATTTATTTCTGGGGAAAAAAAAAACAGACAAAGGAGAAAGCTGCAAGTTTATTGTCATTTCATAAATTGTGGCTAATATTTCTAGCTTTTATTCGATGTTTTTCTTACGAAACGTTACCGATTTTCTTCCTTCTTACAGAGAAGCATCTTACTCAAATATTATGGTGATTTTGGAGTCCGTTTTTTTTTAACCTGACTTTTTCTTTTCTTTTTTTTTCTTTAATTGCCTTGGCACCACTGATGTTCACCTGTAGTGAAAATACGCAGTTGCTTCATTGCTGATTTTGATCGTAAAGTTATTATCATCCTAAAGTTCAGTCTACAAAAATTGAATTTTGTAACCAGGAGAGCTGTTCGTGATTTTTTTTTCCCCTTCATTTTTTTTTTAGGCCTCTCCTTGTTAATTAGAAGTGTACATATTGGGAAATTAACTATGAAATACTAAAAATGATAAATTATTCCATGTTTGAAAGTATAAATTAAAGGTTTAGTGTATATAAAATTTGTCATGTTTAATTGCAAGTTCAATTAAAATTCAGGATAATGATGATTTATACAGGTTTCTGTGTAATTTGATATTCATTAGCTTAGCCAGACACATGCTGATATTAGCTCGTTAATTATGTTTCCTTTTGTTGAAAGCAGCCTTGTGAAAGCAATCTGTTCAAAGTTTTCCAAACTCATTCGGCTAAATGAATATTTAGCAGCTGTTCTTGCTATTGAGATGGTCACTGTGGCTTCATTTGACTCATACGTGGCATCAATCATGCCTACTGTAGAACAGCAAGGTTGTCTCATTACAAACCCATTTATGAAGGTTATGGGTGACGTTAACAAGCTACTGCATGTAGCAGCGGAATACAACTTTATAGTAACGTCAAGCATTCCCTGCATTGAGATTGGAAAAAGAATTTACCGTCCAAATGCCGAGTAACTCAAGAAATCCAGAGAAAGGACCAAGATGGAATTGCAATAACCCTCGATTCCTTTCATGGATGAAATAAACGAAGGAATGAATTGCTGTAATTTCTGAGTATCGTACAGTAGCTGCTTTTACATTTCTCCCGTAGGGCATCTTTTAAGATGGAGAAGGGGTGATACCCAAGAGTTTTATTAAAGCTCCTTCCACAATCTTGGAATTTTTCTCCAGAAGATTTGCCATCTCTGGAGGCTTTCAAAAAGATAGATAGATAGATAGATAGATAGATAGATAGATAGATAGATAGATAGATAATTTTATTTCTATACCGCCCCTCTCCCGAAGGGCTCGGGGCAGTGCACAGCCAAGTAAAAAACACAATACAAATCCCCATTAAATTTAAAAATTATTAAAATTATTACATTTACAGCCAAGTTTTGTTAAAACCCCAAAAATTTAAAACTCCGAATTTAAAACTACTTTACAGAGATAGCCCTGCCTGTCGGAAGAGCAGGGTCTTGAGGGCACAGCGAAAAACTCGGAGGTCAGAGATTGTGTGTATTTCCGGGGGCAGTTCGTTCCAAAGGGCAGGAGCTCCCACAGAGAAGGCTCTCCTCCTGGGTGTCACCAGCCAACATAGTTTGGGCGACGGCACCCTGAGGAGTCCCTCTCTGTGGGAGCGAACTGGTCGGTGGGAGGCTATTGGTGGCAGAAGGCGGTCTTGTAAGTACCCAGGTTCTGAGCCATGGAGCGCTTTAAAGGTGGTAACCAACACCTTGAATCGCACCTGGAAGACCACTGGGAGCCAGTGCCGCTTGCGCAGGAGAGGTATTACATGAGCGCAACGGGTTGCGCCCATAACCACGGCCGCATTCTGGACCAGTTGGTGCCTCCGAGTGCTCTTCAAGGGGAGCCCCATGTAGAGAGCATTACAGTAGTCCAGCCGAGAGATAACAAGGGCGTGAGTGACCGTGCGCAAGGCGTCCCGATCCAGAAAGACGGATCAGAAACAGATCCAGAACTGGGGGATCAGGCGTACCTGATAGAAGGCCCCCCTGGCCACGGCCGTCATATTCTCTTCTAAAGACAGCCGTGTGTCCAGGAGGACACCCAGATTGCGAGCCCTCTCTGTGGGGGCCAACGATTCACCCCCTATAGACAGTGATGGCAACAGCTGACTATACTGGGATGCCGGAAGCCACAGCCACTCGGTCTTGGAAGGGTTGAGTCTGAGCCTGTTCCTCGCCATCCAGACCCGCATGGCCTCCAGGCAGCGGGACATCATGTCAAGGGCATCATTGGGGTGGCCTGGGGTGGAGATGTACAGCTGCGTATCATCAGCGTACTGATGTACCCTCACCCCAAAACCATGGATGATCTCACCCAGCGGCTTCACAAAAAGAGATTGGATAGCCCCCTGTCTGAAATAATATAGGGCCGTGATAGTGAACCTATGACACGCATGCCACAGCTGACATGCAGAGCTCTCTCTGCGGGCACGCGAGCCATTGCCCAGCTCAGCTCCACCGCAGATGTGCGTGCACGCCTCCTGCCGGCCAGCTGATTTTTGGGATGCACGGGAACAGGGCGTGTGTGGAAGATGCATGCACATGCGTGGAATGGGGGGAGTGCAGAGGGTGCAGTGCCCCCCATGGCCCATTTTTGGGCCTAGGAGGCTGCAGGGAGACCTGCTAGGCCAAAAATGGGGGTGGGGGGGATTGTGTGTGCATGTGGAGCGGGTGTGGGGGGGTCGTGCATGCGTGCGGGCGCATTGCATTATGGTTGCCAGCACATATATGTGCTTTTGCACACGTGTGCACGCTTTCGGCACACAACGAGAAAAAGGTTAGCCACTACTGATGTAGGGTCTCCTGCATAGAATTGGGGTTTCCAACCTTGGTAACTTTAAGACTCACAGAGTTGAAGTCCACAAGTCTTAAAGCTGCCAAGGTTGGAGACCTCTGGCTTAGAAGACCTCCAAGGTCCCTTCCCACTCTATTATTCTGTGTTCTATTTTTGGGAAACAATTAATGGTTCGGTTTTTACCATGCATGCTATATCTCAGTGGTGAAATGTAAAATTTGTTACTACTGGTTCTGTGAGCATGGCTTGGGGAGGGTGGGTAATGTGACTGGGTGGGTGTGGCCAACTTTTTTTTTTTACTTTTAAAAGCATTTGTTTAGTGGCCATTCAAAGTTACAATGGCGCTGAAAAAAGTGACATGGCCCTTTCTCACACTTACGACCATTGTAGCTTCCCCCGTGGTCAAAATTCAGAGGCTTGGCAGCTGACTCGTATTTATGACGGTTGCAGGGTCTCGGGGTCGTGTGATCCCCCTTTTGAGACCAGCAAAGTCAACGGGGAAGAGAGATTACCAACCGGGGTTATTACCTGAACAGCTGTAGTGATTCCCTTAACACCTGTGACAAGAAAGGTGGTACAATGGGGCAGAACTCACTTCAAAACATGTCTCGCTTAGCGACAGAAATTTTGGGCTCTATTGTGGTCGTCAGTCGAGAACTACTTGTACATCCGGGGTGTCCAACTCGCGATGACACGTCGTCATCACGTGACGTATCACAACTTCCTCCCTTCACTAAATCGGGGGTGGGCGTGGCCAGCATGTGACCCATCTGACCCATGGGCCGCGAGTTTGACGATATACAGCTGTATATCATTAAAAGTTCATTTCATATTCCTCAAGATTCCTGTGTGACACAATAGTGAGGCACGCTGGCTGGGGAATTCTGGGAATTGAAGTCCACAAGTCTTAAAAGTCGCCAAGGTTGGAGCTGCCCTAGATCTATCTAGTTCATCTTCTATGTACTTTGTGGACAATGGGATACTTCTGGGAAGCTGACAAGCTTGGCCTGTGAGACAATACCTTCCTTTCACAGTTGTTTCTCAGCAACCAGTACAGAATAACAAACATGCTGCCTAAGAGTTAGCCAAGAAGTAGCGGGTGTTCTTCTAGAAACCTCTCCAGTCCCTTCCTGAACCTCTCCAAATTGGCTGCAGTTACTGGCAGCAGATTACAAAGTTTATTTATGCATGGGGTGATCAAAGGATTTCCTTGAATTGGTCTTAAAATTCACCTTCTTTTTGTTTTAATGGATGCTCTGAAGGCAAGCAGTCCCACTGATTGAGTCTTCTCGCTATCAGGAAATTTCTTCTTCTCTCCTTGATTACAGATTACAGATTAACAGAGTTGGAAGGGACCTTGTAGGTCATCTAGTCCAACCCCCCGCCCAAGCAGGAGACCCTATAACATTTCTGAAAAATGGCAGTCCAGTCTCTTCTTGAAAGTCTCAAGCGATGAAGCTCCCACAACTTCCGAAGGCAACTTCTGTTCCACTGGTTGATTGTTCTCATTGTCAGAAAATTTCTCCTTATTTCTAGGTTGAATCTCTCCTTGGTCAGTTTCCATCCATTATCCATTGTCTGGCCTACAGGTGCTTTAGAAAATAGCTTGACCCCCTTCCTCTCTGTGGCAACCCCTCAAATATTGGAAGACGGCTATCATGTCTCCCCTGGTCCTTCTCTTCACTAGACTAGCCATGCCCAGTTTCTGCAGCCTTTCTTCATATGTTTTAGCTTCCAGTTCCCTAATCATCCTGGTTGCTCTTCTCTGCACACTTTCTAGAGTCTCAATATCTTTTTTATAGTGTGGTGACCAAAACTGGATGCAGTATTCTAGGTGTGGCCTTACTAAGGCTTTATAGAGTGGCATTAGTACCTCACTTGATCTTGATTGTATCCCTCTGTTAATGCAACTTAGGGTTTATTTTCCATATGTTGTTGTTGTTGTTGTTGTTGTTGTTGTTGTTGTTGTTGTTGTTATTTTGGTCTTTCCTTCTGGTGCTTTGAAGAATATGTTGACTAGAAGCTTGATGATGATGGTTGCTTTTATTATCAGACAGATTAATCCCACTGCAGAATGAAGGCCTCTTACTTGATAGTTATGGACCCTGATCTACCATATGGTCCTGTGTGAGTTTGTAAATAGATGAGTTTTTCCCCACTACCGCCTGATCTTCTGCCTTCTCTGAGATAGAGAAGTTCAGGATCTATTCCAGGAGACAATCAACCTAGAAATAAGAAGTTACCTAACAATGAGAAAGAACAGTTAGTCAGTGGAATGATTTGCCACCAGAAGTTGTGGGTGCTCCATCATTGGAGGCTTTTAAGAAGAGACTGGACAACCACTTGTCTGAAATAGTATAGAGCCGTGATGGCGAACCTATGGCATGCGTGCCACAGGTGGCACGCAGAGCCATATCGGTGGGGACGCGAGCGTTACCATAGCTCAGCTCCAGTGCACATGCACGTGCCAGCCAGCTGATTTTCGGGCCTTCCAGGCTCACCGGAAGTCCAGAAACAGACCCTTTCCAGCCTCCGGAGGGTCTCCGGGGGGGGATGGGGGGTGGGGAAGGCTGTTTTCGCCCTCCCCAGGCTCCAAGAAAGCCTCTGGAGCCTGGGGAGGGTGAAAAACAGGCCTTCCGGTTCCACTGGAAGTTGGGAAACAGGCTGTTTCCGGCCTCTGGAGGGCCTCTTGGGGGGTGGGGTAGGCCGTTTTCACCCTCCCAGGCTCCAAGAAAGCCTCTGGAGCCTGGAGAGGGCAAAAAATGGTCCTCCCAGGCCCACCGTGCCATCGTGTGCCAAAAGCGGTGGGAGCGCGGGGGTGTGTGTGTATCACACTCGCATGGGAGCAGGGCGCATTGAATTATGGGTGTAGAGAAAGTTTTTTTACAGTGTTTTGTAATCATTCTGAAATATTTGCTACGGACGGTGTATCAATCTTTAAACAATGGATGAATTAATATCCTCACTAAGAACAAGGAAATTTAAGAGAATGCCTGTTAGCTATTAGCAATACAGGTAGTTCTTGACTTAAGACTGCCACTGAGTCCAAAATTTCTGTCGCTAAGTGAGACATTTGTTAAGTGAGTCCCCCCCCCCAATTTTACAACCTTTCTTGCCGCATTTGTTAAGTGGATCACTACAGTTGTTAACTTGGTTGCTAAGTGAATCTGGTTTCCCCATTGATTTTGCTTGTCAGAAGGTCGCAGAAGGGGATCACGTGACCTTGGGACACAGGAAGGGTCATAAGTATGAATCAGTGACCAAGCATCTGAATTTTGATCATGAGATCATGGGGAGGCGGCAAAGGTTGTAACTGTGAAAAACGGTCATAAGTCACTTCTTTCAGTACCGTTGTAACTTTGAACGGTCACTAAACGAACTGTGTGAGGACTCCTGTATTTGCAAAAATGAATTCTCCATGCTCCCAACGGATATCTAAATGAAGTAGAGAAACATTCACCCGCCTCCCGCTGACTCAGCTGTACATCTGGGGTTTATATCTAGACGACCTATGAGAACAAGTTTTGATTCTACCATCTCTTCTTTTTTGTCTGGATCTTGAAATTGTCCTTTTGGGCTTTCTGTTTGCTTTGGGGTAAATCAATAGCTTTTCAGCTTATCACCCAAAGAGAGAGAGAGGGGGAGGGAAGGAGGAAGGGAGGGAGGGAGAGGGGGAGGGAGAGAGAGAGACAGAGATAGAGAGAGGGAAGGCGGGAGGGAGGGAGAGGGATAGGGGAGGGAGAGATAGAGAGAGAGAGGGAGGGAGGGAGGGAGGGAGAGGGAGAGGGGAGAGAGAGATAGAGAGGGAGGGAGAGGGAGAGGGAGAGAGATAGATAAAAGGGGAAGAGGGAGGGAGGGGAGGGAAAGAGAGAGAGGGAGGGAGGGAGGGAGGGAGGGAGAGAAAAAAAGAAAGAGAGAGAGAAATGAGAGCAATGCATTCAGTACTAGGTGAGGACTTCTAGGTTTCAAAGTCTGTGGAGATTCTCATCCAGGTCATAGTTCTCTCAAAGATGCTTTTTCAAAAGACAAGGGGATTGGTTTGTTTGTTTGTTGGTTGGTTGGTTTTCCTTGAGGAAGAAGAAGAAAACGTTTCGCTTCTCACCCAAGAAGCTTCGTGACTTCTGATGGTGGGAGGATGGAAGGATAGGTATTGACGGCGGAGACCGGATGGTAGGAGGAATGGAAGGATAGCTTTTGATAGGATGTGGTGGTGGGAATGGAAGGGTTACATTTCTTTGCCATCATCTGGTTGTTAGCACTCTCTCTGAGAGCTCTTGAGCCACTTGGGAGTTTATCTGTGGGGGCTCCTCAGCGCAATCGGTTGTGGAATCTTCTTGGAAGTGCTACAAGGGTTGAATTGTAGACTGGAGGTAGGCGATGTCTTATTCCTTCCCCCTCTCTGTTGAGGGAAGGGTATTCAGTTCTAACCCAGATGGATTCTTTGACTCCTCTTTCAAACACGTTGTCCTGTCTATCCAAAATGTGGACTTTGCTGTCCACAGATCCAAAAAGGGACCTTTGACTTTCAAATGCAGATGGACCGCTGAACCTTGTCCTGATGGGTTTGGTCTCCTATGTTCTTCATCCTTCTTGGGTGAAGAATCCATTTTCTTCCTCTTCTTCCTCAAGGAAGGGGGAAAAAAAATAACAGTCTAGTTCAGTGATGGCTAACCTTTTTGCCATCGCGTGCCAAAAGCGGGGGAGCACAGAAGGGTTGCATGCACGTATGCCCATAACCATAATTCTGGGTGCCCCGCCCCCGTGCATGTGTGCACGACCCCCCCATGCTCCCCCCACTTTTGGCACGTGATGGCGTGGTGGGCCCGGTAGGCCCATTTTTCGCCCACCCCAGGCTCCAGAGCCTTTCTTCCAGAAGTTGGCAAAAGGGCCATTTCTGGCCTCCAGAGGGCCTCGGAGGGAGGAGAGGCCATTTTCGCCCTCCTCAGGCTCCTAGAAAGGCTCTGGAGCCTGGGGAGAGCAAAAAACAGGCCTTCCAGTCCCGCCGGAAGTCGGCAAACAGGCTGTTGCAATATTTTCAGGATCAGACTCAATAAGATCAACAAGAGTTAAAGATTTAACTGTATATTCTTTTATTTACATTAGGCATTCTATATTCACTGAATATTCACAGATAGAAGCAAGGGAAATGGTGTAGGTAGCTCCTTATATATACAATGGGTGGAGCTATATGTGGGAGTGGTGAATTATGAATACATTAAGAAGTGAAGAATAAGTTAACCCCTGATACCCTGTCTGTACACTATTTACACATTGGAGAATAAGGCATTTATATCTGACAAATCCCCCTCTAAATGCCGATTCGTTATACAACACCAGTTACATTCAGATTCAGGACAATACAAAACATACAACTTTGAGGTTAAGTATTTATGCTGTTTAGAAGGTAAAGGCTTCGTTGATATATCAGCTAATTGTTCTGAAGTGTCGCAATGCACTGCTTTAATAAATCCATCCTGAGATAATTGTCTCACATGTTTAAATTTTATATCTATATGTCTGGATCTTTGTCCAATGGCATCAGATCTAGATATTTCAATGGCTGCTTTATTGTCTTCATGCATAACAAAAGGCAGAGCAGGTTTTTTCCAGACATCTGAAATTAAATCATTAAACCATACAAGATTATTTGCGGCCTTGGATAAACAAACATATTCCGCTTCTGTTGTTGAAGTAGCCACTAGTTCTTGTTTACCAGTGTACCAGTAAACTGGACAGTCATTTAAGAGGAATACATAACCGGATGTGCTTTTTCTGCATGAGGTGTCTCCAGCCCAATCTGCATCTGCATAACACGTAAGCTTTGGTTCTTTAATATCATTAGGTTCTAACATTAAACAAAAGTCTAGTGTACTTTTTAAATATCTTAAAATTCTTTTAACAGCTTCCCAGTGGTACATTGTTGGTTTGCTGACATGCCTAGATAATAAATTGAGTGGTAAAGCGATGTCCGGTCTAGTCCAATTAGATATGTAAAGGAGTGAACCTATGATTGATCTATAGAATGTATTGTCCTTGAACTCGGGAGAAGATTCATCAGAATTCCTTAGAAAGTCAGTTTGCATAGGGGTATCACAAGGTTTGGCATTGTTTAAGTTGCATTTATTTAAAAGATCTATGATCTTATCTCTCTGGGTAAGTTTGAATCCCCTTTTTGTCTTATTAATTTGGACACCAAGGTATTTGTTTACCTTGCCTAAAGATTTCAATGAGAAATGTTCATTTAGTTTAGTTACAAAAGTTTCTCTTCTTTCTTTATGTTTTCCTATGTATAAAATGTCATCCACATAAATCAATACAAATTCAATGTAATCATCACCCCTCTTGACAAAGAAACAATTATCAGCAGTGGTAGCGTTGAAGTCCATGGTCTTAAGTACTTTTACTAAACAATCATACCACCGTTTACCAGATTGTTTTAGCCCGTATAAACTCTTGTTTAACAACCAAGTTTCATTTTTGTTTGTGTATGGACTATGAGGTGCTCTCACGTATATTTCTTTATCTAATTTTGCGTGTAGGTACGCAGTCTGTATGTCATATTGGAATACATCTAGATTGAGTGCTGAAGCTACCACTAGAGCTGTTTTGACACTCTCTGTTCTTACAGTGGGGGAATACGTGTCAGTATAGTCCTCTGGATATTTCTGTGCATAACCCTGTGCAACCAATCTAGCTTTGTATAGAGTATTTCCTCCCTCTAAATTCTTAATTTTATATATCCATCTGGTACCAATAATTGTCTTATCTTTAGGTGCAGATGCAGGTGTAAATACATTTAGTCCTTGTAAACTTTCCATCTCTTTCTTCATTGCTAATTCCCATTTTTCTTTTTCTTCGTGAGGAAGTTTTAACACTTCCTCGTATGTATTGGGTGTTGTTGGTTCACCATTCATGTGCATTACATAATCCTTGTATTTATTTGGCATTTGATTTCTGGTGTTTCTAATGATTTTCTCGGGTTTACTATCGTTATCATGCAAATATCTTGCTTCCTTTTTTGTTAGTGTGTCTGTCTTTATTTTGAGTTGGCTATTTGTCCAAGTTTTGGTTTTGTTTTTATATTTGTTGATATTTTGTTTTTCTATAGTCCCTTTCTCATGAGATTTTGTATCTTCATGTTTATTTGGGAATATCTCATTAAGATGTAATTTAGACCAGTTAGCTTGTTCATGGAACACAGCTGTTCTGGAGACTATAAATTTGTTGTTACTATCAATGAATCTGTATCCTTTAGTGCCAGTCTCATATCCCATAAATCTGAGTCTCCTGGACACATTTTCTCCCTTTCTTCTTAATTGTTTAGGTATGTGTACGTCTGCTGTGACTCCAAATATATGCATGTGTGCTAATTTTGGTTTTCTATCATACATCACTTCATATGGTGTCTTATTTATAATGCTGGACCATGTTCTATTTTGTGTGTAATTTGAATAATGTAAGGCTTCTGACCAGAATTGTTTGCTTAAGCCAGCATCTTCCAATGTGCATCTAATCATGGTTTGTAATGTGGAATTTTTTCTCTCTGCAATCCCGTTTTGGAACGGAGAAAATGGACTAGATGTGTAATGTAACATTCCTTTGTCTTTTAACCATTGTGAGAATTCTTTAGACATGAATTCGCATCCTCTGTCTGTCATAATTTGTTTTATTTTGATGTTGTGTTGTGTTTCTATGCGTTTGTAAAATTCTTTAAATTTTTGAAATGTTTCATCTTTGTGTTTTAATGTGTAAACAAATCCATAGCGGCTATAATCGTCCACTATTGTCAGGAAGTAACGTTTCCTATAAGTGATTGATGGAGTTAATGGACCAACTAAGTCCATGTGTACTAAATCAAAAATTTTGTTAGTTGATCTGGTAGATTTTCTTGGTCTGGGACTAGTTTTTAGTTTTGTAGATTTACATACTGAGCATTCCAGATAATTTTCACAATTCTTTATTTTAACACCTTCTGCGTGTTCAGTCATTTTTTGCACTACAGGAAAACTGGCATGTCCTAACTTCCTATGCAATATGTGAGCACACTCATCATGAATTGGTTTACCTATCTTTGGCTTCTTATCGTTGTGTGTATCTGTGTGATCATGAGATATTTTACATTCATCATTGTCACTGTTGCTAACATTCTCATCATCTATTTCAATACAGTCCTCCATATTTGAATCAATGTTATGTAACCATTTTTCTTTTGTTATTAGGTAAGGTAGTCCTCCTTTAGTCACCACAGTGCCTACATTTATTTTATTCTTTTCCAAAGTTGCCTTTCCTTTTGAAAAGACAATGTTAATGTCAGAATCTCTGCTTAGTTTTATGGCACTTAATATGTTATGAGGTATTTCAGGTATTAGTAATACCCCCTCTATTTTTCCTAAACCAGGTAAGGTTACATTTCCTCTACCTAATACTTGAACCTTTTCTTGGTTAGCTACCTTAATTACAAATTTATCTTCTGCAAATGAAGACAATATACTTTTGTTATTAGTGGTGTGATTAGTTGCTCCAGAATCAATAAGCCAATTATTGTTCTCACTTTGTTGTGTGTTAGTGTTGTCTTGTTTATTTAATCCATTCAGTGAACCAGACTTTCTATCCTTTGAATTGTCTCTGCCCCCTCTATTCTCTCTGTGATTTGGTGGGCTCCTATATCTATGCCTTTCTATGGAAGGCTGTCTATAATCGTATTTGTTTCTGTATTCTGATCTATATCTTTCTTTTAAGAATTTTGGGCAATCTCTTCTATTGTGTTCCCTGGATCCACAATTATGACATTTAAATGTTCCACTATATTTTTCTTGGAAAGCTACTTTCCTATATGGTTTATGTTCTGTGTGATTGTTAGAACGATTTCTTCTAGAATTATCTTCTGTTATCAATTTGTTAGATAGGCTTTCTATGGATAAATACCCTAGATTGATTGTGTCTAAATGTGACATAAAATTGTCCCATGATGGGTCAAGTGAGTTGATAATGACACTTTTCATTGTTTGGTCTGAAATCACCTCCCCCCTCAAATGCAGTTCAGCTCTTATTTTGTTCAAAGATATTAAATGTTCACTTATGGAAACCCCTGGTTTTATCCTAGATGAAAAGAAGTCTTTAGATATCCTTGTGGTGGTGGCTACACTGTCACTGTGAAACAAATTAAACATGCATTGAATAATTTCTGAAACAGTCAAATTTGGCTTAATGCTGTGATACATTGCAGGAGACACACTAGATATTATTAAGAAAAAAGCTCTATGGTGTAAACAATCTATTTTTAGTGTCCAAGGTCTTTTTGGGGGACTAGTGATAAAAAACAGTAAGTTTTCCTTCATAAAGACAACCTGGAGCTGTTGATACCATTCTTGTAAATTAATGCCATCAACCCTTAGTTTTGGGAAGTCACTGGGTAAATTTCCGACATTATTGGGTCCATTACTTACAACCTGAGGTAGTCCGTGGTCTCGTAAATGCAGAAAATTGCAAAACGGCGTGGGGATGCTCGCTACGAGTCTGCATGATCTTCTCTCCTGTTCATGTCTTCCCGGATCGTCAGCGTAGTTTCGCGCATGCGCGAAGCTCATTTCTTCTTCGGCGTCGTCGTGGAAGGTTCTCCTCACTGCGGCTTGCTCGCTCTGCTCTTCTTCAGATGAGTCGGTCTCTGGTTCGACTTTGGGGGTTCTGGCGACGGTGGCTGTTCTTCCTCTTCTATTGAAAGCGTTGGTGCTTGCTTCGGTCTGCGGCGTGGGGCGGTATCGGCAGGGCTCTCTGGGTTCCGGCGTCAGCGCTCTAGTAGTCAGAATGGGAGCGGGCAGGTCTTGAGGCATTGGCTTGCTCGTTCGCCTTTTTGGTGTCTTTTTAGTAATTTTCAGTTTTGGCCCAAATGCAGCAAAGAGCGTTTTCATCGCTGATTTTATTTGGTGTTTTGTTGGATCTTCCTCGCTTTCTGGTTCTGATTCTTCTGAGGTGTTTGAATCTTCCTTTTCGTTTTCGTTGTCCGATAATATTTTTCGCGCCAGAAATTTTGAATTGAGCTTGCTGATTGGCTCTGCTTCGTTCATCTTGGAGGCCGGTTGAAACCAAGATGGCCGCCATTCAAATTTTTGCGCGGGATCATCGTTTTTCTTCTTTGTAATGATTTTCTCCGCAGTCATATTACTCACTATTTTTGGATCTTTGGGTTTTTCATTGGTGATGTTTTTCTCTCTCGCTGCTCCGCTGTTCTTTAGCATATCTTGGAGGTCCGCGATGAGGCTTTCATCATTCTTCTGGCTTTTCAATAGTTTTAATATCTCTGACCTGAGTTCGTTATTTTCTATTTCGATTTCCTCCTGGTCATCAATTATTTCTTCGTCTTCAGTGGTGTATTCTTCGGATTCTCTCGAAATTGCATTCGTGGATTC
Organism: Pantherophis guttatus; assembly: GCF_059756535.1. Classification (NCBI taxonomy): domain Eukaryota; kingdom Metazoa; phylum Chordata; class Lepidosauria; order Squamata; family Colubridae; genus Pantherophis; species Pantherophis guttatus. The sequence goes on along the minus strand of NC_142068.1, from coordinate 92,186,599 downwards.
GTTGATTATTTCTTGTTCCGTTTCCATTTCTTTGCTGTAGGCCCTGGTGTTGGGCCTATCTTTCTTGGACATTTTAAAGCCTTTTATTGAGTCAATTAACCATCCTCTGCTACCAGTTTGTTGCAATATTTTCAGGATCAGACTCAATAAGATCAACAAGAGTTAAAGATTTAACTGTATATTCTTTTATTTACATTAGGCATTCTATATTCACTGAATATTCACAGATAGAAGCAAGGAAATGGTGTAGGTAGCTCCTTATATATACAATGGGTGGAGCTATATGTGGGAGTGGTGAATTATGAATACATTAAGAAGTGAAGAATAAGTTAACCCCTGATACCCTGTCTGTACACTATTTACACATTGGAGAATAAGGCATTTATATCTGACACAGGCCATTTCCGGCCTCCGGAGGGCCTCTGGGGGGATGGGGAAGGCTGTTTTCGCCCTCCCCAAGTTCCTAGAAAGGCTCTGGAACCTGGGGACAGAAAAGAACAGGCCTTCCTCACACACACACACACCCCCCAGGCCCTCCAGAGGCAGGAAACTGTCTATTTCCCTACTTCTGGTTGGCCCAGAAGGCCCAAAAATCAGTTGGCCAGCGGATGCATGCGCGCCAGAGCTGAGCTCGTGTGCCCACCAATATGGCTCTGCGTGCCACCTGTGGCACACGTGCTATAGGTTCACCATCACGGGTCTAGTTGCTTCTTGGAAAAGCACCTTAAGAGTCTAGGTTTCAATGCAATTTCCATTGTGTGAAGCCGATGGATCAACACTACAGCCTGAGCCTCTGCAATGGGAGCAGCACCCAAGAATCACAGCTAAACTCAAACATTTAGATGCCTCTCAGCTTCCGTTTGTTTGTGTCAGGGTTCCTGATGCAATTTCCCATATACTTGAGGCTTTCTCGTAGATAGAACATACCCCCAAAAAAATGAATGTTCTTCTCGAGCTGTCGGCGTACTAGCCATGAGCCTATTCTTGTATCCGTCCATCTTTCAGAGAAAAAATATTAATCCTCCCCTTGTTTCTAAACCGTGTCTCTTTTGAAATCCCTCTGACTCAAAGATGAATGATATTCCTCAAGAGGAAATTTATTCTTGTATGAGGATTTCCTTAGATCGTGAAGAGAGGGGAAAAAAAACTCTTTGTGGTGTTAGCGGCCGAGAATGTAGGCCGAGTGGAAAAGCACCAAAGTGATTTAATAGAAAAAGGTAATTCCTATTCAAACGGTATGGTCTCTTATTCATTTCCTCGGATTATCATCAAATTTATGTCACCAGCAAAAGGAGCTTTATTGAGTTTCACAGATATATTCCTTTTGCTTTCATTGTCATTAGTTGGCACACTGACATTTTCATATGTGTCTCAGCTAATGCCTCAAAATTACTCCAGCTACAAATGTAACAATTGAACAGATAATTTTAATAAGATTCAGCTTGACTTCAGACTGCACTCCTTCCTTTTTCTTTATAGAATGCAAATTGTAACCTGTTTTTAAAGCTGAGCAATGCAGTGAACTTTAATGGGATTTGACAACATCATATTAAGCACAACAACTACGCATAATGTACCGAAAAATTGGACGTGAAATTGGAAACATAGCTGAGAACAAAGTAAATTTACATGGTTTGGTAGTTTGAATGTCTGATATCATATTCTCTCATGCAGGCTCCATAAAAAAGCAAGGGGATTTAACAATGAATATCAGCGGAAAGTGCTTTTAAAGTTAAAGCTGATGGATGGCTTGTCAAAAAAAATAATTGCATTGGTTGGAAAGTCCAGGATGCGTGCTGAGGGGGAGAGGGGACGATATACAGAGAGGGTGATGGGAAGTGACAGTAGGTTGTCAAGAAGCAGTGGCTGGCCAGGGAAGTGTGAAGCAAGAGCTATAAGGTGGCAGAGTAGAACAGCCTGTCAGAGCAGGAAAGTGGCTTTAATACCCTGAAAAGCAAAGGAATCCGCCTGTCAGCCTTGCTCAGCCGTGCTGAAAGAGGAAAAGGAACATGGCAGAAAGTTAGAGACACTAAATGGGGGCTGGGGGGAAAACCAAGGGAAAAGCAAAAGCAAAAAAAAAAAAAAAAGGAAAAGGGAGGGAGGAAAAAGGGAAAAGCTGATGATTTCATTTGGGTCAACCAATGGCCGACTTGCGGCTGAAGGTGAGTGGGGTGGGCGGGTGGGCGTCACGTCACCCTGGGCCGAGTTGCAAGGCTTGGCCGAGGTTTGGGGTTTGGCTGGCCCTGTAGGCCGGTTGGAGCAGAGCGTTTTGGTTACAGCCGGGACAGGAGGAAATGAGAGCGGATTCTGCCTGGAGGCCTTCTTCTGGCCCACGGGAGCTTCCTTGCTGATTGGGTGCCCTCTTGTTTCTTTCCATTGGGTGCAGCTGAATAGGAATGGAAGACGGGAACAATAAACTGGCATGAGCTTTCCTTCCTTCCTTCCTTCCTTCCTTCCTTCCTTCCTTCCTTCTCTCTAGCTACTTCCTTCCTTGCTCCCTTCATTTCTTCCTCTCTCCATCCCTCCTCTCCAGCTCCTCCCTCCCTCCCTCCTCTCAAGCTACTTCCTTCCTTGCTTTCTTCATTTCTTCTTCTCTCCAACCCTCCTCTCTACCTCCTTCCTTCCTTGCTTCCTTCCTTCCTCCTCTCTAGCTACTTCCTTCCTTGCTCCCTTCATTTCTTCCTCTCTCCATCACTCCTCTCCAGCTCCTCCCTCCCTCCCTCCCTCCTCTCAAGCTACTTCCTTCCTTGCTTCCTTCATTTCTTCTTCTCTCCAACCCTCCTCTCTACCTCCTTCCTTGCTTCCTTGCTTCCTTCCTTCCTCCTCTCTAGCTGCTTCCTTCCTTGCTCCCTTCATTTCTTCCTCTCTCCATTACTCCTCTCCAGCTCCTCCCTCCCTCCCTCCTCTCAAGCTACTTCCTTCCTTGCTTCCTTCATTTCTTCTTCTCTCCAGCCCTCCTCTCTACCTCCTTCCTTGCTTCCTTCCTTCCTCCTCTCTAGCTACTTCCTTTCTTGCTCCCTTCATTTCTTCCTCTCTCCATCTCTCTAGCTCCTCCCTCCCTCCTTCTCTCTAGCTACTTCCTTCCTTGCTTCCTTCATTTCTTCTTCTCTCCAACTCTCCTCTCTACCTCCTTCCTTCCTTCCTCCTCCCTCCCTCCCTTCCTTCCTTCCTTCCTTCTTCTGCCCATTGAAAGTGCCAGCAAAAGCCTTGGAATGTGTAAAATATAGAAACAAATTCATTTGTATGCATATACACACATGCGTTTGAAATCAATTTTCCCCCAGAAGCCGAAGCCATAATAATTATAGGTAGTCCTTGACTTATGACCACAATGGAGCCCAACATTTCTGTTGCTAAGTGAGACAATTGGTTAAGTGAGTTTTGTGAGCCTCCGTGTTATGACCTTTCTTGCCACAGCTGTTAACATGAATCATTGCAATTGTTAAGTTAGTAAGACAGTTGTGAAGTGAATCCCGCTTCCCCATTGACTTTTCTTGGCAGAAGGTCTCAAAAGCGGCGAATCACATGAACCCAGGATACTGCAACCATCGTAAATATGAATCCGTTGCCAAGCATCCGAATTGGTCGCAAGTGTGAAAAACGGTCATAAGTCACTTTTTTGCAGTGCCGTTGTAACTTCAGACTGTCACAAAACGAACTGTTGTTAGCCTGACTAGGTGGCTCAGTGGCTAAAACACTGAGCTTGTCGATCAGAAAGGTCTGCAGTTCGGCGGTTTGAATCCCTAGTATAGGTCTCCTGTGTTAGCAGGGGGTTGGACTAGATGACCTCCAAGGTCCCTTCCAACTCTGTTACTATTACAAGTCAAGGATGACCTGTATCATATAAATAACCAGTAGCACTTTGTCATCTGGTGCAGCATTTCTTTGCAGCAGGCTACAAGAAACTTTGGAGTTGTCCTAAATACGTCAGTTTTAACATCTATTAAAAGGCACCATTGTGCTCGGGTTATTCATTTGACAGGATTATTTTTGTTTATGAAAGGCAAAAGGTCCCGTTTAGGGATGGCAAGAATATAACCGTCCCTAAACGTAGATTGCTTAATTAGCAATCCCTTCTATGACTCTCTTTCTCTACGCCTCTCTTAAACACAATACACAGAGTTTATTGGCGAAGCGCTTTGATTCCTCGAGATTCTGGATGGCGCCCGCTTTCTTGTCGTCTGACTTGGTCCAAGAGGCACCAGTTGTCATGAAGTGGGAAACTCGAACAGATGGCATTCGTACCACGGAACCGCTGAGAAATATTAAGGACGGTGCCCTTAGTAAATCAGGGAGAAGTGTGAAGGCAGAGGGGGCTATTTGAGTTCAAATTCTTGCTGCTCGGAGTGCCTGCTCCTGGGGCAATCCTTGGCAACTGGCCAGGCCGTTTGGATATTTCCCCTTTCCCGGCCAGATTAGTGGTCAAAAATTGGATGGGCTTTAATGGGTTAAACCGCAAGATACAAGAGGCTGTGAGAAAGAGTAGAGTTGCAAAAGGCAGCAATCGTTTGTGAATTAGAACTTTCTGACTAAGAGAAGTGTTTTAAGGCTTGAATTTGTCATTCTTCAATCCAGGTTGAAGATTGGGGGGCGGGGGGGACAGGCCCAGGATGCGAGTGTTTGTGCAAGGATGACTTATGCTTTTAAATTCTGAAATTACGTCAAAGGTGTGCCTCCTGTGTCACTTTGAAAGAAACATAATGCCAATTTTACAACCGAATGTTTTGCACTGTTGGTTAGTCTTGGTGTTGTTCCTTGCTTTAGTGACAGAAGTGTTTGTTCTCGAGTCTGACCTTCCTTCCTTCCTTCCTTCCTCCCTTCTCCCTCCCTCCTTTCTTCCTTCCTTCCTCCCTCCCTCCTTCCTTCCTTCCTCCTTCTCTCCCTCCCTTCTTCCTCCCTCCCTCCCTCTCTTCTTCCTCCCTCCCTTCCTTCCTCCTTCCTCCCTCCCTCCCTTCTTCCTCCCTCCCTCCTTCCTTCCTTCCTCCCTTCTTCCTCCCTCCCTCCTCCCTCCCTCCCTCCTTCCTTCCTTCCTCCCTCCTTTCTTCCTTCCTTCCTCCCTCCCTCCTTCCTTCCTCCTTCTCTCCCTCCCTTCTTCCTCCCTCCCTCCCTCTCTTCTTCCTCCCTCCCTTCCTTCCTCCTTCCTCCCTCCCTCCCTTCTCCCTCCCTCCCTCCTTCCTTCCTCCCTCCCTTCTTCCTCCCTCCCTCCCTCCTCCCTCCCTCCCTCCTTCCTTCCTCCCTCCCTCCCTCCCTTCTTCCTCCCTCCCTCCTTCCCTTCTTCCTTCCTCCCTTCCTCCCTCCCTCCCTCCCTCCCTTCTTCCTCCCTCCCTCCTTCCCTTCTTCCTTCCTTCCTTCCTTCCTCCCTCCCTCCTTCCTCCCTTCCTTCCTTCTTCCTCCCTCCCCCCTCCCTCCTTCCTTCCTTCCTTCCTCCCTCCCTCCCTCCTCCCTCCCTTCTTCCTCCCTCCCTCCCTCCCTCCCTTCTTCCCTTCCTTCCCAAAACAGCACCTATTCCACCTCAGGTAAATGAAACTCCCCTTTTTAATGGAGTATTTACAAAATGACTCAATACAGTTGTAAAAGTTCTTTGTTCTAATGCACTCAGTTTCATCTTTGCCTTCCAGTACATAATAACTAATGACAGGTCTCCATTAAACGGTGACAACGTTGCTTTGTGGTTTACATCTTAGAAACACACAAATAGGGGAGGCAGGGAGGAAAAAAAGGCATATAAAACAATGTTTGAAGAAAGAAGCAGCTTTCTCCAGTGGCTCTGGCTCTTCTAGCAAAATTTCAGTTGCAAGTCTTATCCCATGCTTTATCTCGTTTTGTCATGTCACTTTAAAAACCCATGTCCAATGACAGAAAATAAACAGTTTATTAGCTCTTAAGCACAAATATCTATTTGGGAGAGATCAGAGGAGCCGGAAGTTTAGCAATCCACGTGGAGAGTTGGACAAAGCCACTGTGCAGTTTTTCAGAGTGCTAATAATATTTTGCATATAAAGAGGTTTTTATTACAATGCAAATGCAGAACAGCTTGTTTGAAAAGGTCATACGGTTCATTCTTTCTTTTTCTTTTTTTTAAAAGTCCTACCACATAAAAGCAATACCTTTTTTTTTTTTTTCCTGCTGATCGGATATAACAAAGCTTTAAATGTTAAGGTCTTTATTGTCAGGAGTCTTCCAGGGGTTATAGTATATTTCTCTCCTCCCACCCAATCCCTGCTCGTTGACACTCTTTCTTCTTCTTCTCCTTCTCCTTCTTCTTCTCCCTCAACTACTAAGTTCTTTTCAGGCAAATGAGGCTCACTCGAGGCTAGAAACCGAACTGAAAAATGTAAAAATGGACAAGATGAATTGCCAAGGCCTCCGTGCATAAATAAATTACAGGGGGAAACAAGATGAACAATGATTGTGTGGTTGAAGACCTGGCTGAATACTCGTGTCAGGTGGTGATTGGAAGAATGATAAATGGAGTGACCTAACAAAAGGATTGACTTCTCCAAAAGACAGGCCCCTTTAATGGATGGGAAAGGATGAAGCCTCATTTAGAAAGGAGAGGCTGTTTGCTGTGCAGATATGACAAAGGGAAAGTCGACAACCATTGATTTACATTCGGGAATGACAGTTGAAAAATTCAACAATAATCATGACAAATGAGAAGCGATGCAGTCAGAAGGAAAAGGGGGGGGGAAGAGAAGCAAAAAAAAAAAAAAGTCAATACGTTAAGCTTGAGAAGAAATGCCAAGGTCACAGGGAAAGGTTCCCAAACTTTGCTTTTGACAACCTTAATGGGGGGAATATCGGGAAAGATGAGGTCCAGGTTGTACGGTACAGCTTAGAGGAAAGGATTGGAATGGACGTTAGTTCGTCTCAGCTTCTTCCAAACTGCTCTTAAATGTTCACTGCAGCTTCTGGGAAGAAGTTGTTCTCCTGATTTCTTCGCATCGCTGTGCAGAAATTCTTGGAATGAAAATACGTGAGCAACCCGAAGTGTCTTCAAATAAAATAACGTAGATTTTTCCTCCCCACCTCTTTTCTTTTCTTTTCTTTCTTTCTTTCTTTCTTTCTTTCTTTCTTTCTTTCTTTCTTTCTTTCTTTCTTTTCTTTTCTTTTCTTTTCTTTTCTTTTCTTTTGCTGTGCAGGTGGATAAATTTATTATCTTTGTATTTTTAAAATCCACACAGATGCCACAGGAACGCGGAGACGATGGGGAAAGTAAGGTGGCTGCTTTGTTATTGACGGAGGAAAAATAAGTTTTGGTGACTTTTGCCTCGGCTGCTGGAATGCCTGCCCTTGCATTTTTTAAAAAAAAAATAATAAAAAGGAAGAAAGAAAGAAATATGAAGGCACCGTTAATGAGGTTTCAAGTTAGTTTGGGGGGAAAACAATCGTGTTAGAAAAGCAGGGAAGGCGTTTGGAAATTGTCCAGCTTTCTAGCATATGCTTGTGCAGTTCTTGAGAAAGCTGTTATAAATAATTAGAGGAGGATCATATTTCACTGACATTTCTGTATTTGCAAAGAAAAAAAAAAAGCCTATTCAGGCAATGTTTGTAAAATAACTGTCCTTTATAAAAGAAATGAATCAGTACTTTTCCTCAGTCTGGAGCATATTAAATGGCACAAAAATCTTTATTAAGCAATTTTAAAATAAGATGTGCCGGGGGAAAATATTTCATTTGGCCTTGATTTGTCTTCTGTGGCCACTGGAGTAATGATCTGTGAGTCCGGGGCTCACATGAGGAATGGCTGAGCCAGAAGGAGAAATAACTCTGAGGTCCACAATAAGAAAGAAAGAAACGATGAATGGTTGGATAGTTGTGTAAAGATACTGCCCTTCTGTTCTCCCTTTCTCCTGAGCTTGTCCACCTGGATATTTTGGGGGATGAAAAGAGGAGGCAGCTAAGCACACCTTAACTGTCTTGTTGGCATACGAAGCAAAAGAAACTCCCGAGACATTATTTTACCAAGGGTATAACTTTACTGATAGATCCATACAGGCACAGAAGAAATGAAACCAGCTCTGAGGTTTTTGCGCGAAAATAGCATAGTGCAGTGATGGCGAATCTTTTCAGCACCGAGTGCCCAAACTAGAACATGCGTGTGCACCAGAGTGCCAGAAACCCAAAGACCAGCTAGGCGGTGCATATGTACCCACTGCCCAGCTGGTCTTTGGATTTCCGGTGCATGCATGCATGCATGCCAACCAGCTGGTCTTTGCACATGCCAGAAACCTGAATACCAGCTGGCCGGCGTGCACATACACGCCAGTCAGCTGGTCTTTGGGTTTCTGGCGCTCCAGTGTGCGTGAAGACCAGCTGGCTGGTGAGCATGCGTGCGCCGGAAACCAGAAGAGCAGCTGGCAATGGTGCACATGCCCACAGAGAGGGCTCTGCATGCCACCTCTGGCACAATGTCCCCATCACGGACATAGTGAATTTTCCCTATTCCCCATGTGAGCTGTCCATTGTCCCCCAATCCAACACGTTCCTTTTATTTTGGGAAAACGATCTGCAGAAGGTTCCCATCACACAACCTTGAAGTGTCAGGATTTTCTCAGGCTGCAAACAGTTCACATACATTCCTCATCTCCCAATACATCCCAAGCGTTCCGTTTCCCCCCTCCTTTGGTTTCTGTTGTCAAGTTGAGAGTAGAGGTGGGTTATGAGTCAACTTTGATAGTTTCCTTTTTAACTCCATCACAGTGTATGATTTTGGAGAAGGAAAAAAAAGAATAGTACCGTAAGGAAGGCTGAACGCCGAAGAATTAATGCATTCAACAGTTGGAGAAGACTCTTGAGAGTCCCTTGGACTTCAAGGAGATCAAATCGGTCATTCCTAAAGGGAATCATTCTTGACTGTTCTTTGGAAGGAGAGACACTGAAGCCCGAAGCTCAAATACTTTGGCCACCAAATGAGAAGAGAGGACTTCCTCGGAGAATACCCTGATGGAAGGCAAAAGGAGAAGGAGACAAAAGAGGATGAGATGGTTAGATAGTGTCATTGACTCAATGAACATGAATTTGGGCAAACTCAACGGGAGAAGTAGAGGACAGGCGGTCTTGGTGTACTGTGGTCCATGGGGTCGCAAGGAGTCGGGCACAACTTAGCAACTGAACAACAACATCAACAACAACAACAAATAGGGAAGTAATTCCAACTTTGAAATTATTAACTGTGGATAGGTTTTCTCCCATTGGTTCTCCGCACTAGCTAAGGTGTTGTTCTAACGCAGGGATGGCTAACCTTTTTGTCGTCATGTGCCAAAAGCACACGCCCGTGTGCCTCCACCCATAATGCAATGCGCCTGTGCCCCCCACCCCTGCACATGTGTGAGAGACCCCCCCCCACGGTTCCACCACCCCCTGCACATGCACGTGCAAGCCACCCACGGCCCGTTTTGGGCCTCGCAGGCCTCCCTGCAGCCTCCTGCAGTTTTTGGTCCCAGGAGGCTGCACGGAGGCCTGCTAGGCCCAAAACAGGCTGTGGGGGGGCGCACCACACCCCTTCACACACCCCACTTCCCACGCATGCACAGATGACCCCCCTTCCCCCCGCACATGCGCACACATCTCCCGCATGTGCCTTACTCCCTGCGCATGCACGACAGATACCCGAAAATCAACTGGCTGGCGGGAGGTGAGCGCGTATGCGTGGTAGAGCTGAGCTGGGCGACAGCTCGTGTGCTCACAGAGAGGGCTCTGCGTGCCACCTGCGGTACATGTGCCACAGGTTCGCCATCACGGCTCTAAAGGATCCATTTGACATCGACTTCAGAGCTTTCCCTTAGTTGAGGGACAACTTATAAATATTTCACAAAGATAAATAAACAAACAAATACATAGAAAGATGTCCTCACACTCTCTTTTTGGTAACCCCGTGATTTAGGCTAGCCTGCAGTTGAAGCAACGAGTGAAGTGGCAGGTCTCTCTTGCACAAGGTTAATATTCTGTTAAACCACCTTGGTTTTTTAACATTTGTAGAGCTGACTAAAAAAGTCTATATTTTCACCCAAGGAATTGGAAGTGCCATAAGCATTTTCATTTCATGTTATGTTGCTGCCGAAGGGTGCATTTCTTAAAATATTCCACAGCTCAGAAATTATTTATTTGCCACTATTTATAATAAATTATTTAGAGTGCAAAGTGCTTCACAGGCTGCTATAAATATATTAGTCTTTCAGGGGTCAAAAGGCACCTTATTGTTTTTGCTGCAGAAAGCTAGCTCAAGTCTTTTTTTGGAAAGTCATCTCTTAAAAATCTGAATTAAAGGGAACATTTATCCCTATTTAGGCTTTTGTAAATGTGTGGGCTTTTAGTGACTTTATATTCCTGCCAAGGGAGGGAATTCCTTCTTTGCATGTGTTGGAATACATATTAGAATGTATTTTTGTATTGCAACAGCTACAGAATTATTCAGCCAGGAGATGGCAGCATTTCGTGTGCATCTATGGTTATAATCTATGGTTTCTTGTTCTGGTCTCCTATGTTCTGAGGAGAGTTTCCTGTTTCCTGTTACAGTTGAATAGTTGTGCAGTAAAGCACATGGTGACTGTACTTTTTGTTTGCTCTGTAGTGCTTTATAGAAAACAGAATTTCTAACAGCATGGCAGTCAAGAAGCTTAATTTCACCTGCAGAAGTTTTCTTCCTAAAAACAATCATAACTGAAGATGTGGTTAATGTCATTTGACCAGCGTTGGAACCAACGCTTATTCATTTCATTCAGTTAACATGTTGTTGTATTTTTAGTTAGAACTTTCTGATTTGATTTGGTTGTTTCAACTTTTATGACCTGGTCTTCGAATGTCATGATTGTTTGTATGTTTGTTTGACCAATGTTAGTAGGGACGTCTCAGGTAGATTAAGTAAATTGGTAGATTAAACTCTACCAATTTGACAATGGGTGCTACTTATTAGATATAAAAAGGTAGTCCTCGACCTATGACTACAATTAAGCCCAACATTTCCCTCGCTAAGTAGGATAGTTGTTAAGTGAATTTTGCCCCATTTTTTGGCCTTTCTTGCCATGGTTGTTAAGTGACTCATTGCAGTTGAATGTTAAGTGAATCTGGCATCCCCATTTGCGAATGGGGATCACATGACCACCAGGACATTGCAACCATCATAAATCCAAATTGTAATCTCGTGACCATGGGGAGGTTGCAATGGTTGTTAAGTGTGAAAAAGGGTCCTAAGTCACTTTTTTTCAGCACCGTTGTAAATTCGGTCACTAAACAAATAGTTGTAAATCAAGGACTGCATGTATAGCAATAGCAATAGCACTTAGACTTACATACCACTTTACAGTGCTTTTACAGCCCTCTCTAAGCAGTTTTACAGAGTCAGCCTAATGCCCCCAACAATCTCGGTCCTCATTTTACCCACCTCAGAAGGATGGGAAGACTGAGTCAATCTTGAGCCGAGTGAGATTCGAACTGCCAAATTGCAGACAGCTGGCAGTCAGCAGAAGTAGCCTGCAGTACTGCACTCTAACCACTGTGCCACCAAGGCTCTATGTCATCCCATATATTGTATTTTTCGGAGTATAAGATGCTCTGGACTATAAGATGCACCTACCTTTTTTGGTGAGAAAAACAAGAAAAAGAAATCTGCCTCCCAGCAATTTTGCCTCGTTGCAGCAAACAGCAAATAGCCTGCTTTACTTTCATTTCCGTTGTCAGCATAGCTTGATTAGCACAAGAAAAAAAAACTGCTCCCAGCAATTTGCCTCCTTGCAGCAAGCAGCAGAGGCCCATGCAGCAATAGGCCATGGCAATCCCTGCAGCCTGAAACAGCTGAGAACCTATACCATTTCAGACAAGTGACTGTCTAGACCCGTGATGCCGAACCTATGGCACGCGTGCCACAGGTGGCACACAGAGCCATATCTGTGGGCATGCGAGCATTGGCCTATTTCAACTCCAGTGCGCATGCAAGTGCTGGCCAGCTGATTTTCAGGCCTTCCAGGTCCACTGGAAATTGGGAAATGGGCTTTTTCCAACCTCCGGAGGGCCTCCGGGGTGGGTGGATGGGGAAGGCTGTTTTCGCCCTCCCCAGGCTCCTAGAAAGCCTATGGAGCCTAGGGATGGCGAAAAACGGGCCTAACGGACTCACCATGCCATCACATGCCAAAAGTGGGGGGAATGTGGGGGTTCACATGCACATGCGCGGGGCACATTAAATTATGGGTGTGACCCCCCCATGCTCTCCCCACTTTTGGCACGCAATGGCAAAAAGGTTAGCCATCACTGGTCTAGACTCTTCTTAAAAATCTCTAACGGCCTCCCACCGGCCGGTACGCTCTCACAGAGAGGGACTCCTCCGGGTCCCATCGGCCAAACAATGTCGGCTTGCGGCCCCCAGGAAGAGAGTCTTCTCTGTGGGGGTACCTACTATCTGGAACGAGTTCCCCCCAGAGATACGGAGGATCCCGGATCTACGCACCTTCCACCGCGCTCTCAAGACCTTTTTATTTCACCAGGCTGGTCTGGCCTAACCTCTCCCATTCTCTTTTTAATGTAAATTTTAATGTAAATTTTAATTTGTTCTTAACCTGGGGTTTTAAATTTGTCTTTGGCTAAATTGATTTAATTCAATTTTATTTCTGCTCTTAATTTTTGTATTTTACGTGTTTCATTCTGTGCCTGTTCACCATCCTGAGTCCTTCGGGAGTAGGGCGGTATACAAATTAAATTTAAAAAAAAATAATGATGGAGCATCCAGGATTTCTGAAGGCAAGCTGTTCCATTGGTTAATTGTCCTCACCGTTAGGAAGTTTCTCCTTAATTCCAGGTTGCTTCTCTACTTTGTTAGTTTCCAACCATTGTTTCTTGTGTGGCCTTCTGGTGCTTTGGAAAATAAATTGACCCCCTCCTCTTCTTTGTGGCAGCTTCTCAAATACTTCAATGCTGCTATCATGTCCCCCCTAATCCTTCTTTTCTCTAACGCAAATCTTGCAACCATTCTTCATATGTTTTAGTCTCCAGACCTTTGATCAGTTCTTGCCTCCATTTTTACCATAACCATAAAATTGTATTAACCAAACCAGAGCCATTTTGCTTTGACCTAAGTTATAGTCACACGACTATAACTGAACGCATTGTTTTTTCTTAATAATCCTGGTATGTGGAATTAAAACATCAGGCGCTTCTTAACTGCGTCACACGAGTTTTCCATAACTTGATAGAGACATATAGGCAATCCTGAGCTTACAACTTGTTCATTTAGTGACTGCTCAAAGTTACAGCAAGTGACTTATGATCGTTTTTCACACTTAACGTCCATTGAAGCATCTCCATGGTCATATGATCAAAATTCAAATGCTTGGCAACTGGGTTGTACTTACGATGGTTGCAGTATCCTGGGATCATGTGATCCCCTTTGGAGACGGTGCTAAGAAAGGACCAAGAAAGGTCCTAAAATGAGGCAAAGCTACTTAACCTACTATCTGGAACGAGCTCCCCCCGGAGATACGGAGGATCCCGGATCTGCGCACCTTCCGCTGCGCTCTTAAGACCTTTCTATTCCACCAGGTGGGCCTGGCCTAATCTTTTCCCTCTTTTTAATTATGCAAATTTTAATCGGTTTTTAAATGATTGGGGTGTTTTAATCTGTCTGGGCCAAATTGTTTAATTCGATTTTACTTTGTTTTTAAATTTTGTATCTATGTATTTTTACTGTGTGGCTGTTCACCGCCCTGAGTCCTTCGGGAGTAGGGTGGTATATAAATCAAATAAAGTAAGTAAGTAAGTAAGTTAACTCACTTAACGATGGAAATTTTGGATTGAGTTGTGGTTGTAAATCAAGGGCTGCCTACGCTTACGCCAAACCGCTGGTGGGTTGCCCCCGGTTCAGACCGGTTCTATAGAACCGGTAGTAAAACCGTTGGGAGGCTCTGCCCACCGATCTGGATGTCATCAGGAAGCTTCTGCGCATGCGCAGAAGCGTGTGTGCATACGTGAGCAAAGCGAGCGCACATGCGCGGCCCCGTTGCGAACCGGTAGTAAAGGTAAGTAGAACCCATCCCTTCTCCGAACCAAGTCTTAGTGAATTCAAAGTAACTTTTAAACAGAAAGTTTGGAAAAGTTGCTTGGACAACATCCTGCCCGATTGAAATGTTGGTAGATTGCAATCTGCAAAGGAAATGTTAAATTATTAGAGCAGAATGCTTTATCTATATCCGTGATGGTGAACCTATGGCCCGTGTGTCAGAGCTGGCACGCAGCGCCCTCTCTGTGGGCACACGAGCTGTTGCCCCACTCAGCGCCACTGTGCATATGCGCACATCTCCCACCAGCCAGCTGGCCTTCGGGTTATTGTGCCCCCGGATATTGTGACCGTCATAAATATGAAGCAGTTGTCAAGCGTCTGGATTTTGATCATGTGACCATGGGGGAGGAGGCAACGGTCGTAAGTGTGAAAAATGGTCCTTTTTTTCGGTGCTCTTGTAACTTTGAATTGTCACTAGAGGAACTGTTGTATGTCCAGGGCTCCCTGAACTTGAAAAGCTTACATCTTAAAAGCAGGGGTGAAATCCATCAGGTTTTGACAGGTTCTGGAGAACCGGTAGCAGAAATTTTGAGTAGTTTGGAGAACCGGCAAATACCACCTCTGGCTGGCTCCAGAGTGGGGTGAGAATGGAGATTTTGCAATATCCACCCCCCAGGAGTGGGGAGGGAATGGGGATTTTGCAGTATCCTTCCCCTGGAGTGTGGTGGGAATGGGGATTTTGCAGTATCCTTCCCCTGGAGTGGGGTGGGAATGGGAATATTGCAGTATCCTTCCCCTGGAGTGAGGAGGGAATGGGGATTTTGCAGTATCATTCCGCTGGAGTGTGGTGGGAATGGGGATTTTGCAGTATCCTTCTCCTGGAGTGTGGTGGGAATGGGGATTTTGCAGTATCTTTCCCCTGGAGTGGGGAGGGAATGGGGATTTTGCAGTATCCTTCCCCTGGAGTGGGGTGGGAATGGGGATTTTGCAGTATCCTTCTGCCACACCCACCAAGCCACATTCACAGAACCAGTGCTTAAAAGGTTAAACTTTCTTGTGCTGTCTGAGACATAAAACACAGCAGAAGTAATTTCTGCTTAAGGTGCGGTAGAACAGATTAAATTTAAGAAGAAAAGTCTGAGCTACAGGGCTGCCAAATGATATCTAAGCTTCATCAGTGGAGACACCTTTTTAACGTTAGAAATTGAGCAAAAAAAACAACAACAACCCCAAAACATTAGTTTATAAATGACTGGGGCCAGTTTATTTGAGATAATCTGGGATCTGTAATAGCTTCTTACAATGCCTCTTACACTTGAGGCTTGCAAGCTAGCCCAGAAGAGACAAGAGCCTTTAGATTAAACATTTTCTAATCAGCTTTATCACTCATATCTGAATTTATCTTATTTGAGGAAAATGCCAATATATTAGCAGGCATATATGATACACAAGGTGACCCTACTAACTTAATGACATAATACATTATCCTTAATGAAGTCAATATCTTGTCTTTTAGCTGTCTGTCTATTGGGGCGATTAATTGCAGTGTCATTAAAGTTAGCTCTCTTTTCATTTGAGCTTGACAAGTCGCATAAAACTAATGTTCTTATCAGCCACTGCAATAGGTTTGAGGATGGAGGAAATTGTAGGACAAATAAGGGGGTACTGCTACACCTAACCTGAAGGAATTTTTCCAGGGACTGGGGTTTTATTTTTTCACTCTCCTTTCCCCTCCCCAAGCAGCTCCTGCTAACAAAGCAGCAAAATCAGAGGCTAAAATACTCTCAAGGATGGAAGGAACGGAGGAAAGCTTTAAGATGCGTTTTTGTTTAGTGACTTTGGATGAGATTGTAGCAAATGCCGAAGCATCCGAAATCATTGCATTATATGAAGGCATCGGGATTTGCAAAAGAGCCCTTCGGAGAAAAACTGTAAATCAGATTACCTCTCTTTAAACCCGAGTGCAATAAATAAGAGGGAAAGGTAGGGAGTTTGCTTCTTATAGGGCTGCAGCCAGGGGTGAAATCCAGCAAGTTCTGACAGGTTCTGGAGAACCAGTAGCGGAAATTTTGAGCAGTTCAGAGAACCAGTAGCGGAAATTTTGAGTAGTTCAGAGAACCAGTAGCAGAAATTTTGAGCAGTTTGGAGAACCGGTAGCAGAAATTTTGAGCAGTTCAGAGAACCACTAGCGGAAATTTTGAG
The DNA here is from genome assembly GCF_059756535.1 of Pantherophis guttatus. Classification (NCBI taxonomy): domain Eukaryota; kingdom Metazoa; phylum Chordata; class Lepidosauria; order Squamata; family Colubridae; genus Pantherophis; species Pantherophis guttatus. The sequence goes on along the minus strand of NC_142068.1, from coordinate 92,170,410 downwards.
TAGTTTGGAGAACTGGCAAATACCACCTCTGGCTGGCCCCAGAGTAGGGTGGGAATGGAGATTTTTCAGTATCCTTCCCCTGCCATGCCCACCAAGCCATGCCCACAGAACCGGTAGTAAAAAAAAATCGGATTCCACTACTGGCTACAGCATCTGGGGTGTCAGCGGATGGTGGAAAAAGGAAGTAAAAATCTTCCTTCCAAGCTTTAGGAGTCTAATTCTGCAGGAAATACAGACAGCAATAAGTGCAGCTGAGGGATGTGGGATTCAAAGCATGGGATAGCCGGAGCCTCGGGAAAGTCGACCTAGAGATTCCCTTGTCTTCCCCCCATTTTCTGAAACTGGGAGCCAGGACAGCTGTAATTTACAGTGTGTTATCTTTGTCTATAGCAGCAAGATGATATGAAGTAAATCAAGGTACGAGTAATGAAAGACTGGAAATTTATTCCTCGGAGCACACTTTAAAGTGTAGTGCCTGTTATAGGGCCGCTGCTGCCTGAAGATCCCAAAATGAGAGTTAGATGAAGGGTAATAAAGAAGCCGGCCAGCTCATGTTAATGTTGTTTGTCTGCGGTTAGTAATTGGGTAGCACTGATGAGCTGGGTGAAGACAAAGTGAGCCGCCTAGCTGGTATTGTAAATCTTACATTGTTGGAAGAAGCAGCAGTGCTAACCGATATTGATCCTTCCTTGGGCCTAGAGGTGAGCCAAGAAAACCAAGAAAAGAGCTTAGAGCAGTGCGCCCCCGCAACCATTGGGGTACCAGGGATCGGTTCCGTGGAGATAGGTGTTTCCGTGGACCAAAGGAGACATGGTTTCCAGTGCTGCGTGCATTCTGCAGATCGGGCTTTGCTTGTTTGTGTGTCCGATGCCGGTCCATGGACCGGAGGTTGGGGATCCCTGGTTTAGACGGTTTTCATCGCACTTCTTAGCCTAGCCGAACTTGGAATTTGGCATGGGGTGTTTGTGTTAGTTTGCTGGAATGCGAGTAAGGAGGCTTACGTTGTAGTCCTCTCTTAGGCATGGGTGATTGTAGGTGAGCAGTTGTCAGGCTTGTCCCAGCTTGGTCCCTAGGAAAGAAAGACCCTCAACTCCATTCGATTGAAGCAATAGGCTCTTTTACTAAGGATTAGTGGTTGCAAACAAAGCAAGGCTGGAACTAAGGTTTCCTGTGCAAAGACCACAAAGTTTTCCCCTTTCATGGCCCTCCTTGACCAGATTGTCAGTGTCCAATTGTTTCTTGTCCTGCCCTCTGGTGCTTTGGAGAATAATTTGACCCCCTTTCTTTGTGGCAGCCTCTTAAATACTGGAAGACTGCTATCACGTCAGCCCTAATTCTTCTTTTCTTTGGACTAGCCAGACCCAAACTCTGCAGTTGTTCTTCATATGGTTTAGTCTCCAGGCCTTTGATCATCTTAGTTGCTCTTCTCTGAACTTTTTCCAAAGTCTCAACATCTTTTAAATAGTATGGTGGCCAAAATTGGTTGCAGTATTCCAGGTGTGGTCTTACTAAGGTTTTGTAAAGCGGCACACTAATACCTCTTGTGGAAACATTAAAAAAACCCACGTATTTTGCCTTCCTTCCTTGAGTTACATATAATGCAGGAATGAATGTGGACCTAACTTCAGGAACGTTTGACCATTTCCTTTCTGAAATGAAATAAAAACTCCGCTCTTAAAGTCTTTTAACATCGAGGGTTTTCTCCGCGGTGCTGTGTGAAGTTGGGGATTTCACAATCTCAAGCTATACAATGTCTGCATTAGTGGTTATTTTTCCTAGTGTCCAATCAGACTTGACAATATTTGAGAAAGGTTAAAGCAGGGGTGTTAAACTCAAGGCCTGGGGGCCGGATCCAGCCCGTAGGGCAGCGGTGAAATCTGGCTGGATTTTTCAGACTCATGCGAGCTGGTAGGGCCGGCAGTGGGAGGCTCTGCCCATCCGCTGGGACATCATCATGTCCTGTTTTTGACCCTCTGCACATGCACAGAAGGCTCTGCGCATGTGCAAAAGAGGTGCGCACGCTCACATTTCCGATCTGGGAGCAAAGGTAAGTGCATTTTACCCCTGCTGTACGGTGCTTAGATCTGGCCCATGGGGCCGCCTTAGAAACAGCAAAGGACTGGCTTCCTGCCACCCTCTGCCAATGAAAATGGAGCACGAGGGGTCGCGTGCCCCCCCAAGCTATGTTTTCATTGGTAGAGGGCAGCAGAAGGCTCTCACAGGTGAAAATGGAGCTTGGGAGCCTGTTTTCACTGGTAGAGCGCTCGGGCCTCTACAAATGTCCCCGACATGAGGGAGGTCAAGCTGGCCATGCCGACCCTGGCCACGGCGCCCCCTGGCCCCCGAGGTCAAACACAACACTGATGTGGCCCTCAATCATTGAGGCGGAAGAGGTTGTAGAGAAAAAAATGCCTTTAAAAGCCTCTGACGACCCCAGCTTGAGTTGCCTGATCGTCAGAGGCTTCTAAAAGCATTTTTTTCTGCAAGCTCTTAATGTTGTTGAAAAAATGCTTTTAAAAGTAAAAAAATAAAAAAGGTTGGCCACGCCCACCCAGTTGCATTACCCCCCCACCAAGCCATGCCCACAAAATAAGCCACGCCCACAGAACCAGTAGTAAAAAAAAATTAGATTTCACCCCTGCCTCAATGTAATTAAGTTTGACCCCCCTGGATTAATGGGGGGGGGGAAGGAAGGCAAATGATGCTTTCCAAACAATCCTTTTCAGTGTGGTTGGTCAGTTGGAGCTAGGAAAGATTTCCTGGAGGGAACAGCACCAAAGGAAGAGTATAAAAGAGGCTACATTAAAAAAAAAAAAAACCCTCAAGGAGAAAAGTTTGTTTGTTATGGAGAGGAATGAGATGGGACAAGGTTCTTGGATCACATCTTGTTTGGTAAGGCTTCCGTGATTCACGGGGGGCCTTTGCTGTTTGTGAGTAATGCGGTCATCCCAAACGGAGGCAGTAAAAACTTTATAGCGCTCATGGTGTTGCACATCTCACCCAAATATAAGTGATAGGCCCGCAGGTTGAAAAATTGACTTACTCAGGGCTATAATACCTGAAGCTGTGAGCTGAGGTCATTATTTTTGATGGGAGGCAACCTTATGATCAGAGAAAGCAATACTTCTTCTATACTGCAGAAATGTTTCTTTCTAGGAGTCTGTCACAATGCTGTTTGCTTTGAAATGAAGCAAAGGCTTTTCTTCTTTTATCTTCCTCCTCTTCTTCTTCTTCCTCCTCCTCCTCCTCCTCCTCCTCCTCCTCCTCCTCCTCCTCCTCCTCCTCCCCTCCTCTTCCTCCTCCTCCTATTCTTCTTCTTCTTCTTCTCTTTCTCCTCCTCCCCCCCCCCCTCCTCCTCCTCCTCCTCCTCCTCCTCCTCCTCCTCCTCCTCCTCCTCCTCCTCCTCCTCCTCCTCCTCCTCCTCCTCCTCCTCCTCTTCTTCTTCTTCTTCTTCTTCTTCTTCTTCTTCTTCTTCTTCTTCTTCTTCTTCTTCTTCTTCTTCTTCTTCTTCTTCTTCTTCTTCTTCTTCTTCTCTCCCCTCCCTTCCTCTCCTCTCCTCTCCTACCTCTTACATCAACTACCCAGCCCATTACCCAGGTTGTTATAACACAAAAGACTAAGGGGCACACATCAAGGACCTCACCTACACAGGATGTTACGAAACAGCCGACTAATCTGCAAACATCAACTCCATCAACCAATCAAGATGTAACAACACAGGCAACCAACCCGCTCACAGCAACAAAGCCAGCACCCCACACCTCCCCACCAGTATTTATAGAGAGACGGCAGCTCCGATCACGCTTTGCTCGCACAGACACGAAATCGAAGGCACCAACCTGAAGATGATGAGTGGGACTTTGTCGAAACGTCACCAAGATACTCTCAATCTTACACAGGAAAAGACCCGAATACGCCAAGACTTGCATACCTCTACCCATGAAAATCTATGAATATCTATCTATCTATCTATCTATCTATCTATCTATCTATCTATCTATCTATCTATCTATCTATCTATCTATCTCTATCTATCTATCTATCTATCTATCTATCTATCTATCTATCTGTAAAAAGTTAAAATCTCCGGTGTTTTCCCGCGTCATTAAAGGTATGTTAGTTGAAATGCTTAAAATCCTGGCTAAAATCCCAGTTTAAGATCCTCCAAAATCCCAACAAAACACTTTGTAAGGTCTTTTGAAACTCTGGCTAAAATCCCAACCAACACTTTAAAAGTTTTCTTTTTGACAACGTTTTGACAAGCTCTCTAACTTGTCATCATCGGGCCCTTACTTTCAGTTTAGAAGCTGTGGGTATGCTGGGAGATCGGAGTTGTCGCTTTTCTATGTTTGCTGCTGCTGACGTATGCTGATTAGCCTGCAATTTTGTGACCTGATTGGAGGGCAGCAGTTTTTTCTCCTGCTTCATTATCCTAGCTGCAGCCTGACTGCGTGTTAAAGGCCCAGCTTTCTCTGGTTCCCTATTACTAACTGTCAATTGCAAAGAAGGAAGGATTCTGGTAGGCATCAAAACACCGTTGATTGCTTGTTGAGATCTCAGCCTATCTTCTGGCTCAGTTGTCTCTCTCTCTCTATTGCTAGCTATCATCTGCAAAGAGGGAAGGACTCTGGCAGGCATTACAACACCACTGGTTGCCTACTGGGATCTCTGCCTATCCTCTGATGTTAAAACTCGAGTTTCCCTCAGTGCAGGTCTCCAAATACTTGATAACCTAGAAGTGTCATCTCGTCTATTCATATTCTGTGGCCTCTTTTCAATTTCGATAGTCTCCCTGATTATTTTTTTGTTGAGATGTTCCTCTTTCACCACTATTCTAGTATTGTTGAAAGTCGATATTATGTCCTGTGGTTTTCATGTGTTGTACCAAGGAAGAAGTTCGCTCTTCTTTTTTCACTGCATTTTTGTGTTCTTCTAAATGTACACCTATTCATCTATTCGTCTGTCCAATGTAAGATGACAGTCATGACAGCTGGTGATCAGCAGAATTAGCCTGCAGTCTAACCACTGCGCCACCATGGATGAGGGTTTAGTCTGGCAAGATTCTGTCTATATGGTGTGAGAAAACAAAGAACTGAACTCTGGCTGGATTGTTCTATGTTGTTCTTGAGCTGGGCCTGAAATTTGAGCACCTACTAAGATTGGAGCAATTTTGAGAAGAATAGGAAGCGCATCACCTATAAACTTGGTTTATATCCTACAATATGATGGCACATTTGCATTTTTTAACGATGCAGCTAAGTGGCAGAATCTCTATTTATGCTTCTCTTGTCCCAGATGCCTATCACAACAGAAGTAGCTATTAATCATACACTGATCACCTTCCTAAAGCTCTAAATAAGAAACCAGGGGCCACTAAAAACATGCTGCCTTTCGTTAAAGTGGAAATTATTACTTCATATATCCATAATAACCAATAACATTTCAAATTAGTCACATTTATAACTTGTAATCAAGTTTATCTTTAACCTCTAATCTCTACGAAGTAAGTAAAGGTTGGTTTGTTAGTCAGGTTGTGCCTTGGAAATTCAAGGCAGACAGTGTTGTGGTCCGACAGCAGCCTGCGGAGCTGGCAGCAGAGTCGGACAGTGAGGAGGCTGAGGAAGAACATGGGCCAGTCCTGGAGGCTGGGGAAGGCCCGAATGAGGGCTCTGTGTCAGAGGCAGAGTTGGGGCCAGGGCCATCTGGGAGTGATGTGCGGACTCCGCAGCCTCCAGAGGCTGACAGCAGAGAGGCAGAGGAACAGGAGGAGCCTGTTCCTAGTGCACGCATGAGAAGAGCTGCCAGAAGGCAAGGGCAGCTAAAGCAAAAAGGACGACTTGGGAGTAAGGCCAAGAGATGATTGGCCTCTCCCATAAGGCTTAAAAGATCAGCAACGGCTCTTGGGCTCTTTGTCAGAAAAGAACATTGATGGATTTGTTTCTTGTCTTGCTGCATTTATTTCTTGTCGGCGTCTTCTGCTTCTGAACTTTTGCCAAGAAAAGCCTTTGGCAGTTTGCCAAAGTAGACTAAGGTTGGTGATAAGGCTGAAGAATTGTGTTATGAAGAATTTGTTTTGAATTAGTTTGGACTACGCTGAGAATGAGTTAATTCTCAGCTGTTCTAATAAAGTCTGTTTGTTTCAAACTGATTGTGTCTGATAATACCTACTTGGGAGCTGGGTCACAACAGACAGGAAGTTGCTTGGCTAGTTAGAATATAGAATAGAATAGAGCTAGAAGGGACTTTGGAGGTCTTCTAGTCTAGCCCCCTTTGTACACCCCCCCCTCCCCACTGCTTACTGCTCTCCATGTGTATGTAGTACATTAAGGACTACTCGTTGAATATGGTTTGTCGGTTAAAGGATATCGTATTGGCAAATTTGGCCAGATCTTGTTAAAGATTAGGAAGCACGTTCCATAGCTTGAAAGGAATAAAAATGAATCTATACCTTGACAGAACGCACTTCAGTTTGTTCCATTGTTGCACAAGTGGGAAAAAATAGCGGTTCTGACATTTAAAAACTCATTGTCTCAAGAGTTGTGTGTCAAATACGCATGCGTTTATCATCTGCCCCAGTGGTGGGTTTCAAAATTTTTTACTACCGGTTCTGTGGGTGTGGCTTGGTGGGCGTGGCATGGCTTGGTGGGCGTGGCTTGGTGGGCATGGCAGGGGAAGGATGCTGTAAAATCTCCATTCCTTCCCCACTCCAGGGGAAGGTTACTGCAAAATCCCCATTTCCTCCCCATCAGCCGGGACTCAGGAGGCAGGGAATAGATGGGGGCAGGGACAGTCAGAGATGGTATTTACCAGTTCTCCAAACTACTTAAACTTTCTGCTACCAGTTCTCCAGAACTGGTCAGAACCTGCTGAAACCCACCTCTGATCTTCCCTTATTTGCATGTATATTTTTGTTTTAAAATCGCATCTGTAAGGTTCATTAATGGAACATTAATGTGGGCTGTTTGAAGCTCAGACTGCTCCTGAATGAGATTGATGAACAGTTACACCCTATGGTAATAAGTTAACACAGGTGGTCCTCGGCTTATGACCACAGTTAAGCCCAAAATTTATGTTGCTAAGCAAGACAGTTAAGTGAGTTTTCGCCCATTTCACAACTTCTCTCGCCACATTTGTTAAGTGAATCCCTGCAAGTTGTTAAGTTAGTAACACCGTTGTCAAGTGAATCTGGCTTCTCCGTTGCTTGTCAGAAGGTCACAAAAGAGGATCACGTGACCCCGGGTGTTCTGCCCCAGCTACGGACCCCAAAGAACGCAGCACACACAAAGTCCATTCAAACCTTGGCTTACTAAATAAATCAGTCTTTTACAACAACGGCTGTTAATTAACTGCATTAACAGCCACCAAGAATTCAAAGAATAATAACTGAAAGCTTACTGTGGTTGGCAGAATGCCCAGAAGCAATTTGCAGGAAGCTGATAAGATAAGCAAGACAAGACATGAAGGTATGTGAACGAAGTTGTTCCCTGCAAATTGCTGCAGTCAACGTTCCTCCTTAAATAGGCTAAGGGAGTGGCCAATTAGCCCCAAGCCTTACTCTCAAGGAAACCTCCACCTTAGGAGCCACTCCTGCCTTTTGGCAGCTCTGCGCACCCGTGCTTCGAGAAGAGGCTCCTCCTCTTCTTCCTCTTCACTTATGGGAGCTTCTGGAGGTTCTGAAGGCCCTGGCTGAATCGCCGCCTCTGACACCACATCTTTTCCAGCCTCCTCATTGTCCGACTCGAGTGCCAGCTGCACAGGGTGCTGGCGCAGCACCACATCAGCCTCCTCGCTGTCCGAATCAGCTCCTAGCTGCACAGGCCGCTGACGGGCCATGACACTGGGATGTTGCAACTGTCATAAGTATGAGTCAGTTGCCATGTGTCTGAATTTTGATCACGTGGTCGTGGGGGATGCTGCAACAGTCGTAAGTGTGGGAAAGGGTCATAAGTCACTTTTTTCAAGGCCCTTGTAACTTTGTATGGTCACTAAACGAACTGTTCTCTAAACTTAGTTAACGGGGTGTAGTTAATCCCTGAGAAATAAACTAATTTAACAGAAACCCTTTCAAATTCTGCCCCTCCCTTCTTCATCCTCCAATACTCCAAAATTTTGGTTACAATTTTGTTTAACCAAACAAAATTTGGAGACTGGACAGAAAGTATCTCTTTCCCCCCTCATTCTTTTCCTTCCTTCCTTCCTTCCTTCCTTCCTTGCTTGCTTGCTTCCTTCCTTCCTTCCTTCCTTCCTTCCTTCCTTCCTTCCTTCCTTCCTTCCTCTTCCTCCCTCCCTCCCTCCTTCCTTCCTTCCTTCCTTCCTTCCTTTTTCCTTTCCTTCTATTTCTGTTTCTTATTGATTTCATTTTTACAAAAATATTTTCTGTCTGAATTTAGGCTTTCAGTAGAACAAATTACAAAATATAGGGATAAATGCTTTTTGGTCTGTCAGCTTTAAATGACAGTTCCCTGTCATTTAAATGATAGAAAGTTTTATATGGTCTCCATCCACCCTCACTTTCTCTCTAACCTTATACTTGGTTTTATTTTATTATTTTATTAATAAATCGCATTGATCCTCAACCTCAACTATACGGTTAGAGGATAAAGAAAACATTGCGAGCTATTCTCTCCCGTTTTTGAAATTATTTTTTTTTGTCAGTCATTAATTTAATTCTGGAAATGCAGATGATTAGAATTTCCTTTCATTAAACTGATTGCAAAAAAAAAATCCTGATAATTGAGTATATTTGGAGCAATAAACTGCCAAGGATTATGAAATTATGAAGCGAAGCTTTTAACTGGAACAAATTACTTACACCCAAGATTTTTTAAGAGATTAGGAAAAGCAGATTGTTGAACTAGTCAAATTCTTTTCATCTGAAATATATCTTTGCTGTAGAAATTGATAGCTAGATGGTTCAGTCCTTTTGACCATTATGTAGATGATGAAGATGAAAAAAAAAAAACGATATTGTATTAACATTTCTGGATTTTAATCTTCTTTATGTATTATTATGTTTTGGACGCTCTATGAAAACATAGAGATGAATTTTATTTACTTATTAACTTTATCGACCACCCATTTTACCACAAGGTAACTCTATACAGTTTATAATATTAAAAAGGTAAAATTTTACAACTTTTGCATCCCAGTTGCAATGTATAGCTGTGAAAGTTGGGTTATAAGGAAGACTGAGCGCTGAAGAATTGAGGCCTTTGAACTCTGGTGCTGGAGAAGACACCTGCAAGTCCCTTGGACTGCAAGGCGATCCAACCGGTCAGTCCTAGAGGAGATCAACCCTGACTGTTCTTTAGAAGGCCAGATCCTGAAGAGGAAACTCAAATACTTTGGCCACCTAATGAGAAGGAAGGACTCCCTGGAGAAGAGCCTAATGCTGGGGAACACGGAGGGCAAAAGAAGAAGTGGACAGCAGAGAACGAGGGGGCTGGATGGAGTCACTGAAGCAGTAGGCGTGAGTTTAAATGGACTCCAGAGGATGGTAGAGGACAGGAAGGCCTGGAGGAATGTTGTCCATGGGGTTGCGATGGGTCGGATACAACTTTGCAACTAAAAACAACAACAAACCACAATAGCACTGTGATTAACACCAGCTGTCTGCAATTACTGTAAGTTCGAATCTCACCAGGCTCAAGGTTGACTCAGCCTTCCATCCTTTCTAAGGTAGGTAAATTGAGGACCCAGTTTGTGGGGGCAATAAGATGACTTTGTATAAATATACAAAAGTATGAAGGCTATTGCTTAATGCATTGTAAGCCGCCCTGAGTCTCCGGAGAAGGGCGGCATATAAATCAAATTTTAAAAAAAATAGAAATTAAATAATTAAAAAAGATAAATATACAGCCCATTTAAAAAAAAAAAAAAACAAGGTAAGCACTCAATCTCTAAATGAAGGGCAGCACAGGTAGAATTCGATCTTTAAAAGCAAAACTGGTTTCTTTAGATATTAATATGTAAGACATTTATTACAGAATGGGTTTCCCCCACCTTCCAGGTTATGATATCAGATAAACTTAATGGCTCATGTTCTGTGCTATTGCGGGCACATTGCGTTGATGTGCCTCTGGGTTGTGGCTCTTGATTGCAGCCAACATTAATCCTTCCACTGCTGTGACACTGAACAACTAAAAGGCATCCTTGCCACCAACCAAATTGCTATGCTAATGATCAGATATATGGAGACTTAGAAGGGGGCAAAAAAAGAGCAGAACCAACCTTCCTCTTCATGTTAAAATGCGAAGATCGATTTAAAGCTGGTAAGAAAATGGACAATGTAGGCATTTGGGTGTCCGTCCCCCGTCCTCCCCCGAAATGTCCATTTATTGGAGGGATCAACTAAAACTGGAATGTTCATTGATTGCAGAGAGGAAAGTTTGCCTGTCTGAGGCATTTATATTTCTGCAGTTATATGCCTTCCTTAGAATATGGCAGGCGATCTAAGAGCGTTTCTAGTAGTGTTTAAATATAGGCCATATACATGGGGTGGGTTTTTGTTTTTTTTTTTGTTTTTTTTTTTTGTGATGCTACTAATAAGGAGCATTGTGTTTTAAATATTATGGCTTTGCTGAAGAGAGAGAGCTCTGCTGACAAGCATTTCTCTGCAGTGTTGAGCTTTAGGTGGTAGGAAAGCTCTGAAGACGTGCCTGGCAAATAAATTTTGTATATGAGGCTAAGATCTTAGCATCTTTGTTAGAAAGGGCTTCTAAACATCTTTACCCCGTGCATCAAATCATCTTTACATGATACGTTTAGGTTGTGGGGTGCCTACTATATATTTTTTTTTAAAAAAGTTACAGATCACCGCTTGCTTTTAATAGCATCAAGTCGCTTTTCAAAGAGGACACCAGTCAGTTGATGAATAGAAATAACTTCTGCTCACCATTTAATTTGGCTCAGATGTGTGCCCCCAAAAGAAGAGGGGTTATATATCTCACCATCCATCTCTCAGGAGCCTTGGATCTTTCTTTTTATTCTTATTTGCCACCTACGTAGAAGGGCGCCGGTGATTAATTTGATATTGAGAGGGGAAAAAAATCGTACTAGTTACTGGCAGGCCAATAATTAGCTCTTTGGTTTTTTTGCTTCTATTTTAATAGCAATTTGCAAAGATGTCCGTGCAATTTATCTTGAATATTTCACGCGTCAAAACAGCAGAATGGGGCTAGGAAGTTTTTTATTTATTTATTTATTTTTTTAATTTGATTTATATGCCACCCTTCTCCGGAGACTCAGGGCGGCTTACAATGCGTTAAGCAATAGCCTTCATTCTTTTGTATGTTTTATACAAAGTCAGCTTATTGCCCCCACAAACTGGGTCCTCATTTCACCTACCTTAGAAAGGATGGAAGGCTGAGTCAACCTTGAGCCTTGGAGAGATTCGAACCAGCAGAAATTGCAGGCAGCTGTGTTAATTACAGGGTGCACTAAACCCCTGTACTATCAAGGCTCTTGTGTTGGATGATCCATTGTCCAGTATTTGTTTTCCCGGTCTGGGATGGAGGAAAAACCCAGGTTTAAACCAAAGATTAACAGGAAATTCTAGCCAAGCCGTGGTTGCCACTTGATCATCCTTTATTTAGCTTTTGAGCTGAGTAGAAACCAATATCCCCTTATGTAGCATGCCGTGAATTGAACGTCACTGTCGGATATAAAGATGGGGCACATTAGCAGTCTCTTTTATTACGCAAGCTTTCTTATAAAAGGACACCAAGTACTAAAATGCTTTCTGGATGATGGGTGAGATTTTATTGTTCTTCCACTGTTGGCTATGATTAAAGCAAGGGGAATGCACAATTTCTTCTCCCCCCCCCTCCCGCTCCGTCCGTCAGGAAACAAGGCAGATTGAGGTAAAATAGATGAACAGGTGCTGGCAACAGATTAAAAAGGCCAGTCTGAAGTCCATTAATAATTCTCATATTTAGGATTTTCTCCCGTACTGTACTTAATGGCATCTCTACAACATTTAATCTCTTTTCAGGGAGCGGAGGGAATTTTTTTTTTTCTCCTTCAACCCCCCAACCATGTTGCCAGAGTGATAGGCCCAGATTTTCTGAGGCAGCACATTTGTCTGTCAGAGCTGTTGGCTGGTGTGGTGATTTAGTTGCCGTCAAATGATCCCAGTGTCCGGTTGATGATATAGCCTCGCTGGATATGGGGAAATTTGTTACCTTTAGCTCTGACAGGAAGATAATTGCTGATGGTTAACAGAACGGTGTGGAATCCATAGGTTGTGTAGCAACACAAACATCCGTATCTTGTTCAAGAAGTCAGTCTCTTCAAATTAACTTCTGGAAGCTGGTCTTTCATAAGACAAATTTTATTTTACTTTGCCCTGAATTGTCTGGGGATTCCCCCCCCCCTCCTTAACTGGGAAAGCTTATTGATCCAAATAACTAGGAAGAGTCTTATTATTAAGAAGATTTGATATTTGTGTCATCACTTTAACTCCTGGTGCACTATTGAGACTGCTTTCATTCCGGTTATACCAAGCAAGGGAAAAAGCTTTTATCGTTTACCATTGCCAACTGAGGCAGAAATGTATAAACAAGAAAAAGAAATTGTTGCAGTCCTTGCTAGCGGTAACATTCATCTGATCGGATGGTTAGAAGCAATAGTAATTGTTCTGCGTAGGCCAAATGCTTTGGAAATGACCTTCAAAGATGACACAGAAGCATAGGACTAGAAGGGATCTTGGAGGTCTTCTAATCCAACCCCCTGCCCAAGGCAGGAGTCCTTATACTCTTCCAGATAAATTCACCCAAGGGCAGAACAAGAAGCAATGGGTGGAAGATCATTAAAAAAGAGATCCAACCTAGAACTAAGGAGAAATTTCCTGACTCTGAGAACAATTAACCAGTGGAACAGCTTGCCGTCAGAAGTCGTGGGTGCTCCATTGGAGGTTTTTAAGACTGGAACCATCTGTCTGAAATTGTATAGGGTCTCCTGCTTGAGCCATGGCTGTAACAGCCTAATCTGATAAGTAAAAGTTGGATGGCCTTAATTAAAGATGTTGGAATTCATTGCTGGAATGTATTTTGACACTACTATTCAGCCAATAGATGGTAGTATTTACGAGTTTGGATCTATGGTATATACACTATGCTCTTTTGTTCTGAGTAGAGTTTCCTTTTCCTGTTGTAGTTAAATTGCTGAGCAGTAAAGCACATGGTGACTGTACTTTTGTTTGCTCTCTGGTGCTTTATATAAACAGAATTTCTAACAAAAGATTATTTACTCTATTTTAACAATCTTACAGTGTACGGAGCCTCATCTCCATGTCTACCTTGGCTTTGAATTGTATTCAGATAATATTTTTCTAGATGCATTAAACATATAGTGGGTACTGTGTGAAGGTCATAAGTCTTTGGAAGCAGAATTGAACATGTTAACATTATGTTAAATTCATTCATATCCCTGACTTGCAAAAAAACCCTGCTAAAGTTTTATTTTAGGTGTCTGGAGTTAGTGTCAGCTGTACAGGTAGTCCTCGACTTACGACCACAATTGAGCCCCAAATTTATGTTGTTAGGTGAGACATTTGTTAAGTGAATTTTGCCCCATTTTACGACTTTTCTTGCCATTAAATGAAACATTGCAGTTAATAAATTAGTAACCTGGTTGTTAAGTGAATCTGTTTTTCCCCAATGACTTTCCTTGTCAGAAGGTCACAAAAGGAGATCACATGGCCCCAGGATACTGAGACCATCATAAATATAAACCAGTTGCCAAGTGTCTAGATTTTGATTTTCTTCCCTTCCCTTCCCTTCCCTTCCCTTCCCTTCCCTTCCCTTCCCTTCCCTTCCCTTCCCTTCCCTTCCCTTCCCTTCCCTTCCCCTCCCCTCCCCTCCCCTCTCCTCTCCTCTCCTCCCCTCTCCTCTCCTCTCCCCTTTCTTCTTCTTTCTTCCACTTCCTCTTCCTCTCCTTTCCTCACCTCTCCTCTTTTCTCTTTTTTTGTTTCAAAGGAGTTCTACCAAGGAGACATAAAGGTATCTTAAATTGTACGTTGTACTTAGAAGTTCTTCCTCCAACCGATTGTGTTCCATTTTATCTTTTTTCCTTGGATTTGCCACCCTGTGACCTCGTGTTGTATTTTTTCTGAATGACAATGAAAGTAATTGAAAATATTGATTGGCAGTACAGTTAAGTTGTCAACACAACCATTTAATTTGTCAAGAGGACTTGTTAAATTGTCAAAAATCATATAAAAAACTCCTTCAGTCACTGATGATATACATTAGGGATGTGCATGAATCAAATGGCCCATTTCTAAGATAAGTATTGAAGAAAAATTCTTAAATGGTTTTCTGCTGATACTTTTTCTTTTTTTAAAAAAATAATAATATTGAATTAAAAATAAAATAGCTCAACGTTACATAGCAGGTAAACATTTTCATTAGATGATAGTTGGTATCCCAGACAAAAATTTAAGCTGTGTGCTGCTCCCAATATGTAGTATCCTTGTTTTATTTTTTTCTGAAAGTCTCGGAAACTAATTTTTATTAGTTTCATTTTGAATTTTTGTGGTTGGTCTTGATCTTGATCTGGTAGTAATATAGTCTGTATGTAAAGGGAACATGATTCAAACACCTCTGTAAGATGATTCTCTAATTTGAACTCATTCAGCGTATTTTCTCTTACACAGTTATGAAAATAAACTCCCGTTTACCTGCTGGAATTTCTATTCTTCTATACGTTCATTGACAAAAAGAAAAAAGAAATAACTAGAAAAGAAGTAAATCACGGCTTTTTTTCTCTTCTGATTTTCAATTATATATTTACATATATTTTGGAAAATGTATATGAGCTCCAATATATGGCCATTCCTTTTAGTACCCTGTTCTCCCCAAAATAAGGCATCACGGACTTTTGAGCACATAGCAATAAGGCCAAGCACTTATTTCAGGATTCAAAAAAAAATATAAGACAGGGTCTTATTTTCAGGGAAACAAGGTACATAGTGCATCCTTAAATGGACTTAATGATTTTACATCTTTTGAACTCTCCTCTTTTTAATGATTTAAAAACAATGTAACATAGTTTATATAGATAGAATTTTAAAACATTGGCAGTGGCAAATACACACACATAGACATATATACACACACATTCACACACATACACACACATACACACACATACAATGTATGTGTATATATATGTGTGTGTGTGTACATACATATGTGTGCATGTGTGCCATACATGTATTTTGGACCTAATAGGAAAACAACTAAAATGTTCCATAATTTTGCTGTTTGGGGTCAGATGTTCCACAGAGAATTAATTTTAAAGTAAGCGAGTGGAAAACCAATAAGATTTTTTTAAAAAAGCTATAAAAGCTAGTTTTATGGAAAGGAATGATCAGTTAAACTGTTTTTAAATTTTATATGCTATGTTTTATCTCTGCTATTCACCGCCCTGAGTCCTGTTGGAGAAGGGCGGTATAAAAATCTAAATAAATAAATAAATAAATAAATAAATAAATAAATAAATAAATAAATAAATAAATAAATAGAGGTAAATTGAGGTGAAAAAAAATATATTTTTAATGGAAGACGATAAATATGCTGATTGTCAAAAACAGGCTTCCTCAGGTAACCATTTTCTTATTGTCTTTATCATAACTTTTAGTGGGTTACCCGAACAGACTTTTCTTCTCACATATCAGATCAAATCAGAAGACGGGGACGGAAATGTTAAATTAACGCAAGTTAAATTAACCATAGATTCATTATAGGGGAACTTTGCCCTTTAATGATGATTGATGATGTCCACAATACAGGTCAGCATCTGAGTCAGGTTTGGGTGGGTTATCATCCATTTGTCCACACAAGTTTTCACTGCAGATGCTATGTTTGTTTGTTTGGAGGGGAGAGGTTATTTCTATTTTTAAGGCATTAAGAATGAGTAGAGGAGGAACTGACAACAATTCCTATTGTCAATTCCTATTGACAACTATTGACAAAAGTAGGATTGCCAACATGATCGCCAATGTCCGATGACGGATATGGCACAAGAAGCAGAAGCAGAAGAGGAGGAATAATTGAAGTTGTTTTTAATGCTGAGCATAATTGTGGTGGTGGCTGACCATAACTCTAATGGCCAAAATATAGGTAAAGGTAAAGGTTCCCCTCGCACATATGTGCTAGCCGAACCGCTGAACTGCCGACCTTTCAATTGACAAACTCAGCGTCTTAGCCACTGAGCCACCGTGTCCCTTAGTGGCCAAAATAAAGAGTCACAAATTTAGACTTTTGAGGGGGTGAATATTATTTGACCCCTGTGGGTTTTCTCCATTTTATGTTTACAACGAGGTTGTGAGGTACCTTAAGGGGACACCAGAGGTGGTATTCAGCTGGTTCGTACCAGTTGAGGTGAACCGGTAGCAGAGATTGTGGGTGGGCCTACCAGCCCACCCGCCTGCCTGCCCGCCTGCCTGCCCCGTCTCTATGCTGTCCTATTTAGGAATGGTTTTGAGGCTGTGCGCATGTGTGGAAGACATGCGCATGCATGGAAGATGTACACGCATGCCAGCGGTGGGTTGCCCCCGTTCGGACAGGTTCGCAAGAACCGGTAGTAAAACCGTCAGGAGGTCCCGCCCACACCCTGGATATTGTCATCAGCAATTTGCACATGCACAGAAGCAAGGCGCACACACGATCCCATTGCAAACCGGTAGTAAAGGTAAGTAGAACCCACCCCGGCGCACACGCAGGAAACCAGTAGCAACAAAATGTGAAACCCACCGCTGGGGGACACCTGAGGGTGAAAACTATGACTTTCTGAAGAGCATGTCAAGGTTAAGGGGAAGATTTTGAATTCAACATTCAGCTTAGCTTAGCTCCAATTAACCACAATAGCTTTCTGCCTTAATTTTTCAGGAGGAAGATAATGAATCTTGATGCCTACGATAGGCCTCTATTTATTTTTAAATGTAGCCATCTTAAGGTGACACAACTTGGGTCATTACTGATTAAACACTCTCAGAAAGATATCTCTAGAGATGGGAGATTAATATCTGCCATCTGAAGTCATTGCCTTCAGGGCAACAATAAGAAATAAAGCAAGTGGACCTGATAAGTAAAATTGGACCAAGTTGCCTGGATTTTAATACTTAAAATCAGTATATATATTCTGATTCGCAAGGATCTGCTGTTTCTTGCTCTCTTTCTTTTTTTGCGGGGGAGGAATAAATGTTCCATCAAGTAGCTATTCTAGTTTAAAGGAAATTTATCATACTTTTTCATGGGAAGAAATGCACAAGGCCAAGTTGTTTCTGATAACTTGTAAGAGAAGAGCATTTTAATTCAATATTTCCAGATGGATCCTTAAAGGTTTGTTTTCAGCTTATGTACCTGTTGTATCACCTGGTCCTCAATATTGAAATATGAATAGGTATAAATCAGGGGTGGGTTCTAATTTTTTTTACTACCGGTTCTGTGGGCGTGGCTTATTTCGTGGGTGTGGCTTGGAGGTCATGTGACTAGGTGGGCGTGGCTAGCTGGTCAGAGTCATTTCTGGAAGGTCCTCACACTTACGACCAGTCCTCGCATTTACCACCCGACTCATTTGTTTGCTTTTAACACTGATCAGCTGTAGGACGGCCCTTTGAAGCTCCGCGGCAAGAATTTAAACAGTTTTTTTCCCTCTAGTCATCAGCTGGGACTCAGGAGGCAGCAATAGATTGGGGGTGGGACCAAATAAAAGGTAAGAATAACGTGGGGGGTGGGGGGAGGGTGGGGGGGAGAACTGGTTCGGTGACGTCATATCGTCACCGCTACTGGCTCGGCCGAACCGGACCGAACCGGGAGGAACCCACCACTGGTATAAATGAGGTGGCATATGTTGTGGTCTGCCAGCAGCCTGCAGAGCTGGCAGCAGAGTCGGACAGTGAGGAGGCTGGGGAGGGCCATGGGCCAGTCCTGGAGTCTGGGGAAGGCTCGGATGAGGGCTCTGCGTCAGAGGCAGAGAAAGGGCCATCTGGGAGGTACATGCTGCCTGTGGAGCATCCGGAATCGGACCTCAGCGAGGCAGAGGAATAGGGGGAGCCTGTTCCCAGTGTGCGCATGTGCAGAGCTGCCAGAAGGCAAGAACAGCTAAAACACAAGG
The DNA here is from genome assembly GCF_059756535.1 of Pantherophis guttatus. Taxonomy (NCBI): domain Eukaryota; kingdom Metazoa; phylum Chordata; class Lepidosauria; order Squamata; family Colubridae; genus Pantherophis; species Pantherophis guttatus. Next base: position 92,152,290 of record NC_142068.1, on the reverse strand, counting down.
GACAACTCGGAAGTAGGACTGGGAGATGATTGGCCCCTCCCATAAGACTTAAAAGAAGAGCAAGGGCACGTGGGCCTTTGCAGGAAGCAATGTTGTTAATCCTGTGCAGTTTAAAGTCTGAAGCTCTGTTTGATTCTGGACTCCATGTGGCTTTGTCAATTAGGTCTTTGGCAACGTGTCAAGGGAGATAAAGGTGGGTGATTATCAGCCTTATCCTGAAGGACTCTTTACAACTATTTGGGACTCATCTGTGAATGAACAGAATTCACAGCTGTTAAAATAAATCAGGTTTTTGGGACTGCTTGTGTGTTTTACTGACTCAGGAGGCCTAGGTCAGAACAGTGTATTGGCAGCTGATCGTTTCTCAGTTGATGGGGGATTTCCTTTTTTTTTTCTTCTCGTTTTTATTGATGTTATAATTTGTTGCACAGCTGGCCAGGTGTTTAGACTGCATTTGGCATTTTTATTCACCTATCAAGTCCTTCTGACTGACCTGACATAGGCAGATGTTCTCGTTTAATAGCGTTGAAGGTATCATTGCAGGATATTTCCAGTAAAGCTGCCTTTTGCAGTTGGCTGATGGTGAATTTCTCAGTTTCAGTGGTGATCAAGTGATGCTTCAATTGTCTTGGGATTGCATCCAAGGCACCTATGACTTTTGGTAATATCTTTGCTTTCTTGCCACAGTTGTTTTATCAGTACTTTCAAGTCTTTGTATTCTGTGATTTTCATCAGTTCTTTCTCTTCTATTGGCGCAGTGGTTAGAATGCAGAACTGCAGGCTACTTCTGCCGACTGCCGGCTGCCTGCAATTTGGCAGTTTGAATCTCACCAGGCTCAAGGTTGACTCAGCCTTCTATCCTTTTGAGGATGGTAAAATGAGGATCCAGATTGTTGGGGGCAAGAGGCTGACTCTGTAAACCGCTTAGAGAGGGCTGTAAAAAACCCTATGAAGCAGTATATAAATCGGAATGCTATTGCTATTCTATTCTGCTCTTTCCAAGTAATGTCACGTCCACTATCCAGACTTCCTAGTCTCTCTTATTGACAATTGGTAAATCTGGGGATTATTATTTTTATTACTGTTTATTCAACTCAGACGTTCTCATCTCAACATATGATTGTGGGCAATGATATTATATATATATACATACATATTGTTGTGACCCAGGCCCACGTAGTTAATATTAAATGCAAAACAGTTCCAAAAACAAACAGATTTTGTTAAAACAGCTGAGAATTAACTCATTCTCAGCTTGTTCCAAATTAAATGAAAGCAAAGTTCTCAAAACACCTTCAGTTTATCTCTGACCTTGGGATAATTAGGCAAACTGCCAAAGGCTTTTCTTGGCAACAGTTCAGGAACAGAAGACGCTGACAAGAAAGAAATACATCCAAACACAAAGCAAATCTCTCAACAGTTGTTTTCCGGCAAAGAGCCCAAGAGCCGTTGCTGGTCTTTTAAGCCTTATGGGAGGGGCCAATCATCTCTTGGCCCTACTCCCGAGTTGTCCTCTGTCAGATGTAAATGCCTTATTCTCCAATGTGTAAATAATGTATATATGGAACATCAGAGGTTAACTTATTCTTTGGACTTTAATGTATTCATAACTTACCACTCCCATTCCTAGCTCCACCCCTTGTATATATAAGGAGCCACCCTCACCATTCTCGTCGCTTCTACCTTGAATATTCAGTGAATATAGAATGCCTATCATAATTAAAAAGAAATATATTTAAAGCTCTAACTCCTATTATCTTTATTGAGTCTGATCCTGAAAATATTGCAACAATCTGGTAGCAGAGGATGGTTAATTGACTCAATAAGTAATTAAAAATGTCCAAGAAAGATAGGCCCAACACCAGGGCCTACAGCAAAGAAATAGAAACTAATCAAGAGATGATCAACGAATACACCACTGAAGAAGAAGAACTAATGAGTGAAAATAATGACCAGAAAGAAATCGAAATAGAAAATAACGAACTCAGGTCAGAGATATTAAAGATACTAAAAAGCCAAAAGAATGATGAAAGTCTCATCGCGGACCTCCAGGAGATGCTGAAGAACAGCGGAGCAGCGAGAGAGAAAAACGTCATTAAAGAAAAACCCAAAGATCAAAAAACCGTAAGTGAGATGACTACTGAGAAAATAGTTGTTAAAAAGAAAAGATGTGATCCCGCGCGAAATTTTGAATGGCAGCCATCTTGGTTTCAACGAACTTCAAAAGAGAATGGAGCAGAGCCAATCAAAACGCTCAGTTCAAAATTTCTGGCGCGAAAAACACTATCAGACGAAGAAAGTGAGAAAGAAGTCTCAAACTCTTCAGATGATCCAAAATCAGAAAGTGAAGACGATTTAACAAAATCTCAAGTAAAATCAGCAATGAAAACACTTTTTGCTGCTTTTGGGCCAAGACTGAAAATTACCAAGACATCTACGAAGAAGCAAGAAATCAAACCGGCGACTCAAGACCTGCACGCTCCCATCCTGACTTCGAAAGCGACGACGCCCGAGCCCAGAGAGCCATGCCGATTTCGCCCTACACCACAGACAAGATCGAATACCAACGCACACAAAAAGAAGAAAAGAACCGTCGCCACCACCAGAACCCCAAAAACCGAGCCAGAGACCGACTCATCTGAGGAGGAGCGGATCGAGAGAGCTGAAAGGGAGAGAACCTTCCACGACGCCACCAAAGAAGAAATGAGCAACGCGCATGTGCGAAACTACGTAGACGACCCAGAAGGACTTGAACTGGCCAGAGAACCGCGCAGACTCATTGCAAGCATCCCAATGCCGTTCTGTAATTTCCTGCACTTGAGAGATCACGGACTGCCCCAGGTTGTAAGTAATGGACAGAATAACGTAGGTAACTTACCCAGTGACTTCCCAAAACTTAGAATTGATGGCATTAATTTACAAGAGTGGTATCAACAGCTTCAGGTTATTTTCATGAAAGAAAATTTACTATTCTTTATAACTAGCCCTCCAAGAAGACCTTGGACTTTAAAAATAGATTGTTTACATCATAGAGCATTTTTCATAATAATATCTAGCGTGTCTCCTGCAATGTATCATAGCATCAAACCAAACCTAACTGTATCAGAAATAATTCAATGCATGTTTAATCTATTTCACAGCGATAGCGTAGCTACAACCACAAGAATGTCTAAGGATTTCTTTTCCTCTAGAGTAAAACCAGGGGTTTCTATAAGTGAGCATTTGATAAATCTAAACAAAATAAGAACTGAGCTACAATTGAGGGGGGAAGTGATTTCAGATCAAACAATGAAAAGTGTTATTATCAATTCACTTGATCCATCATGGGATAGCTTTATGTCACACTTAGATACCATTAATTTGGGATATTTATCCATAGAAAGTCTATCTAACAAATTGATAGCAGAAGACAATTCAAGAAAAAATCGATCCAGTAACCAAACAGACCACAAACCTTTTAGGAAAGTAGTCTTTCAAGATAAACATAATGAGGCCTTTAGATGCTACAATTGTGGATCCAGGGAACATAGTAGAAGAGACTGCCCCAAAGTCTCAAGAGAGAGACATAGGCCAGAATATAGGAGCAAATATAATTACAGACAATCTTCCACAGATAGACACGAATATAGAAGTCCACCAAATTACAAAGAAGGTAGAGGGGGTAGAGAAAATTCAAAAGAGAGGAAATCTGGGTCACTGAATGGGCTAAATAAACAAGACAGCACCAGAACACAACAGGATGAGAATAACAATTGGCTTATTGATTCTGGTGCAACAAATCACACCACCAACAACAAAAGTATATTATCTTCATTTATAGAAGATAAGTTTGTGATAAAGGTAGCTAATCAAGAAAAGGTTCAAGTACTAGGCAAAGGAAATGTGACCTTGCCTGGTCTAGGGAAAATAGAGGGGGTATTATTAATCCCAGAAATACCTCACAACATACTAAGTGCCATAAAATTAAGCAGAGAATCTGATATCAATATAGTTTTCTCAAAGGGGAAAGCAACTATAGAAAAGAACAAAACAAATGTAGGTACTGTAATGATAAAAGGAGGTCTACCCTATCTGATAACTAAAGAAAGATGTTTACATAACATTGATTCAAATATGGAAGATTGTATTGAAGCAGATGATGAAAATGTCAGTAACAGTGACAATGATGAGTGTAGAATAACTCATGATCACAAAAATACATACAAGGAAAAGAAACCAAAAATAGGTAAACCAATTCATGATGAGTGTGCTCACATCTTACACAGGAAGTTAGGACATGCAAGCTTTCCTGTAGTACAAAAAATGACTGAACACGCAGAAGGTGTCAAAATAAAAAATTGTGAAAATTATTTGGAATGCTCAGTATGTAAATCCACCAAACTAAAAACTAGTCCCAGACCAAAAAAATCTAACAGATCAACTAACAATATTTTTGATTTGGTACATATGGACTTAGTTGGTCCATTAAGTCCCTCAATTACCTATAGAAAACGTTACTTCCTAACAATAGTGGATGACTACAGCCGATATGGTTTTGTTTACACATTAAAGCACAAGGATGAAACATTTCAGAAATTTAAGGAATTCTACAAACGTATAGAAACACAACATAATATCAGAATAAAGCAAATTATGACAGATAGGGGATGTGAGTTCATGTCTAAAGAATTCTCCCAATGGTTAAAGGATAGAGGAATGTTACATTTCACGTCCAATCCTTTTTCTGCATTTCAAAATGGAGTTGCAGAGAGGAAAAATTCCACACTACAAACCATGATTAGGTGCACATTAGAGGATGCTGGTTTAGGCAAACAATTTTGGTCAGAAGCATTACATTATTCAAATTACACTCAAAATAGAACCTGGTCCAGTATTGTGAATAAGACACCATATGAGGTGATGTACAATAGAAAACCCAAATTATCACACATGCACATATTTGGAGTCACTGCAGACGTACACATACCTAAACAATTGAGGAGAAAGGGAGAAAACGTATCCAGGAGATTAAGATTCATGGGATACGAAACTGGAACCAAAGGGTACAGATTTATTGATAGTAATAACAAATTTATAGTATCCAGAACAGCTGTGTTCCATGAACAGGCCAATTGGTCAAAATTGCACCTTAATGAAATATTTCCTAATAAATGTAAAGATACGATATCTTGCGAGGAAGGAACAACAGAAAATCAAAATATTAACAAAAGTAAGAACAAAACCAAAACTTGGACTAATAGTCAGCATAAAATAAAGACAGACACATTAACAAAAAAGGAAGCTAGATATTTGCATGATAACCATAGCAAGCCTGAAAGAACTATTAGAAACAATAGAAACCAAATACCAAATAAATACAAAGATTACATAATGCATATGAATGGAGAACAAATAACACCTAATACATATGAAGAAGTATTGAAACTTCCACATGAAGAAAGAGAAAAATGGGAACTAGCTATGGAAAAAGAGATGGAAAGTTTACAAGGATTAAATGTATTCACACCTGCGATCGCACCTAAGGATAAAACAATTATAGGTACCAGGTGGATTTATAAAATTAAGAACTTAGAAGGAGGCAATACCTTATACAAGGCTAGACTAGTTGCACAAGGCTATGCACAAAAATACCCAGAAGACTATACTGATACATATTCACCCACAGTGAGAACAGAGAGTGTCAAAACAGCCCTTGTAGTAGCATCTGCTCTCAATCTGGACGTATTCCAATATGACATACAGACCGCATACTTACATGCAAAATTAGATAGGGAAATATATGTAAGAGCACCACACAGTCAATACACTAATAAGAACGAAATTTGGTTATTAAATAAGAGTCTGTACGGATTAAAGCAATCCGGCAAAAGATGGTACGATTGCTTGGTAAAAGTACTTAAGACCATGGATTTCAACGCCACCACTGCTGATAACTGTTTCTTTGTAAAAAAGAGTAATGATCATATTGAATTTGTATTAATTTACGTGGACGATATTTTATACATTGGAAAGCATAAAGAGAGCAGGGAAATCTTTGTAAATAAGTTAAATGAACACTTCTCACTGAAATCTCTGGGTAAAGTGAATAAATACCTTGGTGTGCAAATTAACAAAACTAAAAGGGGATTCAAACTTACACAGAAAGATAAAATCATCGAACTCCTAAACAAATGTAACTTAAATAATGCCAAAACCTGTGACACCCCTATGCAAACTGATTTTCTTAGAAACACTGATGAATCTTCCCCTGAGTTTAAAGACAACACATTTTACAGATCAGTTATAGGTTCACTCCTTTATATATCTAATTGGACTAGGCCAGATATTGCATTACCTCTCAATCTACTGTCAAGATATGTTAGTAAACCAACCTTGTATCATTGGGAAGCTGTCAAAAGAATTCTAAGATATCTGAAGGGTACATTAGATTTTTGTTTAATGTTGGAACCCAATAATGACAGAGAACCAAAAATTACTTGTTATGCTGATGCAGATTGGGCTGGTGATACATCATGCAGAAAGAGTACTTCTGGTTATGTTTTTCTATTGAATGATTGTCCAGTTTACTGGTATACTGGTAAACAAGAACTAGTAGCCACTTCTACTACAGAAGCGGAATATGTTTGTTTGTCCAAGGCTGCAAATAACCTTGTATGGTTCAATGATCTGATCACTGATGTTTGGAAGAAACCCACTTTACCATTTATTATGCATGAAGACAATAAAGCGGCCATTGAAATATCCAGATCCGATGCAATTGGACAAAGGTCCAGGCATATTGATATAAAGTTTAAGCATGTGAGACAACTGTCTCAAGACGGATTCATTAAAGCAATACATTGCGATACTTCTGAACAATTAGCTGACATATTAACAAAACCCTTACCTTCTAAACAACACAAATATTTAACTTCTAAATTATATGTATTATATTGTCCTGAATCAGAATGTAATTGGTGTTGTGTAACGAACCGGCATTTAGAGGGGGATTTGTCAGATGTAAATGCCTTATTCTCCAATGTGTAAATAATGTATATATGGAACATCAGAGGTTAACTTATTCTTTGGACTTTAATGTATTCATAACTTACCACTCCCATTCCTAGCTCCACCCCTTGTATATATAAGGAGCCACCCTCACCATTCTCGTCGCTTCTACCTTGAATATTCAGTGAATATAGAATGCCTATCATAATTAAAAAGAAATATATTTAAAGCTCTAACTCCTATTATCTTTATTGAGTCTGATCCTGAAAATATTGCAACATCCTCTCTGCTTTAGCTGCTCCTGCCTTCTGGCAGCTCTTCTCATACGTGCACTAGGAACAGGCTCCTTCTGTTCCTCTGCCTCTCTGCTCTCAACCTCTGGAGGCTCCAAAGTCCGTGCATCACTCCCCAATGGCCCTGGTCCCATCTCTGCCTCCGACACAGAGCCATCATCTGGGCCTTCCCCAGCCTACACACACACACACACACACACACACACACTGAAAATGTTAATGACAGCAGTGCAAACTAATAGAAACTAAACTCAAAGTAGGAAAAGAAAGTACAAAGAAAGAATAAAAATGCAAACAAGAAAAAGTGGGGGGAAAGTGAGAAAAAGAAAAGCAATAAAGAAGCAACTTTCAATCATCACAAGTATAAACGAAGTTCTTTCTAAAGCTTTTTCCTCTTCGTAAAGCTTCATTTATAGAAAAGAACTGTAACCTTCAAGATTTGTTATTACACCTTACCACAACATGGTAGGTGTCCTGTAATTCTTGTAGTGTCTTGAGTTGGCCCAACTGGAAGAGATGACATTAATCCTGAAAGCCCACCAACATTTTTCTGTGTCCTCTGTTATATAGAATCAAGGCAGATTATTTTGATTCTCTTTCTCAACTCCCACCCACCCCCCAAAAACTACCTTACCGTTTATTCTCTCTCTCTCTCTCTTTTTTTTTTTTGTTCTCTCACCAAAGGTGCTTTTTCAAGAGGCAACTGGACTTTGTTTTTCTTTGAAGATGTTTCGCTTCTCTAGAGCTGAAGAAGCTTCTTGGATGAGAAGTGAAACATCTTCAAAGAAAAACCAGAAAGTCCAGTTGCCTCTTGCAAAAGCACCTTGACATGGATGACTGAGAATCTCTATAGACATTCTCTCTGACCAGTTTTGCTAAGGTTCTTACATTTGGTCAGTGTTCTTTCTTCATTCTGTATAGCTAGTCGCATTTCTAGTTGCTAAAACATGTAACACCACCAGTGTGATCTTCCTGAATAGCACGGTTGTAAGTCTGAAGATGCACTGAGTTGCAAATGAGGACGAACAAACAATGATCTAGCAGAGGTATCCTGCAAACTCAGATTAAGAGGCAATAGCAGCTATTTTATTTAATATGCTGAATTAAAAATAATGATAAAACTCAAATTGAGGAGTCCTTAGTGTTCTCTGCATGTTTTCTTGTAGACGTTTCATTACCAAACTAGGTAGTATCATCAGTGCTGGAAGGAAGTGGAGTTTGTGGAGGGGAGGAGGAGGACTGTGGGATCCTTGGTGCTCTCTGAGCTTACTTGTTTTCTTGCAGACATTTCATTACCCAACTAGGTAACATCATCAGTGCTAGTCTGATCACTAGCATCACTAGCACTGATGACGTTACCTAATTTGGTAATGAAAGGTCTTTAAGAAAGACAAGCAAACTCAGAGAGCACCAGGAATCCCACATGTCAACCCTGAGCTACAAATATTCTCCTTTATTAAAATTAAAATTCTTTTTGCGTTGTTAATTTGTGCATATTGAACATTAAAGACAAAGCCACTGTCACTCTGAAGTCTGGTTGTCCTTATATTCAGGTACTTGTTCTTCTTCCCTTCCTTATAAGGTAAAGGTTCCCCTCACACATATGTGCTAGTCATTCCCGACTCTAGGGGGCGGTGCTCATCTCCATTTCAAAGCCGAAGAGCCAGCGCTGTCCGAAGATGTCTCCGTGGTCATGTGGCCGGCATGACTAAATGCCAAAGGCGCACGGAACGCTGTTACCTTCCCACCAAAGGTGGTCCCTATTTTTCTACTTGCCTTTTTTACGTGCTTTCGAACTGCTAGGTTGGCAGAAGCTGGGACAAGTAACGGGAACTCACCCCGTTACACGGCACTAAGGATTCAAACCGCTGAACTGCCGACCTTTCGATCGACAAGCTCAGTGTCCCTTCTTTATAAAATAACGTCCCTTCCTTATAAAATAACACTAAATTTCTTGTTCTGATTCAGCTTTTCTGTATCTCCAATTCCCACCAATGTTGACTATTCCTACTCGAGAGGAGGAGAGCAAAAATCTGGGCATGTCCCATACTCCGTCAAAATATGAAAGATTCCTTCACAATTATCCTATGTTTACAGAAGAGGATATTTTGTTTACTCACTATAATATCAAACAACAGTTGCTACAGATTACTTTGAAGGCGGCTGAAGAGATTGGTGAATGGTGGCACTTTTTTCTCCACCTTCTAAAATGTTATTTACCTCTTCAAGAAAGTCTAAAAACATTTTTGGATGTGTGTGTGTGTGTGTAAGGAATGTCAGATGTGATCTTCAAGTGAGCTCAGAAACCAGATGTTCCAGTTCGACCCCAATGGTTGAACCTTGGTGGCGATGATCAGAAAGTATTGCATTAATCTCCGGGCCATTTAGTCCTCTTATCTAATAGCCCAGACTTGTTCTTTTGTAAGTAACAACAATGAAGGGGTGCCTTTAAGAAATCTCCAATGAGCACCGAGGCATTACAGATTAGGTCAGTGCAACTGCTGCTAGGTTGAACATGATGGATGAGTAAGCGAATGAGTTTTTGCTGCACCGGTATTGTGAAGTCTTTTCATTGTCACCAACGGGCCTACGAGGAGGCTGATGTATGGAAGAGCAAGTGTCAGAAACGCCCTTCAGCATGCTGGTACACTTTCAACATCCCCTGGACGGGTTTAGGATGAGTCTTGAGAAAAGTAAAGTTTAAATATAGCCATGGAATGGTGTGTGTGTGTGTGTGTGTGTGTGTGTGTGTGTGTGTGTGTGTGTATGTGTGGGGGTGATGATTTAAGAAGAATGTGGCAAAGGGGTTAGTTAGGGTTCATTTTCCAAATGGTGAAGGGAAGGAAGTTGACCCATGTGGCCAAGAAAGAAGAGAGCCTTTTCATAAGAAGCTAATTGTTGGAGGACACTGAGCTCTTTGATGGATGAGTTACATCCATCTGGTTGCAATATATCTCATAAATGGCTGGTCTCGTGTTTGACCTCTCTGACTTAGTGGTCATATCTTTTGCCTTCAGTATATCCAGAAGGAACACTCCCTAGCGGTTGGGAAGAAGGGGGAAATAATCCGGAGAACACAACTTCGAGAAGGGAGTTCTTTGTGAACAGCCTTTTCAATATTACCAGAACCAAAGATCTTTTGGTGGTACTCGGCTTCATGATTAAATGTGCTCTTTTTGAGATTTAAATGCCCATGGATGGTTTCTCCAAAGGTTAGGCATCAGGAGGCTGTTTATGAGAAAAATAAACCTAGAACAACTCTTAACATGATATAATTTTGAAGAAAAGATTCACATTGCAGCTTGCTTGAGGTATGAGGGTCATGAGATCTTCAGATGCCTGGAGCTTATAGTGGTCTGTCTGTGCCTGACCTCCATGTAGCCAAGGTCCCATTGGTGTACAAGCTAAGTGTTTGTGGCAATCGTATCGTTTATCCAGTGGCACAGTTCCGTGGTAGTTGAATTAATTCAACCCCCAAATATAATGAGATCTCTTTACTGTTGCACGTAATCCCAATAATTCAGTGAGATATTCAGTTTGGAAGAATATACGGTCTCTGCCAGAGATGGTATTCAGCTGGTTTGCACCAGTTCGTGCACTGTTGGCAGAAATTTGACCAAGGTCACCGAACTGGTAGCAATGCCTTGCAAGTCCAATGGGATGCGCATGTGTGAAGAACATGGTGGCAACAGCAGCAGCTTTTTCTGCGACCTTTGGTAGTTTTTGGCAGCCTGTGGCCAGCCGCCACCTCTTTGCTAGCTGCTTTCCAGCTGCAGCGGCTGGCTGGGGGCCGCTGAAAACTCCAGTCAGCTTGCCTTCCGGACTCTAGACCAGCTGCTGCAAAAGGTAAGGAGCCCGAACAAAGAGGTGGTGGTGGTGGGGAGGAGGAAGTGGGCCTAGGGCTAGGGCCACTAAAGGAGGGGAAACAGGGGCAACTGGCAAGGGAGGGCGGGGTAGATAGGTGGAAATTCCAAAAATTTTCCTATCTTTTCCTGTGGGTGTGTCTAGGTGGGGGGGTCATGTGACTGAGTGGGTGTGAGCATGAATGATGTCAAGTTGGCCACGGCCATTCAATCACATGCCCCCACCACCTAGCCATGCCCGCTGAACCAGTAGTTAAAATTTTTGAAACCCACCACTGGTCTCTACCCTCTTTGTGTAGGATGTACCTAGTATCCAGTGAGTTCACACATCTGAGATTCCTGGCAAGGCCTCATGTTATCGCTTGCCTCTTCCTCAGGGGTGGTATTCACTTACTATTACCAGTTCGCAAATGTGAGCATTGCACGCCTTCCATGCCTGCATTTTGCTCGCGCCTTCCGTGCATGTGCCCGGCCTCAAAAATGTGCCTAAATAGCACGGCATAGGGATGGGTGGGCGGGTACACCCACGATTTCCGCTACCAGTTTGGGCAAACTGGTCCAAACTGGCTGAATACCACCTCTGCTCTTCCTTCTTGACCAACCAAACAGCAACAAGTATGATTTGATAATCAATATTTGGGAGGTAGCTTCTCGGAGCTTTGGTGCCAAGCTTCAGTGGAGAAGCTTGATCTTCTGCCACTCTTTCTCCGTAACTACATTTCTTGGAGGATGGTTGATCCCACAGCCCAGGTGATTTGATGGAGTTAGTTTAATTCTCTGCATGACAGGAACTGTTTAGAATTAAATTTAACCCCCTTGGTTGGTTGAGTGGCTCAACTGATTTTTTTTTTATGTGTTCCTATAAGATATTAATTTCCTTGTTGAATCAATTAAACCAAGGACAATTATGTTTTATTTATTTCATTTACTATTTATGATGAAATACACACGTGCCTGAATAAATTGATCCGTAAAATCAGGGATGCTTCCTGATCGTCACCACTAAGGTTCAACCACTGACGTCAGAGTGGATCAGGTTTGTAACCACAGGGCCAAGAGAATCAAGAGAATCAAGAATCAGGTGATAAAGCTTCACCCTTTTTGATGTGCATCACAACCAACCGTGGTGTTCATACTTGTCATCCTG